>NW_012267217.1:45496885-45523238 GCF_000151885.1 Dipodomys ordii | reverse complement strand
CAGAAAAAGCCAGAAGTGGTGCTGTGGCTCAAGTGGTAGAGCGCTAGCCTTGAGCTGAAGAGCTGAGGGACAGCGCCCAGGCCCAGAGTTCAGGCCGCGTGACCAACAGAAAAAAAAATCATTGGATGTATGGATGTATGGGGAAAATAGTATCTTAAAAGAATGTCACACATCAATTTCTCTTTCATTAAATTTGACTGTTTTCTAACCCTGAACTGCCTTTGTCACCCCACCAGCTTTTGTCAAACACATCATGTCCGTGTAAATGGAGCTCTTCAGGTACCTACCTGTCCTCTCTTTCATAAATACAGCTTTGGCTAAAGTTTACATTTTTTAATTCTTTTGTTTGCAAGTAATAGGTATGTTTCAGTGGCATGAACTTGGAGATGTAATTTCTTGGCCTACCTGGGAGAAATAAATAAAACATTGCCAAAATGCAATAAATAAATAAATAAGGAATTCTCAATATTGTATTTTTAAAATTAACAGCTTTAAATGCTATTAATATAATCAGAATTGGTTTATACTATCAATATAATCAATATTGGCTCCTAATGAAGAGTCATTAAGCACTGGCTCCTTTTGTGCTCATACTTCGTTTGCACATTATTTTCTCCTGAATTTTCTGCCTGGAAAGATTGGATCAACATCTCACTCACTTTCCTTCTCCTTTACAGAACAAGCACTTGTTGGAACCTTATTTCAATAATACTCATAACTGACTGCCCAGATCTGTTTACTACCATTCAGAAAACAAAACAAAACAACCTGGACCATTGAAAATGGAAGGATTCCCTGGATTTTTATATGCCTTAAGTTTTTTTTTTTCTCTGCTGCTGTATACAAGAAGAATAAAAGGTTGACAATCAATCCAAGTACCATCTTTATTATCTACCATGGGTCCACAAGCATCCCTAAAATACTACATCAATAAACAGAATTGGTCAGTCTAAAATATCCCAGTGTTTTTATTTCCTTGTTTTATAAAAATAATTTCTGAAACCTCAATTTTTGTTAAGTATCCAAAATATTAATAAATTACAAATTATTTATTGAAGACTACATAGCAAATACAAATTATTGAAAAGTGTGAAATTTAAAAATCGGATAGGGGAGGTGGCGCTGTGGCTCAAGTGGTAGAGAGCTCACCTTGAGCTGAAAAGCTTAGGGACAGCGCCCAGACCCAGAGTTCGAGCCCCATGACAGATAAAACACAGAAAGAAAAAGAAAAAAAAATCAGATAGGGGGCTGGGAATGTGGCTTAGTGGTAGAGAGCTTGCCTAGCATATGTGCCCTGGTTCTTCTATTCCTCAGTACCACATGAATAGAAAAAGCCAGAAGTGGTGCTATGGCTCAAGTGGTAGAGTACTAGCCTTGAGCAAAAGAAGCCCAGGGACAGTGCCCAGGCCCTGAGTTTAAGCCCCAGAAGTGGAAAAACAAAAACAAAACCAGATAGGATCAAGATACATTTCAATATAAACTAGCCATGCAATTTAAGGTAAAAGCAGGGCTCCTCAGATTTGTATAAATTGCTATGACCCTCTAGTTCATGTAACAATCTGCCCTATTAGTAAACTCTACCAAGCCCTTGATCCTGCTTGCTGTATGACTTAAAGGACAAAATTCAAAATGGTCTCTCTGGGAATAGGATGATTGTTCAACAACTCAAAATCCCATTTATCAATAGTCTCTCTCCCACTATGTTCTTCGCTATTTCGCTTAGTCATCTCCTGAAATCTCGGCTTAGTCTCTTGGTACATATAAAAAAAATCACTAAGACTAGTAGGAATGTTTTTTAGAAGGTATTTATTTTACCATCTTAGAATTCTACCATCTTTTCCTCAGAACAGAATGGGAGAGTTAATAGTTATATAGTTAGAAAGGATGAGTGAGAAATTAGTTATCCTTATTTCTCAAAAGATACCTTTAATGTTTACTGTTATAAAATTTCTGAAAGGTGTCTGCCTGCTTATACATTTTAAAAAGTGGAAATAATTTTTGTTTTCTGATGTTGGCAGCTGAGGTCCCCAAGCTCCTTCTATTAAGTCTTTTAGATACCAGTGTTAGCCAGCACTTAGAATTTAACCTATACACACACCAAGAATGCTGCTGGGAAAATTTCAATCACATTTTTTAAGGCAAATAAACTATGGCCTCGTGAATTTGAAGGCCAAGTTTATCTAAAGATCAGAAACTGGAATTATCGCATAGTAATATCTGATAAAAACCTTCTGTGAAAATACTACCTACCCTGCCCTTTTGTAACTACTAGACACATATGGCTACTGAGAACTTACACTGTTGCTAAGAACTGAATTGTTAATTGTCTTTTTTAAGTTATTTAAAACTTAAATTTACACATGTATCACCACCATATTGAACCTTATACTTTTTTAGTTGCTATGTCAGATCGTTTTTTAAAAAATAAAGTTCACAATGTAGAGAAAGTGATATAAATAATTTAATAACAGGCTCATTTTTTGTTTTAAAATATGTGGCTGATGTCCTTCTTCTACCCCCCTTTTAAATTAGAGAAACCTGATGTCTACAGAGTACTAAATCATTAGTCTTACAATTTATATAATGCCTTTCTCTCAAGACTTAATAAAACTGCATTAACCTCCAATAGGATAACATCTACTATACTGTCATAGAACCTAACCTTATTGAATTACCATGTGTGAAATGCCCATAACTCAAGTAACAGCAGGTGCAAAATAGAGAAGCAGGCAGAAAAGTGACAGTAATTTTTAACATCCACACCAGCTGGCAAGAAGGACAGGTGTCTAATTCCTCAGTCTTTAAAAATAACTTTTGAAAAGCCTACACTGCAGAAGCAAATACTTTCAAGTGTGTTTTAACTGTCTTCAAGTTATGCTTCTGATAATATAATAGTAGAAAATTAATTTTTACCTCAAAACTGTATTTGACTACTAAATAACATAAGGAAACTTATTCTCCTTATTAAACAAAATAATTATAGATTGTAAAAATCAAATTTTATTTTTTAGACTTCCTAGTAATATTTCTCAAGAAGCATTGTATGGAAGAGAATTTATTTTTTATCTTTCCCAAACTCTACATCCACTTTTTTTTCATAATGGCAAATGGAACTTAGAGCTCAATGGCATGAAGAAAAATATGTTCTTTAAGTCCTAAGTCCAGAGAAAAATATGAACCTATAGTTCTGTTCAGTAAACCAAGTCTAGGCCCCAAAGAAAAAAAGATATTCAATGTATGCATGTGATAGAGGTGGTAGGAGATGTGAAGTGCATCCTGGGAGAAAGGGTGGATGGGATACAGGAGAAAGATGGGAGTGGTGACTCTAGTATTGGACACTTAGGTGGATGTGTTAAATTGTAACAACTTTGCACAACTTTCTGAAATTCAGAAATAAAATATTTTCAAGAAGAAGAGATTAAATGTCAAGAACCCCGAGTCCAAACTAAAGAACAAAAGTGCCTGCAACTGTAGAGAAAACTGAAAAGGGGGAATAAATGAAGAACTAACTCAGGCAATGATCTCAATTTTACAGTTTGATGAGTGAGCACCAGACTAAGAAAGTGTCAGTGCATAGAGAAGGTTGAAGGTGGTGGGGAGTCTTTCTGGAACCTTCAGACCAAGATGGATTTTCTTTAATGACCAGTAGTATTTGAGAGAAGTACAAATTATATCTCTCCCAGGATTTTATCTACCAGCAAAGTGGCTGGTCAGTGCTACTCCGCCTCTGTCAGTTATGGCAAAAACAAGAAGCAGTTGCCTTCTTTCCCTTCTCTAAGAAGGGAAAATGTAGTCATTCTCAGAACTCACATTCTAGAAGGCTCTTTTCCAACCCTCTTTCAACCACACATACCCAGAGCCAAGGAGTTTCCCAAGAAATAGAGCATGTCTCTCAGAGCTCAAGTCCCCATTCTTAAGCCACTCTAGATACCCATGAACCCACACTTGCTGCCTGATCAGTTTAAGTTTCTCTTCTAGCACATTAGGGGGATTTTTCTTATATCTGCTGCCCTCCTAAGAGAAAAATCTTTACTGATGTGTGCAACCTTAAGACCAAAAAAGCAGCCAATGCTGTCTGTTTGTTTTAAATGAAGAATGGTTTCACCTATGAGACCCTGCAGTTTAGGATGGAGTTGGCAATAGGAAGTGGAGAAAAGGCTCCTACCATCTGCAACAGATCACCAAAAAGCCCAGAAATCTGGTCTTCTAAAGCCAATCTGGTCTTCTAAATTATTATTTTTGTCAAGAGAAGACACCAAGGCACAGACTATTAAACAGTTTGCTAGTTTGATTGATAACTAAACATGTAAATCTATGGAAAGTAGTCCTCAATTTGTATATTTGTCCCAAGTTGCTCATGTGATTTTTTTTTCATGGCATGGCTCCAGGGGTAGACCAACAGACTTGAGCTAAAATCCCAAGTGAGAGTCACAAAGTCCTGAGATCAAGCCCTGGTACAGACACAAAAGAAAAAGGAAAAGAAATAACTAAAAAAAAACCCAGACATATACATTTTATTTTTGTTTATATACATGTATATGTGTGTATTTGTAGATGTATAGATGTCTGTGTGTCCATACATAGATACAAACAGATGGAAGGGGATTTTTGGGGGGTCCGGTCATGGGGCCTGAACTCTGGGCCTGGGCGCTGTCCCTCAGCTCTTCAGCTCAAGGCTAGCGTTCTACCCCTGGAGCCACAGCGCCACTTCCGGCTTTTTTCTTTTTGCTTATGTGGTGCTGAGGAATCGAACCCAGGGCCTCAGGCATGCAAGGCAAGCGCTCTACCACTGAGCCACCTTCCCAGCCCCGGAAGGGGATTTTTTAACTACTTTACAATATGTCAAAAACTGAGTTCATAATATGTATGCATTTCTACTTCATGGTAATCAAGGTAATCATTGGGTGACAACTGATAATGTTGTATGTGAACTTTACATCAGCAAAAGTTTCCAAATGTCAAATGTATCCTTATATCTATTTACTTTTACATCTTAGTGTATTAGACTTTCATCGGAAGAATCAAAGCATTCCCTAATGAACAGGTGTTCTGAGGCCAGGCTTAGGTTCAAATCCTAATGCTTCCCCTTTTCAGCTGTACAAGTATGACGAATTTACTTGAATCTTTCAAGTTCATCTTCTTTGAGATGCTGTTTAATGGGATTGTTTTGTGGATTAAAATAAAGAATGTTAATTATTAGGCATGTAGCAAGCACTCAAATATTATTCCTCGCGGTTTCTTTAGTACTATCCTCTGAGTTTTTATGAATGTGTTGTATATTGTATTAACTTTCTTTTTATAGGAAGATAAATGCAGAAAACTACTCACTCAACTGGGCAAAAATAAGAAATAGGAATAGACCAGGTCCTGGTCAAAGGTAATTCAGGATAAGTGAGTGCTAATTCATCAATCTACAATGTGTAATATTATATACCCTCTCTCCTTAAAGCACTTTGCCTTTTGGTCTCCGGGTATCTGTGATGCTACTCTTTTGCTTTTCCTCTGAACTCTTCCACTGCTTCTTATCTCATTGGTGAGTACTTGTTCTCTGCTCATGTGCTAAATCTTATTGATGCTTAGAATTCTGTCTTCAATGATCTTTTCTTATTCTGGATACTCTCCCTGGATGACCTCAGCCATTCTTCTTTTTTTAAATTATTATCTATATATCTTTATCTTCAATAATGTTTCTTCCATGCTTCAAGAT
Organism: Dipodomys ordii; assembly: GCF_000151885.1. NCBI lineage: Eukaryota > Metazoa > Chordata > Mammalia > Rodentia > Heteromyidae > Dipodomys > Dipodomys ordii. Next base: position 45,517,531 of record NW_012267217.1, on the reverse strand, counting down.
GGCGTATATATATATATATGTATATATGTGTGTATACACATATATATTCCATATAGAGTATATATGTATGTCATACATATATCAGTTTCCTTGTTATGTTCCACTGAAATCGCAAAAACAAACATCAAAAACAGAGCATAGGCAGTCTGAATCGCGGTGTGACGATGGAGTAGGTAGCTGAGGTCTCGCCCATGGTCCGACTAGCCTTTACTCTGCCTTGCTTGCGTGAGCTTCAGCAGAATTCGAGATGGCTGGTGGTAAGGCTGGGAAGGACTCCGGAAAGGCCAAGACAAAGGCGGTTTCCTGCTCGTCGGCTTGCAGTTCTCAGTTGGCCGTATTCATCAACATCTGAAATCTAGGACAACCAGCCATGGGCGTGTGGGAGCGACTGCGGCTGTGTACCTGGAGTACCGCATCGCTGACATGCTTGAACTGGCAGGAAATGCATCACAAGAATTAAAAGTAAAGCTTATTACCCCTCGTCACTTGCAACTTGATATTCATGGAGATGAAGAATTGGACTCTCTCATCAAGGCTACCATTGCTTGTGGTGATGTCATCCCCCACATCCACAAGTCTTTTATTGGGAAGAAAGGACAACAGAAGACTGTCTAAAGGAGGCCTGGACTTCTTATCATCTCAGGACTCTACTCTTAACAGCTGTCCAGTGTTGCTGATTCCAGTGGACTGTATCTCTGTGAAAAAAAGCACAATTTTGCCTTTTTGTAATTCTATTTGAGCAGGTTGAAAGTTTAATTAGCTTTCTAATCAACCAAATTTCTGCATTCGAGTCTTAACCATATTTAAGTGATACTGTGGCTTCAAAGAAGCTATTGATTCTGTAATAGTGGGTTAGGTTTGAGTTAACTGTTTTTAAATAAACTGGATTTTAATTGTGATACAGAAGTTATAGTAATAACATTTGGTTTTGTACAGACATTATTTCCAGTCCAGTGGATAAACTCAATAAAGGTCATATCCCCCCCCCCAAAAAAAACAAACAAAAGCAAACAAAAAACAACAGAGCATATAATTTCTCTCAAATAATGCACAGTGACTTGCACAACTTTACCGGAACCTTAACCGTAGGTTCATATTCTATCAATAACCAATCTGCCTCCTTAACATTTTTTAAACTAGTCCAATTCTTCTCTTTTCTCTCTTTGCCACACTGGGATTTGAATTCAGGGTCTTGCATTTGCTGGGCAAATGCTCTACCACTTGAGATACACCTCTCCCTCTCTCTCTCCATTCCCCTTCACCCCATTTTTCATGGCTTTTGCTCAGTCACCAGATCTTTCCTAGATGATTGTGGCTCCTTTCCAATTCATATCAATTCAACAAGTCATCTTCCTAAAGGGTAAATCTGACCATGTCTCTCTCTTGCTTTAAACATTTCAAACGTTCTAACACGCCCCAGGTCTTATCTTTGTTTGTTAAACTCTTCCCCTTGACTCGCACACATCGATGTTCACCAGATTGAATTTGTGACAGCTGAACTCAATCATTTCTAGAAATCGATATCTGCTGCTCCTTCAGCACTTCTCTGTTTCATGACTTCTTTATCTAACTCCAGCACAGCAGTTAGACCTTGGCTAAGTCCTTAAGACTGTAGTCTGGACTGAAGAACAAATTTCTCCTGTTTTCCCAAGGTATGTTCTAACCCAAATAACATGTATTGTCCCTTCATTTTTAATCCCTTGGCCTTCTTATTATCTATAACCTCTGTTAGATACTGAATATGAAAATATAATATTGAATATAGTTATGATTGAATTGCTTTAGATCCTTCAATCCCTTCACTGCTTCTACAGTTTCCACTACCTTCTCCACTATTACCTCTCAAGAGAATACTCCATGCACATTCTCATGTTCCAGTTACTCAACAAGGGAATTTCCTTATTAATTTTTAAAATCTTGTGAACGGTCTGTGAAACTGCTCTCTTAGAAAAGTAATTTAATGACCAAGTCTAAAGAAAATCTTCCAGTTTTCAACCTCTCTGAAATATTTACCAATCGGACTTCTTGAAATTTTCTTTCACTTTGGCCTCTAGGGAAACAGATTTATTATATAATTATATATATATATATATATAGTAAAGATACTAGACAGAGGGGTTACAGTTGCATGAGCACTGTTAACCCCTCAGATTTATTCTTATAATTGAATAATACTACATTGTATATACATACCACATTTTCTTTATCAATCCATCAGTTAAAGGGCTGGTTCCATACCTTGGCAGTTGTTAATAGGGCTGCAATAAACATAAATGGGCAGGTATCTATACTGAATTACCTTCCTTTGGATATATGCCCAAGCATATTATCGAGTCATATGATAGTTCAATTTTACTTTTTGGAAGAATCTCCACACTGCTTTCCATAGCAACTACATTCATTTCTCCCATGAACAGAGTATAAGGATTCTTTTTGTCCCCACAGCCTCAACAGCATTTCATGTTGCTTGTGTCCTCTGTGATAACCATTCTGAGAAGAGTAAGACACATTTCCAGTATTGTTCTCATTTGCATTTTCTCTAAGATCAGGGATGGTGAACACTTTTTCATGTATTGTACTGTCCATTTGCACTTTTTCATTTTGAGATTTGTCTATTCCATTCATTGTCAGGTTGTGATTAGACAGCATGCTGATCTTTTTGGAATTACTTTTTTATGATCTCCTTACATATTCTATTTCTTAATCCTTTGTCAGATAAATAGCTGGCAGAGATTTTCTCCTTATGCTGATGGCTGTTTTTTTAAATCTATTGTTTCTTTTGTTGTGCAAAAACTTTTTAATTTGTTGCAGCCTTATTTGCCAATATATAACCTTACTTTTCAAGCCATTCGTTTTATTCAGAAAGTTATTGTCTGTGCCTTTATCTTCCAGTGTTTCTTTATGTTCTCCTAGAGTAGTTTCAAATTTTTCAAGTACTACGTTGTGCTCTTTGATCTGCTTTGAATTAATTTTAGTACAAGACCAGAGCGAAGGATCTAGTTTCAGTCTCTATGTGTTGATACTCAAATTTCATAGCATCATTTCTGCAGGAGGCTCTCTTTCCTCTCACATATTTTTGGGCACCTTTTTAAAAAATCTGCTAGCTCCAGCTATTTGGGCTTATTTCTGAGTCTTTTAGTCTATTACATTGGTTTATATGTCTGTTTTGTGTCACTATCATGCTGTTTTTAACTCTATGGCTCAGATACCATCATACTTCCAGCATCACTGTTTTTACTTTTTATTTTTACTATTTGAGGTGCTTCACTGAGATATAACTCAGTGAAGAATATCATTGAAATTCTTTTTCCTTCTTTTCTTTTTTTTCCTTCTTTTCTTTTTTCTTTTCCTTTTTTTTCTGCTCTTGGGGCTTGAACTCAGGGCCTGGGCACTGTTCTTCTTCTTCCTCTTCTCTCTCTCTCTCTCTTTTTTTTTCGATTGTGGGACCTGAACTCTGGGCCTGGACACTGTCCCTCAGCTCTTCAGCTCAAGGCTAGTGCTCTACCACTTGAGCCACAGCACCACTTCCAGCTTTTTTTTCTGCTTATATGGTGCTGAGGAATTGAACCCAAGGCCTCATGCATGCCAGACAAGCGCTCTACCACTGAGCCACCTTCCCAGCCCATGGGCACTGTTCTTGAGTTCTTTTTGTTTCAGGCTAACACTCTACCACTTGAGCCATAGCACCACTTCTGGCTTTTCTGTGTGATATAATTGGAGAAAATAGTCACACCAACTTTCCTGCCCAGGCTAGCTTCCAACTGCAGTCCTCAGATCTCAGCTTCCTGAACAGCTAGGATTACAGATGAGTCACTGCCTCCTGATTCTTTTTCTTTTTTGTCCCTAGTAATATTGTAATTTGAAATAAAGCCTCATGCTTGTCAAGAAAGTGCTCTACTTCCTGAGCCACTCCACCAAATATTTTCATGTTCATAATTTTAAAAATAAGGTCTCACATAATTCTGGTTTAAACAGTCATCCAAATAAATACTACCAAGTGAAAATCTAGAGTACAGGAGAAAAACTAAAGAATGCAAAAGGAAGATAGAAAGGTTTGGGCAAGAAATACTACTGGTGGCAAGAGAAAAAATAAGAGTAGGTTAAATTCAATTATTCCATGTGTTTTTAATTCTACTAAATATTTTGTCTATAGATAAGTTATCTAAATCCTTTATTGATTTCTCTTTTCCAATATAATAGAGATTATATACCAAATCTTTTAGGTAGTAACTCCTGAATATCACATAGCAAACAAAAGTCTATCAATATTTAATCTAAAGTTTGTGAATCTCTATGGATGATTTTTGTTTCAATGATACAAATCCAAGTTTCATTAATTTCAGCAAATCAAATGCAATTAATCTTTATGTTACAAAATACAACACACATATTGAAAAAATACTGACCTATTATTAATGGCTTTCTCTAAGCAAATGAAATGATAAAATTTCCTTTTATTTTGTATATTTAGTTTTAGTAGGCATTCTTCTACTTTTTTTAACTACAGAGTTATATCTATTTTGTATATGCAGCAATGAATACAAAATATAAGTTGCTTTTAATTTTTAAAAAATCTCCTTGTTCATAGTGGAGGAAAAATAGTAACTGATTTCAAAAGGCAGGGATGAAGTCTTTCCTGTTGCAAGAAAGACATATCTTCATTCATTTGGTAGAACTGTTGCTAGGCAATGTTCCTGATTTCTTGGTGTCTTCACTTAGTTTTGGCTTTTTTTTATAATACATATGTGCTTTACTATGGTTCTGGCAAAGTACCAGACTCCGCTTCCAAGCCAAATCATTTTATTTACCTTTTGCTTTGGCAGTCAAGAAGCTCAAAACAAATCTATTTTTAATTATACACATATAAACACTTTATTTTAAAAAATTGTATCTGTCTATACTTCTATTTTTAACTGCTCTGTTGAAAGTGTTTTTATGATAAGCCCTATCAAACCTATTTGGAAATATTGGTAGTATAAATTCTAATAAGCATACTAATAGACATCATGGTTTTATCTTTCTAGATATAGTCTTTATTTACAACCCATGAAAATCAATTTCCTGGATGAAACCAAAAAAAAGGATGATAAAATGGATCATAAGTTTTTTGGACATGAATGTATAAATACATAAATCAGAAACAGATTTAATTCTCCTTGAAGTTCACATGGTCTTACAATGAGCATTTAATGCATTACTTGTGAGATTTGCTAAACCCAAATATAAAGAGAATTAGTTGAAGTTTTCTCAACCATCCAAATTTAAGATTCTTCATGCAGTAATTAAAAATGTGATTTAAAAAATAGGACAAAGGGAGGAAACAATGTAACAGTGATACTCAGAAGACAATGATTGGAAATGATCTGTACAACTTGGGGGGGGGTATTGAGGGGAAGAAGGAGAAAAGCCAGGGAGGGGTAACAAATTAGACAAGAAATGTATTCACTACCTTACTTATGTAACTGTAACACTTCTGTACATCACCTTGACAATAAAATTAAAATTTTTTAAAATGGCATGATAGAAAATGCTAGATGAAGATGCCCAAAAGATAAGAATGATTAAGACGAACTTTTATCAGGGGATTTCCTTATTCTGGAGATGAAACTAACAATTTACTGCCACTGCAGAACTGAAATTAAAATCCCATTTCATTCTTTCCTTGGTTATGACACCAATCTATCCTCACGTATGCTATTTTTCTCCTGAACTCCAATGAGCTTGAGTACAAGCAAAATTCTATACTTAGTATCAGCTTGTTCCTAGAATTCAATCTTGTCATTTGATGAATTTCTATACCAATTTTTAAGGCAGATTATGGAGAACAGGATATCATTATATACACTGAAGGCATTTTTTTCAAATAGCAACTCTGATTTTTAAAGGGAAGAAAATTATATATTTTATCACATAGATTTCCCCTTTGAGAAAAATCTGTCTCACAACCAGAAAAATTTGTCCTCTTTTTGCTTTTATTTTTGTTTTCTCAAACTCATGACCTTGTGAACCTTGCAAATAATTATTTGCTCCTCTTGTCCACAGTGTATTTTAAACACACCTCTAGCATCTATATGAGACTTTTCAATACAAATTTCAATGAATGATCCATTGAAGCTCAATAACTCACCATTCACTCATCTGAACATTAGTAACATTCTCAACTTACTAAACTCACACATTCTTCAATTTAAAAATTATTTCCAATTATCTTGGTGATGTTTTCTACCAAGTAGAAGTTTATTTTTTGACCAATACAACAATTTGGAATCATGTACCAGATTGCTTAGACTGGCATCTTTCAGAAATTACTTTTTAAAAATGTATTATTTTGTGTGTAGTCTATAAAAAAAAAGTTGAAAACTGAAAACTTTAAGTACTTATGGTACATTTAATACAAACAAAACAAATTTAGATGGGAATTGTCAGACATGCCTTCCTAATGTGTTGGGTGATTAGGTATTTAATTAATTTAGATCTTAGGCTCTCTGCTGCTGCCCAGTTTTCTGATAGAGATCCCACAATGATTGTCAGCCTAGAAGAAAACCAAAATTCAAAATGTGGCTACTATTCATTATATATATTATAATGCTTGCATTATCTAAGTCAGAGACAACCAGCCAACACCTCTGATTTCTTGGTTATTTTCCTTTTTTTTTTTTTTTTTTTGGCCAGTCCTGGGGCTTGAACTCAGGGCCTGGGCACTGTCCCTAAGTTTCTTTTGCTCAAGGCTAGAGTTCTACCACTGGAGCCACAGTGCCACTTTCAACTTTTTCTGTTTATATGGCACTGAGAAATAAAACCCTGGGTTGCATGTATTCTAGGCAAGCATTCTACACTAAGCCACATTATCAGCCCCCATTTTCCTTTTTAAGTAAAATAAATATTTGTGGTGAATTCTCAACATTAACATTTAATAGAAATGTAAGGAGGGAATGAACTATTTAGCGTTCACTCTTGTAAGTTACTCACCACAACTGGAGAGTTACCTGGTTGGTTTTCATCCTAAAACATGCATAATACTACACTGACAGGGATAATTTTGGGAAGGAAAACATAAAAACTGTCCTCTGAAAAACAGGCCGCGTATGGACAGGAGGACTCCAAGTTAGTCTCTAGCGACTCTCTGTGGCTAAGCAGCATAGAGCTAAGCTAAGCTTTCCAGCTACTCTCCTACTGTACTGCTCTCTCTCTCTCTCTCTCTCTCTCTCTCTCTCTCTCTCTCTCTCTCTCTCTCTCTCTGAATGTCATTACAAGGACTCAGATCTTTGAAGTGAGGGAAAGGGAAAGGAGGATTAATATATATCAGAAAGTAGGATAAAAGCTCTCCTTCTCCAAGGAAAAAGTCTCAATTTACTTTAATTACCGACACTTATTATCTCACCTTGCAAGTTATAATTATGTAAATCAAAGGCACTGGTGGTTCTCTTCTAATAGTGCTATTTTGGAACAGGACAACTATTAAATAATTTATAACTGGAGGTCTCTAACAGGGAAAGTCCTCTAATCCAATGCATATTCCAACAGACAGGAGAAAACCAACAAATGAAAGGTCATTTCTTTCAGAAATTTCAACCTCCATACCCACCTAACTATGCCAGGCATTTGTTATGTGATGAGATAAAGAGACATATTCAAGAGAACTTTTCTTGGGAACAGTATTGTATATGCTCCTAAGAAACACTTTAATATGTTGCATATGTTATAGAATCCATCTCCGTTGTGGAATTGCCTTCTAAGACAGATGGGTTTAATTGATATTAGAGTTTTATTTTTGTTTTTGTTCCTCGTCTGTTTGATTTACTGAGTATGAAAGAGAGAAATGATAGGCAAAGGAGGCTCACTAGGACAGTCAATCGCCAGGTGATTTTTGAAGTAATTTGTTACAGCATATATAATATACAGCCTCCTCTTGCTGTCTCTATGAAGACTCCAAGAATTTCTGAATGATTTGCCCATGTTTAGTGCAAGTAGGTTCTTCAGGGATAGAGAGGCAGGTAAAGTGGGAACTGACCCCTTTCCTAAAGGTAACACATGCACAAGTGGTAAAGTTATTTCAATACATCCACATTAGTATCTAATGGTTACAAATGGATCCTATGAATGCCTGGGTTCAAGTCTAAAATCCCACCCCTTACTCATTCTATGTATTTGGGAAAGCTACATAAATTCAGCTCTAGTTTCCTGTGCAAACGAAATTAATTAATTAATTAATACATAAAATTTTAGAAAGTAACCAAAAAATGAGATGATGGTAATAGTAACTGTGATAGTATTTCTCACAATCCTGTAATCCTAACTACTGGGAAAACCGAGATTGGTAGGATTTCAACTCAACACCTGCTCCAGCAGAGAAGTTCAAGAGATCTCTTGTCAACACATAGCTAGACTAGGTGGCAGGTACCTATCATCCCATGTGGGAGGCAACAGGCAATGATCAGAAGCATTGTGATTCCAGGATAGCTCAGCTACCATGGGAAGCCTGAAATAGGAGGATTGTAGTCCAGGCAGAGAAGTGAAACCCTATCTCACAAACAACCAGCACAAAAAGGGATTGGAGGCCTGGCACAACAGTAGTGTGCCTGCCTACAAGCATTAAAACCCAATTTCAAACCACAGTCTTACCAAAAGCAAACAAACATTAGATCCCCAAGAACTATGGCATGTAAGATGCACCACATGAGACAATTTAGTGTACTGCCTGGCTATCAGTAGCAATTTTCCCATTGTTATTACTGTTATAAAACTTCTGCCAGATATCCAAACTTTTAATTATACAACTTTGCAAATAATGTTTTATTTTCAGGTGTGCCCTTTTCCAAATTTTCTATATGAAGAAATCTATTCACCCTTGATTTTTTTGTGTGTGAAAATGCAGTACAGAGGGGTTACAATTACATGGGCAAGGTAATGAGTACATTTCTTATCAAGCATTGTTGCCTCTTCTTTGTTTCCCCTTCCCATCCCTTCCCATCTCCCCCCATCCTCCTCCCCTCTCTTGATTATTAATATGGTCCCTCAGTTGAAGATGCCTGTGGCCCATTCCTCATGCTTCTCATGGCACTTTTCAGAAGATCCAAATTATGGAATCAACCATAGGTTGACTCCATAGAAGCCATTTCTTTGCTTCTACATTATAAAGTTCAAATCACTCCCAAAAGGGCTGGGAAGGTGGCTCAGTGGTAGATCACTTGCCTTGCATGCATGAGGCCCCGGGTTCGATTCCTCAGCACCACATAAGGAAAAAGAAAAAAGCTGGAAGTGGTGCTGTGGCTTAAGTGGTAGAGTGCTACCCTTGAGCTGAAGAGCTGAGGGACAGCGCCCAGGCCCAGAGTTTAGGCCCCACGAACAGACCCAAAAAAAATTATTCCCCCAAAAATCACAGGTACTTTTTAAAATAAAATCTTGTATTATGCTTCCTCTTTCATAAAAGGCAATGCTGGCTACTCAAGCTTCTCCATTGCCATTGTATTGCATCACGTAATATCTCCATAAAATTAATTACTAAATCAAATATCCAAATAACTCTACCTAGTGACTTGCTTACCTCCTGAAAGGCCATTTTCTTATTCGTTGCATTTGACGGGTCACCTCCTAAAATCTATTACCTATATACCACCTATGCAGTGACCTCTACTCCAATAATTGCCCTGTCAATTTGCACCTGTTCAGCCAGCTTGCTTTTATTAGTACTGTTTATAAGGTTTAGATCATTCTCCCTTCCCACATTAAGAATTTATTGTAGAATGAGTTGAATGTGACTTGTATAAAAAGGAGCCTATCAAACATTCTTCCATTCAAGATAATTATAACATTCCTGTACAAATGACATCAGACCACAATTTTCTTCTAAAATCCTTTTTTTTTTTTTTTTGGCAGTCATGGGGCTTGAACTCAGCCTGGGCACTGTCTCTCAGCTCTTCAGCTCTACCACTTGAGGCACAGCACCACTTCTGTTTTTCTGAGTGATTTATTGGAGATAAGAGTCTCAAGGACTTTCCTGCCTCAGCTAGCTTTGAACTGTGATCCTCAGATCTCAGCCTCCTAAGTAGCTAGGATTACAGGTGTGAGCCACCAGTGCCTGGCCTACATTCCTTTTAACATTTGATTTCAATCAAAACATTAAGCATGAGTTGCACTAGGCAGTGTATATCTCATGTTTTATTTGTGTTACCTGGGTTACTCCAGGCTTTGCCCAATTATGGAAGCTGATGAGTTGATAACAGGAAAAGCCATATTTCACTAATTTTTTCTCCATCACCTCTTGTCTTATTGAGGCAAGACTTGCAGGCTCTTATGTAGGGTATTTCCCTCACTTTGCTACCAGTAAGTGTTGAGCACCCCAAGGCTATTTCACAGATGCTCAAGTACAGTCCTCCAACTAAATATCATTGTTGTATCACCCAGTGCCCAGACAGGAGCCTCCATGTGTCTTGGCTGGGTTTTCCTGGATCTGCTAGGCATCTTCTGGGCACCAGAATGGCTGTTGAAGACACATAGATTTCCATGTCTACTGCATGCTCAGTATGTCTACTGCTGACCAAATAAGACAACTAAAGTGAGAGGTGCATTAGATATGGTGATGAAATAGGATTACTGAAAAAAAACGGAAACAGAGAAAACCAGAGAACCATGGCCAGCTTAAGTGACATAATATTCCTCTTTTCCTTATACATTCCAAAAGTATGTGTCTTACCTATTCCTGAATGAAAGTAATTCATTTTGGCTTGTATATATAAATATTAACTGTGAAAATTAACTAGAAAAGATTAACTAGAAATATTAACTAGAAAAGATTCAGATACAGTGATAGATGTAATAGAAGACAATCACAAAGTCCTAGAATTAGAACAACAATAACAACAAATCTTCATAGCATCCCCAAGTAGAGGAGATAATAAGGAATGCACTTGAGATTGAACAGAGATGGAAGAAGGAAAGACCTACTAAGGGTGATCTGGGTTTCAATTAATAAGCAAATAAGAGGAGGGATGCCTAGCAGGATACACTGACCAGAAAGCAGAATGTGTGGGCAGTCAGCCTCAAGGAGAGTAGTGTGGTTAGACTGGAAGTACAGATTGAAGAAAATCACGAGAGACGGGTGGTAATGGAGGCAGAGCATGATTCTGAAGGACTCTATGTTGTAACCCACCAAAAGCTTTTGAGCAGAGAAGCAAACAGGAAACTACTGAAATTATTTGAATGAAAAAGTAAGGTGCTCAGGGTGAAACTTTAAGAATAATTTTCAGGGGCTGGGAAGGTGGCTCAGTGGTAGAGCACTTGCCTCGCATGCATGAGGCCCTGGATTCGATTCCTCAGCACCACATAAGCAAAAAGAAAAAAGCCGGAAGTGGTGCTGTGGCTCAAGTGGTAGAGCGCTAGCCTTGAGCTGAAGAGCTGAGGGACAGTGCCCAGGCCCAGAGTTCAAGCCCCGTGACCGGCCCCCCCCCAAAAAAAGAATAATTTTCAAAGCAATAAAAAATGAAAAAAATGGGAGAATATAATGACCCATAAGTTCCAGAGCCATTGAAAGATAAAATAATTAGGATTTTGATGAATGAAAAGACAGTTATTACTTCAGTGTTTTAGAGGTAGATATTTAAATAGTGGTAGAAATATTATAATAAGACAGGGCTCATTTTTATTCACCCATGTATCCCCAGTGGCTAGTATGGTAAAATTTATTTCACAACTAGAAACACAAATGGAGATAGGCACAAATATTGTGATGGTATTTGTGTCAAAAGATGAATGGCTTATTTCAGAAGAATAAATGAGTGAGATTGGTTTGGGACAAATTAAATCTTGGGGAAGATGCAGATATAAATAGCAATTTGGAATTCAGGAAGAGATTTTAAAAGTGAACTGACCTAATGCCAACTTGATATTTGAAAACATACTTAGCATTGACAATATTTTTTAATGATGATAAGAAACTTTCCCTCTCCTTAAGGTGCTAATGCTTCATCAGGCTTGAAATCTTCAGATAGTTTTCTAAATGGAAGTTATGACTTAATGAAGACTTCAAAACTGTAAACTAGAAAATATTAGCAGTTTAAATAGATGTTGGACTGGAAGAAGGTTAAGAAATGTGTAAGGAACTGAAGTCATGACATATGTTACGCTTCCATGAAACAAGGAGAGAGAATCCAACCTGGAAGGTAAAAGGTCATTTCATTAATAAGGAGTATAAATGTTGGAAGCAGAGGAAATTCCATCATGTGAAGGGAATTTGGTCCACTTTGAGCCAAGTGTGCTGAGATGTGGAGAAAGGAATGCTGGGAGGAATTTTGTAAGAAAACAGGACAGGAAGTTAATTATATAAAACCACATTCAAAGTGCTAATCTCCTAATACTTATTTCAACAGCACTGACTCTAGGTGCATACTAGAGTCACCTAGGAAACATTAAAAATAATGATTTACATTGTTGCACACAGAAATTCTGATGTAAGAGATCTGGAATGAGACCTGGCTTTGCTATTTTAAAAACCCTGGGGTATTGCTAATGTGCAGGCGAGATGAAAATCACTAGCTTGGTAGAATTGTAATATTTAAAGGGAAAGTACTTAGTTCTAATTATTGATACTGTCTAGATTCCAAAGAAAGAGCATATGACAGTAGACCAGGCACTATCATGTCTATGACTGTGAGTGTGATAACTCTGTGTACTACGGCTCACCAGCTCTCAGCTCTGCTTTAACTGGTATGATAGGAACTGTCAATTATAGTGCTGGTTTTCCTCTCCAGGCTCGAGGAAGGTAATTTATCCTTAGTGGTATTTCTCTCTACTGATTTAAATGCAGTTCTTAATTTTATGCATACTGAAATGAAAAATTCATATGTGTAAATAACCAGGTTTCTGTTGAATACCTATGTCTCAGGTCAAGCAATGGAAAAATCTCCATTTATTTATTTACTTACTTACTTTTGCTACCACCACACTCACAAATAAGATCACATCCCATAATGCTGCTCTTTAAGGCTCTAATCACATCATCAATGAGTAGAAGTGGGTGTGTATTTATAGGGAAAGTTGATTGAAGGAGATTGAAAACAGGTTGTTATGTATAACACATCCCGGTAAAGAAATGGGAACTAGATAAAATAGCCCATTCCCTTAGCTCCGATATAAAAGCCATATTTAGGTTAAGTCCACTATCAATACAAACTTGCAACCTTTCCATTGAAATTTTTCTCATTTATTTTCTTGCAATTAGATACTTAGCAAGCAATGACACAAATAAATGATTAATACTCTTACAAAATCAATATAAACAAGTATCTTTCATCCAACTTCAATGGCAAGGATTATAGCTAATATCTATTAGCTTCTTGTTACATATCAGTTAAAGTTAAATGTATCATTTCATCTAATCCTATGATATCATCACATGATTGCACCTATTATTACTATGACTCCTAAATTACAAAAGAGAAAATTAAGTGTCAGAAATAAAAAAAACTTACCCACATCCTGGAAATAATATAAATCATAATTCAACTCAAACCTTTCAGCAAACCCAAGTACTCAACCATTGTATTTTACTTCACATCTAAAATTAAAACTGAAAACAATCATATGCAACTGTCTTGGTTATTTTGATATTATTTATTCATTCTCTCTGGATAGTCTTAACATTTTGTGTTCTCACAAACTCCTTTACATAAAAACTTGCCTGGACTGGGAAAGACTTGGGGATACAAATTTGCACATACACTAGAAAACATTTGTATGATGTGAGATAGTGTGTTTCCACGCTGTTGCATACTAAGCTATTTTTTAGGAAGTGGAAGGCAAAAGTTAGAGTGCAAGATCATATTGAAGGACAAAGGCTAAATAAGAGCTCACAAAGGCTTCCAGTGTTTAGTTCTATGTCATTCTATTGCCACCTTCTGGTGTTAGTATGAAATACATTTCATACTTATTCTGGTTGTACAGATAGGCCAGATGTATTTTATATGGTTTATTACAGAATATGAACTCCAGAAGTTGCAATAAAAATCACAGGTTTATTCTATGCTCTTCAATTTATATATTAGCTTACTTATTTGTTAACTTGTTTTTTAAGGTGGGATCTTACCATATTGCCTAAGCTGGCCTCAGATTCTGGACACGGCTTGTGTCTACACCCTACCATTCTTCCCTTTGAACTTAATGCCCCACATTATTGAAGCCTTGTAATCTGTTACATACCAATTGAGTAACATTTTCATCATACTTGAAAGACTATTTGCTTAGGCAATTGGATAAGCTTGAGCAGGAACTAGGGAAAGATCTTGGCTACAAAACTACATTCTAAACATAGGTAGCCCACACTTCTTACCGAAGATTAAGAAATTGGTCCTACGCCTTCTTTGTATTATTATTAATTTACTTAATTGTTATTATAGAGGAAATATACAGAGGGATTACAATTACATGAGTCAGGTAATAAGTACATTTCTTTGCATACAGTGTCTTCTGTTTTATCATACTCTCCCTTTCTCCCTTGAGTTTTTTGCCCTACCCCCCAACCCTTCCAAAGATGTACACTTGAATACACCATGCATAAAGTAAAGAAGTTAGAATCGTCGAAAACCCAAATTAATGAAAGAAGGAAAAGAAAATAAAAGGAAAACATACTAGAGAACATGATATTAAAGAACCAAGTTGGAGGGTTAATACAACCCAATGTCAAGACCTCTTATAAAGTAATCTAGATTGTGTGATATGGGTGAAATAATAGAGAACTATCAATGGAAACAAAGAAGTAGACCCACACAAACAGACACCTGGGAAGATGGAAGATTACTGGCAGTCACCAGTCACTAGTATGATCAGAAACTGGGAGCAGCATGAGAGCAGCTATCCTTGTAGGTAGATGATGGTAAGAAGCCATTGAAGTTTCAGCCACAGAAAGAACAATCTTTTAAAAACAGAAAATTGTGGAAAGTAGATAGGAAAAAAAATAGATTTCTCCAGCAGATTAACCATCATGGAAAACATACTGAAGGCAGAAAATGGGGACTGAAGCAAAGGAAATCGTCCCCTCTCGCTGTTCACTGCCACAGAACTGATTCCCCACCCTCCCCCACCCCAACTTCTTGGAAAGTTTAGGAGTGTATTGGAGATCAGGATGCAAATGACAAAGTAGAGTACTCAGAATTTAGGGACCTTAATTCTGAGTGCTCTACTCATTAACACAAGGACAGATATGCCAACAAAGATAAATATACCGCTGAAGCTGTGTATTTTAAACATTTGTTTAAAGGATGTCTTTGTATTAATGAGTGGAGCACTTAGAATTTGGGGGCCTTAATCCTAACTACTCAGGAGGCTGAGATCTGAGGATCACAGTTCACAGCCATTCTGGGCAAGAAAGTCCATGAGACTCTTTTTTTTTGGATTTTTTTTTTTTGGTTGGTCATGGGGCTTGCACTCTGGGCCTAGGCGCTGTCCCTCAGCTCTTCAGCTCAAGGCGAGTCCTCTACCGCTTGAGCCACAGCTCCAATTCCGGTTTTCTAGTGGTTTATTGAAGATAAGAGTCTCACAGACTTTTCTGCCTGGGCTGGCTTTGAACCGTAATCCTCACATCTAAGCCTCCTGAATAGCTAGGATTACAGGTGTGAGCCACCAGCGCCCGGCTGTCCATGAGACTCTTATCTCCAATTAACCACCAGAAAACTGAAAGTTGCACTGTGGCTCACAGTGATAAAGCACTTGAACTGAAGGGCTCAGGGATAGTTCCCAGTCCCAGAGTTCAAGCCCTATGACTGACAAGAAAGAAAGAAAAAGGAAAAAGAGAGAGAGACAGAGAGGGAGAGAGAGAGAAGGAAAAGAAAGGAAAGGAAAGGGGAGGGGAGAGAGGAAGAAAGGAAAGAAAGGAAAGAAAGAAAGAAAGAAAGAGAGGGAGAGAGAGAGAAGGAAAAGAAAGGAAAGGAAAGGGGAGGGGAGAGAGGAAGAAAGGAAAGAAAGGAAAGAAAGAAAGAAAGAAAGAAAGAAAGGAAGGAAGGAAGGAAGAAAGAAAGAAAGGAAGAAAGAAAGGAAGAAAGGAAGGAAGGAAGGAAGGAAGGAAGGAAGGAAGGAAGAAAGAAAGAAAGAACAGAAATTGTGGTCCTAAATGAGCTGCAGAGAATAAAGGAAGTTGTGGTGCAGATTAGGTTGTAGATCTACAAAGTTCCTGACATACTCAGTAGTAATTCCCTGAATTCACAATAGAAGCATAGCTGGGAGTTTTCAAAACACCCACTTCTGTAAGGTGAGCAATATTGTACTCAATATATGAGTTAAAAAGAAAACCTAGAAAAAAAGCAAAACTATAGTAATAAAGCTCAATATAAAGCCACCGTTCTGGATAAAAATCTGAAAACCAAATGTCATCATGTCCATTGCCCTGGAGGACTATGAGGGACGGATCTGCTCCAAGCTTCTCCCTTTAACATAAAGATGGCATTTTCTCCAAGTTACATCACATCATTTCCCTTCTAATTGTGACTGCTTCTAAAGTTCCTCTTCTTATATAGACATCAATCACAGGATTATGAATCATTCTACTCTTAACTATGTCTACAACAACACTCTTTCCATAAAACAACATCAATTATAGTAATTTAGGAGTCCACTCTACTCTTACCTTATCTTACTCTTACCTGCAACAATCGTCTTTCTAAAGTCAAATTCTGAAGTACTAAATGTTAAGACTCCAACACATGATTTATTTTTGGATGGTAGAGATACAGAAATGAACCCAAAATAGTGAAGAAAGTCAAATTTGTTCACTCCCTGCCCATCAAGCCCAGATAAGATAATGAAGCACAAACATTATCACATTTTATTGCAGTGATTTGTTCCACTTTTAAACAAGATAGGTAGTGATCCCAAACGTATCTTCAGCAGTTTGTCTCCTACAAAAGTGAAGCACATGGTAGAGAATAATGATAAACTTCCATAAACTAGGCACATAAGTAGCACTGATTACCATGGCCCTGTGTGCACGGCAGACAGTCATTGATCTGGTAAATAGATGGTTTGCCATCCCTATCAAGAAAGATGATTACTGGCAGTTTTCATTTTCTTCCAACATAAAAGAGTTTATATTTACTATCTTATCTCAAGATCTCATAAAAGAGTATGCATTTATCATCCTATCTTAATTTTCATTCCTTCCCTGTCATAAATAAGTCTTAAGGGACATAGATTTTATAGGTCTTCTACCCATCACCTAATTCCTCTATAAAAATGATATCCTGTTAGTCAGATAAGTTAGAAATGGAAAGTAATATGTTATAAAGGATAGGAGATTAACTGTCCAAAGATTTAGAGTCTTGCTATATTAGTAAAGATTTTGGAGGTACAGTGGACAGAAATATGTCAAGACATAGCCTCCAGGCAAAGGACCAATGATTTATCTGGGATTCTCCATCACACAGAAGGAAGACAATACCTATGAAACCTCTCCAGGTCCTGAGAACTTCCCATACCTGTGAATACTACTTTGATCAATATACCAAATAACAAAAAAAATTGTTAGTTTGAAAGATGCTGAAGCTTACAGTTCTGCAGCAGGTGCACTATGGGTTGAAAGTTACTCTGAAACATTAAGCCTGAGCTTGGCTCAAGGATATTTTGGGTTGGTATGTGAATAAATGGTAAAAATGAAGAACAGTTGTACTGCATCGAAGTGAAGTATCCCATTATGATCATTTTTAATGGCTCCTGAACTCTAGCAAATATGAACTATTGTACTGAGAGAAGAAAGATTAGGTGAGGAAAGGGAGTATTACAAGTGAGATAAGTGGATAGATGGATGAGAGTGGGCATGAAATGTGAAAATCTGCATCAGATGTCAAGATCCACCAGGTGACTTCTCTAAGAGGCACTAGCCACCAAGAAGACAGAATTACTTAATGTTAGTAAGCCTAGCTCTGTCATCAGCCCTTCCAGTGTTCACAAAATGGGCATATGAATGGAGTGGACACAGAGCCACTCCATAGAATCTACAAATGGATCCACGAATTTACATTTGAGCTCTCTGTAGCATGGGCTCAGACTCACCAAGTCTCATCTATCTACTTACTGATGCTGCTAAATGTTCAATAAATTAGCTACAGAGAATAACGTAAGCTCAGGAAGGCCAAATAGCTAAATGGTGATTCCTCTTAACTGGAATCGACATTTATTCTGAACATATATGAAAAAAGACTCAACATGCCCAGTATAAAGGAAATGCAGGTGGCTCACACCTGTAATCCTAGCTACTCAGGAGGCTGAGATCTGATGATTGTGGTTCAAAGCCAGCTGGGACAGGCAAAGTCCATGAGACTCTTATCTCCAATAATCCACTAGAAAAATGGGAAGTGGCACTGTGGCTCAAGTGGTAGAGCACTTGCCTTGAGCTGAAGAGTGCAGGGACAGTGCCCAAGCCCAGAATTCAAGCCCCACGACCGACCAAATAAATAAATAACTAAAGGAAGGAAGGAAGGAAATGCAAATAAAGATAATATCAAGATTTCATCTCACCCCAGTTAGAATGGCTATTACAAAGAAGACAAACAGCTACAAGTGCTGGGAAGGGTGGAGATAAAAGGAACCTGTACACATTGTTGGTGGGAATGTAAACTAGTGCTACCACTATGGAAGTTCTTCAAAAATTAAGAATTGAATTACCATTAGGATCCATGAATATCACTATAAAACATATATCTGAAGTCAGGATTCAATAGAGGTATTTACACACCTATGTTTATTAAATAGTATTTTTCTTATCCATTAGAAAGAATGATATTGTGCCATTTGTAAAGACATGGAAAGACCTGGGAATATTATGTTAAGTGAAGTAAATCAGGTCCAGAGAGACAAAGCAAGCATGTTTACTCTTATATGTGGAAGCTAGATTTAGCTTATAAATATATAAGTAAATATGTTGCATGATATGCAAGTATATACAAATATATTCATTGAAATATGGCAGTTTCAAGGGAGAACTTCAAATAGTGTAATTCCTTAGAAAGGCAAAATCAAAGTTGAACAAAATAAAACACCAGGAAGTGGATGCTGGTAGGGTCATGGTAAAGGGATGGACAAATAAAGAGGAGAAGAGGAGGAGAATGTAATCAAGAATCCAATGTATATCCTACAAAATTAAGCAGAGTGAGGGAAGCAGTGGGCAGGAAAGAATGAGTAAGAAAGGGCTGACATTGATCAAGAGGCATCATATTCATAAGCTACTTTGTTAAATGGCAACTCCTTTGCAAAGTACAAGGAGGAGGAGGAGGAGGAGGAGGAGGTGGAGGAGGAGGAGGGAGAGGTGGAAGAAGGAGGAGGAGGAAGGGGGAGAGGGGGAGTAGAAGGAGGAGGAGGAGGAGAACAACGAGGAAGACGACAATGATCCAGGTGCTAGTGGCTCACCCCTATAATCCTAGCTACTTAAGAGGCTAAGATCTGAGGATTGAGGTTCAAAGCCATCCCTGGCAGGAAAGTCTGTGAGACTCTTATCTGTACTAAACTACTCAGAAAAAGCCAGAAGAGGAGATGTGACTCAAAGTGGTAGAGCTCTAGCCTTGAGCACAGAGAGGCTTGGGGACAGAGCCCAGGCCCTGAGTTCAATCCTCAGGACTGCCCACCCCCCAAGATGGCAAGGAGAATCACCAAAGACTGTTGAACAATAGAAAATGGGGACCAAGAAACAATGTAGACACCTGTGTGCAATACCACAGTAAAACCTCTTTGAATAATTTATCTACACTTTTAAAAATAGGAATGAGAGGAATATAAAAACAGGACTTGTCCCTCAGGTGTGGGTGTCCGTGGGAGAGGGAGGGTGAATAGTGAGTGTGAATAGAGCCAAAGTACTTTACATTCCTGTATGAGAATAGAACACTGAGACTTCTAAAGGAAGAGAGAGAGTCAGGGGTAAAAACAGCTAGCCAGCAATGCAAGCACAAAAAGGGAATCTCAGAGTTAAGAGTCAAGTCAAAGTACAAGGAAGTTAGAGGTTGGCTGGTAAACTTTCAGTGTGATGGTTTCTCAGCAAAGCCTGCAAACCCAAGAGTATTGTAACTTGATACCAATCTAAGTTAGGTAACAGCTCCTTTACAGAACCCCATGCTCCTGAGGTGACCTTATGTTTAAATTTGGCTTTCCAAAATATCGGCCTTAAAACAAAGAATGTGCTGATTACACTAATATCTTAAGTACTTTTATTTCTCATTCTGAATTTAAAAATTGCCAATCTAACCTTACATAGCATTTCTATAAAGTTTGACAAATGTAAGCCTATTACTGGCAAGCAGATCTCATTTCCGTACTGATAAAATGAGACTTGAGAGTCTTAAAGGAAGAAGATCTGTTGCTGTATTATAGAAATTTCATCAAGACAATGTCTTGTGTAGAACAACAGAGAAAGCGAAATTTCCTTCCCCAGAGGTTTCTGCATATGCTGTGTTTGGTACTATATATTAGTGCTCTTTACAAAACTTTAAGATTTATCACAAGTATTGGGGAGAAATTAATTAAATTTACTTGGCCACTCTTGTAAAACTACTTCATATTTTATTTGTTATCCAAACTGGAAAGACTTGGAAAAAATTATATTAAGTGAAGTAAGCCAGGCCCAAAGAAACATAGGTCCCATGGTTTCCCTTATTTGCAATAACTAGTATATGTCTG
>NW_012267217.1:45488868-45495280 GCF_000151885.1 Dipodomys ordii | reverse complement strand
AAAGAAAGAAAGAAAGAAAGAAAGAAAGAAAGAAAGAAAGAAAGAAAGAAAGAAAGAAAGAAAGAAAGAAAGAAAGAAAGAAAGGGAGGGAGGGAGAGAGGGAGAGAGGGAGAGAGGGAGAGAGGGAGGAAGGGAGAGAGAGAAGAGGGGGAGAGAGAGAGAGAGAAAGAAAGAAAGGGAAGGAAGAGAGAGAAAGAAAGAAAGAAAAAATAAGAAAGAAAGAAAGAAAGAAAGAAGAAGGAAAGAGAGAAAGAGAAAGAGAAGACATATATAGGGTGGGACGGAGGAAAGAAGGAAAGAAAAAAAAGAATTGGGTATGTTGCCAGATTATAAGGGAATAAACTTAGAAATCAATATCAAGAAAACTATAGAAACTAAACTCACTGATATGAAAAATATTTTGTAGTGAATCCTAAATCAAATGAAAATATAATTCACCAGAAAACTCAGCATTTAATAAAGGAGTTCTTAAGAGGGAAGTTTATAGCTTTGAATGCCCATATTAAAAATAAAATTAAAGATGGGCTGGGAAGGTGTCTCAGTGGTAGAGCACTTGCGTTGCATGCATGAGGCCCTGAATTTGATTCCTCAACACCACATAAGCAGAAAAAACAGGAAGTGGTGCTGTGGCTCAAGTGGTTGAGCACTAGCCTTGAGCTGAAGAGCTGAGAGACAGCGCCCAGGCCCAGAGTTCAGGCCCCACAACCAACAAAAACAAATCAAATTAAATTAAGTTAAAGAGCTCTCAAATAACCTAATGATATACCTCAAGCTTTTGGAAAAATAAGAATAAACAAAACCCAAAGTTAGTATGTGGAATGAAACAAACAGAAACAGAAACTAAAAGAATAAAACCAGAAAGAATCAATGAAACAGAGACTTTGTTCTTTGAAAAGATACAAAAAAGGTAAAAAAAAAATTTAGGTTAAAGAGAATATGGTAATTAATAAAATTAGAAGTATAAAGAGAATATAACCTAATACCAGTGGAAGTCATAGAATCATTAGAGAATGTGAAATACCAGTGAAATTCATAGACTCACTAAGGAACATTTGAAGAACTTACATTCCCCTATTCTGGAAAAATCTTGAAATATTAGTAATTTTCTAAATACACATGAATAACCAAAAGTAAATATAAATAATGTAAGCAGAATCATATTAAATAATGAGATTTAAGCAGGAAATAAAAAGTCTCCCAACAAAGGAAAGTTCAGGAACAAATAGATTTATGGATGAATTCTACCCTAACTTTAAAAAAGAACTAATACAAATGCTTCCAAAATAATTCCATAAAGTGGGAAAGAACCTTTGCAAGCATTATCCTGATAATGAAACTTAATATAAGAAACAAAGAAAATTATATACTAAGACAATTAATGGCTCACACCTGTAACCCTTGCTACGAAGAAGGCTAAAGTCTGAGGACTATGCTTTGATGGTAGCTCAGGCAGAAAGTCGGGGAGATTCTTATCTCCACTTACCCACCCAAGCTGGAAATGCAGCTATACTTCAGGTGGTATAGTGCTGGCCTTAAACAGAAAAAATCAGAGGCAGTGTCCAGACCCCAAGTTCAAGCACACACACAATTTCCCTGAAAAACCAATACCAAAATCCCAAGTAAAACTAATTGCAAAGTGAGTTTAACAATAGAGTACAAACAAGGCCCTAAAACCACCAGCACCTGGCAACACTACTTATCAGAGAAAAGATATGGAATCAGCCAGATGATCCTTAATGGACAAATGGATTAAGAAAATATAGTATATATATATATATATATATATACACACACACACACACACACACACAATGAAATTCTACTCATCCATCAGAAAAATAAATGACTTTGTACCATTTGTAAGGAAATGGAAAGACTTGAAAAAAGTTATATTACATGAAGAAAGCCAGACCCAGAGAAACACAGGTTGCACGGTTCCCCTCATTTGGTGCCCATAAACACATTGGGTGTTTTGCAAGCAGTTACAAATGAACTAATAGAAGTAAAATAGACTATGGAGAGCCCATATTGTTTAATCCTTTGGAAAGACTAAATTAAAGCCCGACAAATTAAGTACCAGGAAATGAGTACTGCAAGGAGTGGGTGGGGGTCAAGGGAAGCAGGGTAGATGAATGTAGGGGGAAAGGAGGAAGAATGCAGTAAAAAAAAATTCACTGTATAAACTTCGTAACTGAGAACGATAAGAGAAAGGGTAGCCTGAAGGAGGTGAAAGCGTTGCAGTGGTAACACAGAGCAAGATGCACTGAACACTTAAATTGAGTTGTTAAATTATAAAAAAAATAAAAAATTCAATACATATCCTAAAAATTAAGAAAAGGGAAGGAAAGGGTAGATTGGGAAGAGTGGTTGAGAATGGTGAAAAGGGCAACATTTGTCAAGACATGTATTCATAAACTACTTTGTGGAATGGTGTTGCCTTTCCACAACTACAAAAAGATAATTACAATATTCAAAAACAAAAACAAAATCATATACTATAATCAAACTTGCTTAATTCCAAGTATACAAGGATGATTAAATGCATGCAAATCAATACACATAATAGAGTACATAAATAGAATCAAGAACAAAAATCACATGACCATCTCTAACTTCAACATTCTTTCATAATAAAGTCCTGGAAGAAATCAGGAATCAAAGGGAGATATCTCACCATAATAAAGGCAATGTTGACAGTTGACATTATACTGAATGAGAGACATCTGAAAGCTTTTCCTCTGAAGTCAGAAATGAGACTCCTTCTCTTATTCAACATAGTATTTGAATTCTCAGCCAAAACAATAAAGCAAGAGAAAAAATAAACTGTAGATAAATAAGAAAAAAACTCAAATTATAACAATTTGAGCATTCTATACTTAAAAGATCTAGAATACTACACCAGAAAAATCTTAGACCTGGGGGCTGGGAAGGTGGCTCAGTGGTAGAGCGCTTTCCTTGCGTTCATGAGGCCCTGGGCTCGATTCCCCAGCACCACATAAGCAAAAAGAAAAAAAAAAACCAGAAGTGGCGCTGTGGCTCAAGTGGTAGAGCGCTAGCCTTGAGCTGAAGAGCTGAGGGACAGCGCCCAGGCCCAGAGTTCAGGCCCCACGATGGGATCAAAAGAAAGAAAGAAAGAAAGAAAAATCTTAGACCTTGTAAACACTCTAAGCAAAGTGGCAGAATGCAAAATTAACTAATAAAAGCCAGTAGCTTTTCTATATACTAGTAATGAACATGCTGAGAAAAAAAACATTAAAGAAAAGTTTCATTCACAGTAACCAAAAGAAAACTAAAAAAAGAAGGTAAAAGAAAAATTATTTAGGAATAAACCTAACCAAGAAGTTTAAAAATCCTCTGCAATGAAAATTATAAAGCATTGAAAAATAATCCCCGAGGACATCAGAAGGTGGGGAGACGCCTCAGGCGAAGTTAAATGGCTGTATTACAAGAAACAACCTACATTTAATGCAGCCTGTGGGAAAATCCAAGTAACAATCATCCCAGAAACAGGAAAACATTCTAAAACTAAGAAACACAAAAGACCTCAGGAGCTAATGCAATACTTATAGATAAAAGAAAAAGCAAAACAAGAGGTATTACAATATCTGATTTTGAATGAGCTACATCAAAGCCAGCATGGCACTGACACCAAAACAAACATGTAGACCAAAAGAATGAATGAGGGATCAGAAATAAACTCATAGAGCTAAAGTTATCTGTCTCTCGACAAAGGGGCAAAAAACATATACATTGTAGAAAGGCAGCCACTTTAATAAATCATGCTGGAAAAACAATATTCACATGTAAAAGAACAATAGTACATCCCTATATCTTGCTATTTTCAATTCAAACCTGACCAAATTAACTTTGAAAATATTATGAGAAAACACTTAAAGGTGTAGGTACAGGTGATACCTTTCTAAACAAGATTCTAATAGCTCAAGAAATAAAAGCATGAATTGATAAATGCAATCCCATCAAATTTAAAAGCTTCTCCACAGGAAAGGAAACAATTACCAGAGTGCAGAGACAATCCATAGAATAACAAAGCATCTTTTCCAGCCATTACTTTGGCTAAAAGGGATTAATATTTACCATATATAAATTACACACAAAGCTGGGCATCAGTGGCTCACACTTGTAATCCTAGCTACTCAGGAGGCTGAGATCTGAGGATCGAAGTTCAAAGCCAGCCCAGGCAGGAAAGTCCCAGAGACTCTTATCTCCAATAAACCACTCAGAAAACTGGAAGTGGTGCTGTGGCTCAAAGCTGAAGAGCTGAGGATCAGCACCCAGGCCCAGAGTTCAAGCCCCACGACCAACAAGATAGATAGATAGATAGATAGATAGATAGATAGATAGATAGATAGATAGATAGATAGATAGATAGATAGATAGATAGATAGATAGATAGATATAGGTAGGTAGGTAGGTAGATAGGTAGGTAGATAGGTAGGTAGATAGGTAGGTAGATAAATAGACAGACAGACAGATAGACAGACAGACAGACAGACAGACAGACAGACAGACAGACAGACAGACAGATAGATAGATAGATAGATAGATAGATAGATAGATAGATAGATAGATAGAGATAATAAATTACAAAATTAAACAAGTGTAGAACAAACAGTCTAGTCAACAAATGGGCAAACTAATTGAATAGACAATCCTCAGAAGAGGTACATGTGGTCAATATGTACATAAAGAAATGTTCAACATCTTATTCCCTCAGGGAAATTGCACATCCAAAATCTAAATTGAGCTTTCATCTCACTGCAGTCAGGACGGCTATCAGCAATAAAAACAAAACTGAGTGCTGATGAGGATGCACGGGAAAATACATCTTTACACAGCGTTGATGGAATATGTATTAGTGCAGACACTATCATAAATACCTTCCTCAGAACACTAAAATCACAGGCAGCTAGCTGGGAGTTCAAGACTGGAAGCCACCAAGGGCAGACAAATCCAACTAATCAGCCAAAAGCCAGTAGTGGAGGTGAAGGTCAAGTAAGAGAGCACTAGCAGTGAGTGAATAAGCTAGAAAAGACTGAGAAGCGGAGCGCAAGTCCCAGTGTGGGCACAGGAGGGAAAAAGCTAAAAACAGCGTTACTATATAATCCTGCTATGCCATTCCTGGGCATGCATGCCTAACAAAAGAATCTATGTGTAGAGTAAAAAAGACTTGCACAGGGCTGGGAAGGTGGCTCAGTGGTAGAGCACTTGCCTTGCATGCATGAGGCTCTGGGTTCGATTCCTCAGTATCATATATGCAGAACTAAAAAAAAAAAAAAAGCCAGAAGTGGCACTGTGGCTAAAGTGGTAGAGCACTAGTTTTTTTTGTTTGTTTGTTTTTTTGTCGGTCGTGGGGCTTGAACTCTGGGCCTGGGCGCTGTCCTTCAGCTCTACCACTTGAGCTACAGCGCCACTTCCGGTTTTCTGGTGGTTTATTGGAGATAGGAGTCTCATGGTCTCTCCTGCCCGGGCTGGCTTTGAACGGCGATCCTCAGATCTCAGCCTCCTGAGTAGCTAGGATTACAGGCGTGAGCCACCAGCGCCCGGCTAGAGCGCTAGTTTTGAACTGAAGAACTGAGGGTCAGTGCCCAGGCCCAGAGTTCAGGCCCACGACTGGACCTCCCCCCCCCCAAAAAAAAAGACTTGCACATTTATGTTTATGATTGCATTAATCCCAATATCTAACTTATGTAAATGGGCCAGATAACCAATAACAAATGAATAAAGAAAATATGTATGTGTACAATGGAGTTTTACTCAGCCTTAAAAGAAAATTAATGGAATTTATTGTGATAAATGAAATTAGCTAGAGTCAAAACAGAAATACCTGCCAATCTCAGACTTTTCCATGCTTACTATTACCCACCCAAAACAATTTCAATGATTGTATATGGTCAAAGGAATGAAAGTTTACTAATAACACTGGTTACTTTGTTTAAAATACTTGTTTAGGGGCTGGGAAGGTGGCTCAGTGGTAGAGAGCTTGCCTTGCATGCATGAGGCCCTGGGTTCGATTCCTCAGCACCACATAAGCAAAAAACAAAAAAAAGCCAGAAGTGGCGCTGTGGCTCAAGTGGTAGAGGGCTAGCCTTGAGTTGAAGAGCTGAGGGACAGTGCCCAGGCCCAGAGTTCAGGCCCCACGACCCGACCACCCCCCCTCCCCGCCTCAAAAAAAAAATACTTGTTTAAAGTAAAGTCAAAGTGGGGCTGGGAAGGTGGCTCAGTTGTAGAGCGCTTACCTTGCATGCCTGAGGCTCTGGGTTCAATTCCCCAGCACCACATAAGCAGAAAAAAAAAAAAAAAGCTGGAAGTGGTGCTGTGGCTCAAGTGGTAGAGTGCTAGCCTTGAGCTGAAGAGCTGAGGGACAGCACCCAGGCCCAGAGTTCAGGCCCCA
>NW_012267217.1:45486771-45488818 GCF_000151885.1 Dipodomys ordii | reverse complement strand
TGAAGAGCTGAGGGACAGCACCCAGGCCCAGAGTTCAGGCCCCACAACTGGACCCCCCCAAAAAAAATTTTTTTAATAAAGTCAACGTAATTTTTCCTACTTCTATAAGTCTTAATATAAACAAATATGACTAGTACTCACCCAAAATACTACTTTTGAGCAGAGAGACAAATTTTTCTGCTATTGTGTGATTTGTCTTTACTTGCAAATGATTGTATTATTTGTGATCAAAGTTCAATCCAACAGGCCAGACCTGGTGATTCATGCCTGTAAGTCCAGCCATCAGGAACATGGCTGAAGATTACAAGTTCCAGGCCAGACTGGGCTTTGTAGAAAGCTGAGAGGCAGCACGTGCTACTTAGTAAGATCCTATCTCAACACAAAAACAAAACCAAATACAACAACCAAAAAGTTCAGCATAATAAACAGCACAAATTATTTTTTCTTCTTAAGACATAAGTAAAAAATAAAGTACTTGTATTCACATCCCTTGACTACATTCTTATCTACTTTCTATAATTTGAGATTATAAGAATGTGACATGAAGCGAGGTGCCTGTGGCTCAGGTCTGTAATCCTAGGGACTTAGGAAGCTGAGATGTGAGGAACACAATGCTAAACCAGCCTGGGCAGGCAAGTGTGTAAGACTGTAATCTCCAATAAACTACCAGAAAACCGGAAGTGGCACTGCGGCTCAAAGTGGTAGAGTGCTATCCTTGAGCACAGAAGCTCAGGGAGAGGCCCTGAGTTCAAGCCCCATAACCAACAACAACAACAACAACAAGAATGTGGCACAAACTGAATAGAATAATGAGTACTTGATTCAAGGGTATTGAAAAAGAAATATAAACTTTATTTCACTTTACTATTACCCAATTATTAAACTCCAATGATGTTTTTATTATAGCTCTTGTAAGTTCATACATTGTTGGAGTAGAACAAGATTTGTTTCTCTTATTACCTATATGTTTCTTATTACCTATATGTTTCTCTTATTACCTATATGTTATATTTTATTTGTTTTCTCAATGAAATGAAAACTCAGTGAGCCTTCTAAAACAATCTGATGACTTGAAATGTGTGCCTCAGTTTTATGAATTTATGAAGATATTTTTGATTTATCTTAGAAGGTAAATATTTTTCTAAAATAGACATTTTTAAAAATTTACTCTTGACCATATACCAAGCAAGGTCAAATTGCACTAGAACTTTCTTTAGCTACAAAGATGATATATATATATACTATACCAAAGACAATATGTATTTTCTCCAGAAGAAGCTGTGTGGAAACTCACAATGCAAATACTATTTAGAGATTATTTCCCTCTACATATTAAAAGAAAATCACTATAGGTTGAGTCCATAATTCCAAATATCAAAATGCAAATATTCTGCATGCAGACATGATACTACAAGTGAAAAACTCTACACTTGATCTCATAGGAAGGGACACAGTCAAAATGCAGGTGCACTTAAAATGTCTGAAATAAGGCCTTGGCTCTGTGTAAGAGAAGGATAAGACACTTTAATAAAATCTTTGTCTTCTTTGTCCATCATGAGGATTGAACTCTGGGGCCTGGGCACTGTCCCTCAGCTCTTCAGCTCAAGGCTAGCACTCTACCACTTGAGCTACAGTGCCACTTTTGGCCTTTCTGTTTATGTGGTGCTGAGGAATGGAACCCAGGGCCTCATGAATGCAAAGCAAGTACTCTACCATGAGCCACCCTCCCAGCCCAGTCTGTTTGTTTTAAACCTGGATGTATACAGTTGTGTATACAACTATCCTAAATGATAAGGGATTAAGAAATCCCGGAGATTTCTTTCTCTCTCTCTTTTTTTTTTGGTTGGTTGTGGGGCTTGAACTCTGGGCCTGGGCACTGTCCCTCAGCTCTTCAGCTCAAGGGTAGTGTTCTACCACTTGAGCTGTGCCGGAACCAGCCTGCAACAAAAGGGACTCCTGATTTAGGGGGCGAGGACGGAAAAATAAAGACATAAGACAAAGGATGGGGTCGGGAGGTCTGCAGCTCAAGACTGCAGCCCCGTTTATT
>NW_012267217.1:45471342-45485136 GCF_000151885.1 Dipodomys ordii | reverse complement strand
TGGAGTCTTTTGAGGAACCTCCATACTACACGTTTTTCTCAGCAGCACATGGAACATTTTCTAAAATAGACCACATTTTAGGCCACAAAGCAAACTTGTCCAAATTCAGAAATATTGAAGTTATACCTTGCACTCTCTCAGACCACAAGGGAATAAAATTAGAACTCAACACCAAAAGCCACCAAAAGAAAGTCCGGTAACACATGGAGGCTGAACAACACACTGCTGAATCACGAGTGGGTCAAGGAAGAGATTAGAAAGGAAATTCAAATGTTCATGCTATTCAACTAAAATGAGCACACAAATTACCAGCTCCTCTGGGACACAGGAAAGGCAGTACTCAGAGGCAAGTATACCATCTTTCCACAGTTGAAAAGTCTGAGATAAGCAACTAGCACAAAGTTGTGTTTGCACATTTTAGTATCTCTCTAACACACACACACCACACACACACACATATTCCTTCTTCCCACTCTCCTTTTCTTTCCCCCACATTCCCATTCTCAAAGTGCAAACAGTTATATGCTTAAGAGGAAATGAAAGTCTCATCTCCATTATATTATCAATGCTTAAACTATTTGTTTGTTTTTGTCTGTCTCTGCAATCAATTTCCATAAAGTTATTAAACAAGTTTTATTTGTCTATATCACCTGGGAAATTACTGAACCGAAAGGCATGTATAGACTTGAAAATCAATGACTAGAAAAATACATAAGTAGATCTCCAAACAAAAGAGAATGTAAATAATGTAGTATTTTAACTTTTTAATTTAAAGCTTTTATATGGAACAGCTCGTGAAATTACATGGCATCTTGGTGTAGGAACCATGCTAATCTCTGTATTAATATATGGGATACAGAAGGAAGCATGGGGTAGTGTTTTAAAATCAAGAGGGAATAAAGAAGAGATTATTGCACTGAACTGAATGTTGATGTGGCTTCCAAGATTCACATGTGGCAAGATCCTAACCACCTGGGGGTTTAAGATTTGGAGCCCTTTGGAGGTCATTAGGTGAGAGATCAATTCCTCTATATCTTTATAGGAGAGTCCTAGTATGCCTGACTCTTTCAGCCCTGTGTGACTGATTAAAAAGAGAAGACTGCTTTATAAGGAGCCCTCACCAATCCAGGAATTTATTAATACCTGGATCTTGGACTTCTCAGCTTCTAGAATTGCAAGACATAAATGCCTATGGTTTATAAGCCACCTAATCTATAGTATTTTGTTACAGCAGACCAAATGGACTAAGACAGTGACTCAATGTATAGTATTGAAAAAAAATAGTCATTGGGAAAAATTATATAAAGAAAAAATTCAGGAAAATCAAATATTAATATAAAAACACATCTATAAAATTTCTAATATAAACAAAGGGAGAAATTTTTTATGTTCACAGATTAGCGAACTCCTATACTCATAAACTGATTTTCATTTATGAATAATTAACAAAATGCTGTTATATTATGTTGCCAGAAATGTGGACATTAGGTAAGTAAATACTTCAGGAAAAAAAGGTAATATCTATTAATTTTTGTGCAGATTCTTGGGATAGAACTCAGGACTTTGTGCTCTCCACTTGATTTTTTGCTCAAGATTGGTGCTTTAACACTTAAGCCACACATCCACTTGCAGCCTTTTGCTGGCTATTGGAGTTAAGAATCTCAGGAATTTTTCTGCTGGGGTTGGCTTCAAACTATGATCTTCAGATCTTGGGCTTCTGAATAAAGTTTATAGGCTTGAGCCACCAGCCCCTGGTCAGATGTTTTCCTTGTTTGAAGAACAGATGGGCATGAAGATAAATTTGAGAGGGAAATGGAAAGTTGAAGAAGTTCCTGGCAGATAGAGATAAACATGGGTTAAGCAAAAAGTAAAGAACACTTGAGCCAGGCATTGATGGCTCATGCCTGAAATCCTAGCTACTCAGGAGGTTGAAATCTGAGAATCACCTTTCAAAACCAGCCCAGTTAAGAAAATCCTTGAGACTTTTTTTTTTACCAGTGTGGGTCTGAACTCTGGGTCAGGGCGCTGTCCCTCAGCTCTTCAGCTCAAAGCAAGTGCTCTACCACTTGAGCCACAGCACCACTTCTGGCTTTTTCTGTTTATGTGGTGCTGAGGAATCGAACCCAGGGCCTCATGCATGCAAGGCAAGTACTCTACCACTGAGCCACTTTCCCAGCCCCCTTGAGACTCTTGTCTCCAAGAAAGAAACTACCCTCCAAAATGCCTGAAGTGGAGCTGTGGCTGTGGTAGAGCTCTATCTAGCCTTGAGCAAAAGTACAAAAAAGGAAGGAAGGAAGGAAGGAAGGGAGGGAGGGAGGGAGGGAAGGAGGGAGGGAGGGAGGAAAAAAAGGAAGAGAGGGAAGGAGGGAGGAAGAGAGGGAAGGGAAAGATGGGAGGGAGGGAGGGAAAAAAGAGGAGGGTTAGGAGAGGAAGGAAAGGAGATGAAGGAAGGAAGGAGGGAGAAAGGAAGAATACTTTTGAAATGTAATTAATGATCTGAACAGTTTCTGTTTATAAACTAACAGTTGACAATATAAATTTTGGGGGGGAGGTCCAGTTGTGGGGCCTGAACTCTGGGCCTGGGCGCTGTCCCTCAGCTCTTTAGCTCAAGGCTAGCACTCTACCACTTGTGCCACAGTGCCACGTCCGGCTTTTTTCTTTTTGCTTATGTGGTGCTGAGGAATAAAACCCAGGGCCTCGGGCATGCAAGGCAAGCGCTCTACCACTGAGCCACCTTCCCAGCCCAACAATATAAATTTTTAATTATAATTTGATTTAATATTTTATTTTTGGTAAAATGCAGTCCAAGGACTGCTCTTTGTACAGGATCAAACCTCTCATGCCAAATGAGGCATCAGCAAGTACATTCAGATTCCTATTGGGATTATATAAATGTAACTATTCAAATAAGGCTAAAAAGATCGCCAGACTTCTTTGTACAAATAATATATGCTAATAGAAAAAGAAGATAAGATGAAACTATGGTCATCTGGAAGGTAAAAAGAAAGGTTCCATATAAATTTAGGAAAACAAACTCTAGTTTTTCAGATTCTTAATGTGTCATCAAGGTTTTATTCTTTGGATCAAATATAAAATGATAAAATAATTGTCACTCAGTTTTTATACATTCATACATACATAGTGTGAAGCCCCAACAAAATATAATATAGCCATTTTAGGTTTAGATTCTATCCAATTAAGGCACTATAATAAATTCCAGGAACTGTATCAGCAACTCCCCTTGAGCCCAAATTCCAGGAACAACCCCCTTTATGGTAAATTCCCCTAACTACAGCTAAGTTCCAAATGTTCCTGCAAAATAAAGACCACTTGGTCGCAGCTCAGATCATCTGCTTTAACCAAACATTTCGAAGAGCATCAGCCCCATGAACCAGCCAACCCCCAGTCCCTGGTCGGTTCCCGCCACTGGTTAAATTAATCATCTTTTAGAATTATTTTTATGAATTTCCCCTGGTGTGATATTATTTGTTAAGTGATGCTATGGTGTATAGAATGCTCCTGAAACCCTATAAAAACCCTGCTGAAGGAAGGGTCATGGCTCTCAACTCTGACCCGCTGCGTGGGTGGTGGTTGTGAGTCTAGGCTCCAGCTTGTAATAAATGACTCTTGTGTAAGCACACATACATCAGTATCAGCTCCTTGATGGTCTTTGGGGATCCTTAACTGGGCATAAGAATAGTACTAGTGACTTGGATTAGAGCAGGTGGCATTTCAAACAAGTTTGGAAAGAACTATGGGGGCTATAGTGTTTGCTAGGCATCAGAACAAAAGCACAAGTAGTTGTGTGTGTGTGTGTGTGTGTGTGTGTGTGTGTGTGTATCCTGGGGCTTGAACTCAGGGCCTGGGTGCTGCCCAGAGTTGCCTTTTTTCTTTTTGCTCAAGGCTAGTACTCTACCACTTGAGCAACAGCTCCCTTCTAGATTTTTTAGTGGTTATTTGGAGATGAGTCTCACGGACTTTCCTTGCCCTGGCTGACTTCCAGTCTTAATCCTCAAATTTCAATGGCCTGAGTAGCTAGGATTATAAGCATGAGCCATTAGCCCCCAGCAAGCAGTCTCTTCTATCACTTAGTATCAAATGGAATAAGCACTAGAATATATACAAAATAGATTTTAGATATGCTAGCTGGTATAATAGGTAAAATATTAAGTTCTAGAACAAACTGTGATTAAGAGCTGTTTCTACCTTCATCTGTATAAAATATGAGAGTGGGAGGTGGCGGGGGAGAGATTTGTCTATTTGATTAAAGATCTGGAGCAGGGTTGTACCTATTCTAGGCCAGAGGCCTAACCACACAGTTTTCACATATCAGGTCTAGCAATTTTCCTTAATATGTTAAATAAACAGATGGGTGATGGTGAGTTAACAAAGAAAGATGTATCACATTACAGAAACAAATCACACACTAAGCACTTTGACCCATTTTCTGATAAGACATGAGCTTTAGATTTAAACAGAAGGAGAACTGGGAAGGGAGTAAGAAATATTCATAATTAATCAGCCCCAGGGAAAGTGTGCCCAGGCTTATCAGATCTGGTTCACATGGGGGATTCTGGAGAAGTTATCACTATCACCACCTAGGAAGAGCATTCTGGTTTCTCCTGAGATTTTTCCTGCTCCAGGATTCATCTTCTTTGGAGAGCAGAAGGAATCTGTCCTGAAAGGCTCTACTATTCTTTTCCTTGGGGGTAGTTTCAGTCCCTACATAGAATGTTAATAATTAGTCCTGGAATCCAAGGTGATTGCAGGAAGGAAAGACTCAGAATAAAACAGCTTAAAAATAGGGTCAGGGATACCATGTTTCTCTCCTACTATCAGTTACTTTATGGGCTCAAGTAAAGAGTCAGTAATTTTTAGAAATGGTAATATATATATATATATATACATTATATATATAAGAAAAGTTATACATATTATAGAAAAGTAATTTATATAGAGAAAAGTAATATATGTCATGTATATATTTATAGAAAAGTAATATATATTATATGTAGAAAAGTAATATTATATATAAACATATATATATATATACTTAAATTTCAACTACAAGGTGTTTTTCTTTAAGATATGCCATATGAAGCAACATAAAAGATGTATCTGCTGGCTGGGAATGTGACTTAGGGGTAGAGTGCTTGCCTAGCATGCGTGAAGCCTGGGTTTGATTCCGTAGTACCACATAAACAGAAAAAGCTGGAAGTGGTGCTGTGGTTCAAGTGGTAGAGTGCTAGCCTTGAGCAAAAGAAGCTCAAGGATCGTACCTAGGCCCTGAGTTCAAGCCCCAGGACTGGCAAAAGAAAAAAAAGATGTTTACTGAGCCCATAATTCAACTAAAAGTCTTTATTTCGCATGTGTCCTTTGACTCCAGAAGAATAAGATTCACTGATAAGTATTTTGTGGCTTGAAGGTAAATTGCTCCTGAAACATAAAATGACACCTTTTGATCCAAAAGAAAACAGACAAAAGAGCTCAGCTCATCAGCCACCAGGCAACTTGTTCCTGTTCCTTTCTAGAAGTAAAGTGGTAACTTGTAAGAACTCAAAGACAAAATATAGCCAATCAGGCTATACCTGTGACTTACAACTGTTTCAACCACGTATCTTTTTCTCACCTCCTATCCCCAAGTCTCCCTACTTAACCTAAAGCCAATGTCTGCAATCTCAAAGATGGCTGAAAATGTACTGAAATGTAGTTTTCCTATGGCTGCCATGTAATAAATCTCCTTTTTCTCTGACATTCACAATGTTTCTTTATTTGACATATAGGGGAGAGTGGCTGAACGTAATGTAGGACTCCTGGTCTTTGGGCCTGGGGTCTAAAATCTTAGTTCCAATTCTTTCCTCTCCTCCCACCTCCTTAGGATTTGCTCTACCCCCTCTTTTTTTGTACTCTAAAATATGGATATTTCTCACTAATGAAAATATCAAATACCATTTTCAGTGCTTAATTGTCATCCTGTAGTTATACTCATCACTCATCCCCCATAATATGAAAAATCCTCCCAACTATTCAATAATCATAATGATTATACTGTTATTCTTCCATTACAAGTGAGTTCGCAGTTTTAAATAATCTGTGCTGTACTTACTAAATCCATGCTTCCTAGTAGATTGTCTGCTCTAGAAACAAAGCAGTCTTCAAAGCAGGAAATTCAGGCAAGTCAGAATAGTTTTCAGGCATATGGCAGATTCTAGTTGGGCCCTGATTTTGTCCAGTCTTCTTTTTTTTTTTTACCCATTTTTGTTATACGATCATCTCTTAACTTTGGCCCATTTATTGACTCCATTTTCCAAACATCCTGCTGACATATAATCTTGTGACACTATTATTCATTTTCAAATGGATATAATTTTTAAAGCTTCCAGGTAGACAATCCCTCTGTTTCTTCATGATCTAGATTTTGTTCCATCCCTTGAAGAATGAATGTTCTCCTAAAGGTGAAAAGGTTACTACCTATAATTATCAACAGTTGTTTATAACAGACCAGAGCATTAAGTTGGAATTATTACTCAGTTTTAGAATCTGGACAAATTAAACTCTTTTGTACTTTAACCTGTTTTTGTATTCATTTTAAAAATCCCTTGTGTTACTTTGAATTCTAGGTCAAAGGTTATACCAAGACCAGCATTTTCTGAAACGCTATTAATCAAAAGGACTTAAATACTTTGTCCTGCTTTGTCTAAAAAAGAAAGAACAAACTACTGAAAGAAATGAAAAGAGCTAAGAGATTTAAAAGCCAACTCTGGTAACCTGTTCTTGCTCCTATAGTCTACAAACAACACAGGATTGTGTAAATGTCCAATAAAGAGTTTAGTTTAAATCAGCCATCAGAAGCATTTTTCAAATGAATGATGCCAGAACTAAATCAAAAGGAAGATCTATGGGTCAGGATCTATGGGTTTCATTTGTCTCCATAGCAATTTGAGCATTAACATAGTCTCTCTTTAGATTTAGAGTGAGGAAACAAGTCAATGTTACAGTGTACTGAACTCCAACTGCTGTCAGAGTGGATGTTTTACATAGTTATTCTTGTTTTAGCCTCACCACAGTATGTGAGGTAGATACTATTAATAATCACTATGTCACAAGTAAGGAAAGAGAGGGATGGAGAGATTAAGGAACCCTAAGAGAGACTCTTCAACTTGAGTTTAGGTCTCAAAAATTTTCTGTTCTATCTTTTTACTTTCTACTATGTCATAAAGATAAAATTGGATTTGTAAGAAAATGGAAAGACTTGGAAAAAATCATTTTAAGTAAGCCAGGCCCAAAGAAACATAGATCCAATGGTTTCCCTCATTTGTAATAATTAATATACATCTCGGATAGTCCTAGAAGATGAGCAGAATAGCTCAATAGCTATGTACCTATGACCATATAAGATGATACTAAGTGAAATGAACTCCAAGATATGGAAAGGAAGGTCTTCTTTGTTGTTGTTGTTGTTTTTAATGTACTATGTGATTTCTTTCTCCTTTTATTTTTCCATATGGTTTATCTCCTGTTGTCACTGTATTTGATTTTGGTACCCTAGGTATTATATATACATTTTTCTGTACTAGGGAAGGGAAGGGGAAGAACAAAATGGGGAGACAAAGGACAAAGAGTGAACCAGTACAACAATACTCATAATATGTTGGAAATGAACTGTACAATTTGTGGGTGGGGTAGGGGAGGGAAAGTAGGAGAAAAATGAGGGAGGGATAAGTTTGACAAGAAATGTACTCACTACCTTATGTATTTAATGTAACTCCTCTATACATTACCATGGCAATAAAATTATACATAATATATGTTATAAATATATACATATATAGTTCTGCTAAAGCTGGAACTCTTCAATTTGAGTCACATCTACACCTTGGGCATTTTTCTGGTTAGTTGGAGATAAGAAATCATAGACTTTCCCAGACACCTGAATATCTAGATATTCAGGCTTGAAACATACATACATATATATTTCACAAGAAGAAATGTTATGAAATACAGTTCTGTTGAACCCTGCATGAGGGACACCACAAAATTCTTGCACCAATTTTTCCATCAGATAACCTGAAAAAATAAAACCAACTAAATAATTTCTGCAAAATACCTGGCTTGTAGTTTTCAAAAAAAATATAAGGCTTGCTAGGCACTGGTGGCTCATGCCTGTAATCCTTGCTACTCAGGAAGCTGAGATCAAAGCCAACCCAGGCAG
The DNA here is from genome assembly GCF_000151885.1 of Dipodomys ordii. Classification (NCBI taxonomy): domain Eukaryota; kingdom Metazoa; phylum Chordata; class Mammalia; order Rodentia; family Heteromyidae; genus Dipodomys; species Dipodomys ordii. The sequence continues at coordinate 45,476,924 of NW_012267217.1, read as the reverse complement.
GAAAGTCCATGAGACTCTTAACTCCAACTGACCCTTAAGGGATGTGGGGAATGGGGAGCTGGAAGTAGAACTGTGACACAAGTGGTAGAGCCCTAGCTTGAGCAAAATAGCTTAGGGACAGTGCTCCTGACAGTCCTGAGTTTAAGCCCCAAGACTGGTGTGCACATGCAAACACACACACACACACACACACACACACACACACACACACACACACACACACACACACACACACAGTCAAGTGCATGAATGATAAGTAAAGACAAAAATAAAAAGGAAGGTAAGACCAAAACAAAAAGAATGAATGAAGGAAAGAAAGAAAGAAAAATAATAATAAAGGCAAAAGGAACTACTTCAAGTAAAAGGATTCTAGTGAGGTAGAAAACAAAATATCCCAGAGGTGGAGAGACAAGGGATATAGCTATTAGAATGCTTGGTACATATACCTGAAGCCTAGGACTCTATCTCTAGCATGTCAAGAGAAAGAAAAAAAGAATCCTGGATTCTGGATTAGACCTCATTACAATAAAGGGATATAATTGGAACAACTGCTGAAATTGGAACATGGACTGTAAATTATTTGAGAATATTGTATTCTATATTCTATATTGAAAAACTCTACTATGATTATTGAGGGAAATCCTTTCTTCTTAAGAGATAAATAGTTGAGGAAGAAGAACATGATATATCCAATTTATTCTCAAGTAAATCAGAAAATATAGGAGTATGTAGCAGTTGGGGAAAATATTAGTATTTGAGACTCTGAATAAGAGCCAGTTTTCTCATCTTTTTTATATGTATAGTATAATAGAACATATCTCTATAAATCATAAACTATTTACTCTGAAGGTAGATTGGGAGCTTCTTATGTACTTTCCATGGGCATTACAGTAATTCCTACAGTCTAGAGAAATTTTACCCATATGGGTACCCTAAGCCCTATTTGCAGACCAGCAAGATGACCATGTGAGGAGTACCCCCTAAAGTTTGCTGGTCCCAAATAATACCTCGACAGTTTTACTTTAGTACCATCTTGCTTGATTGGAAATACAACTATTGGAGCCCAGAACTATATTTTGCCCAGAAATGGGCAAAATATTTTTGTGTCTATTTGGTTATAAAAAGTTCATTATTTAGGGCTAGGAAGGTGGCTCAGTGGTAGAGTGCTTGCCTTGCATGCCTGAGGCACTGGGTTCGATTCCTCAGCACCACATAAGCAAAAAGAAAAAAGCTGGAAGTGGCTCTGTGGCTCGAGTGGTAGAGTGCTAGCCTTGAACTGAAGAGCTGAGGGACAGTACCCAGGCCCAGAGTTCAAGCCTCACTACTGGACCCCCCAAAAAAAGTTCATTATTTAAAGTAATTGTCCCCTAAAAGGGCAAAGGCTTGTGAGGAAGCAAATGGGGAATTAAGACAGCTAGCATTTTTTTATTTTAATACTTTTTAATGTAAAAATACTGTACAGAGGGCTTACAGTTACATGAATAAGGTAATGAGTACATTTACTATCACGCATTGTTGCCTCCTCCTTTGTTTTTCCCCTACCATCCCTTGCCTCCCACCTCCACAACTACACTCCCCCCTCCCCTCCTCCTCTCCTCACCACCTAAATTGTAAAGTTCGTTTTCAATGTACTGTCTTGTACATCTCATTGTTACTATGGGTCAACTTGTATCCCTATTTAAGCATTTTGTTTGTTCCCTTCCCCTCTCCAAATTAGAGATATGTATATACAAGATGCAGGGAACTGACATCAAATACAGTGAAAACAGGGGTTATACTGTGGGAGAGGGACATACAAAGCAACAAAAAAAAAACACATGGTATCTTACAAAAACATTAGAAACAATAGCAAGAAAGAAAAAACCACTTGTGTCCTTATCTTGGGGGTCATTTTGCTTAACATCATCTTACCTGACCTTTTCTGCTTGTCTAAGACATACTAGTTATTGCAAATAAGGGAAACCATGGGATCTATGTTTCTTTGCACCTGGCTTACTTCACTTAATATAATTTTTCCAAGTCTTTCCATTTCCTAACAAATGGGGCAATGTCATTCTTTCTGATGGAGGCATAGAATTCCATTGTGCGTTTATACCACATTTTCTTGATCCATTCATCTACTGAGGGGCATCTAGGTTGGTTCCATATCTTAGCTATGGTAAATAATGCTGCAATAAACATAGTTGTTCTGGTAGCTTTACTATGGTCTTGTTTGTGATCATTCAGGTAAATTCCCCAAAGTGGGATTGCTGGGTCATAGGGGAGCTCTATGTGGAGATCTGTGTGAGACCCTTGTCCGTTGTATGGCTAGTGAAGATCTTCTCCCAATCCGTGGGCTTTCTATTGATCTTGCTAGCTATGTCCTTTGCCATACAGAAGCTCTGCAGTTTCATACAGTCCCATTTGTCCAAACTTCCTTTGATTTGTTGTGTTTCTGGGTCTCTATTAAGAAACTTTCAGCCTGTGCCAAGGAGACCTAGGGTTTCTCCTATTCCTTTCTGTAATGTTTCCAGGGTGTCTGCTTTGAGTCCAAGGTCTTTGATCCATTTGGAGTTGATTCTGGTGCAGGGTGATATATAAGGATCTAGCTTTAGTTTTCTACAGGTGAATAAGTAATGGCTATCTTTCTTCCATTCTATTTTTTTAGCTCCCTTATCGAAGATTAGGTGACTATAGGTCTGTGGGTTCATTTCTGGGTCTTCAGGTCTATTCCATTGGTCCTCTGGTCTGTTCTTGTGCCAGTACCAAACTGTTTTGATTACTAGGGCTTTGTAGTAGAGTTTGAAATTTGGTATTGATATTCCTCCAGCACTATTCTTTCTGTTAAGGATCATTTTTGCTATTCAGGGTCTTTTATTGTTCCATATGAATTTTTGGATTGCTTTTTCTATTTCATTGAAGAATGAGGTTGGAATAATGATAGGTATCGCATTTAATTTGCAGATAAAACAGCTATCATTTTAAGCTTATGTACAGAGCATGGTTTTCAGCATTTTATATAAAATAGCTCATTAATTATCCAAAGTTAAGAAGAATTTGTGGTCCATACACTTAAAGGATTCAAGAATCCTCTGTGAGACTTACTGACTGCACAGAATTCTGTACCAGGCCATCAGATAGTCTGATCAAATCAACAAGTTGTAAGTGCTGAAATTAATGGTCACACTATCCTGAGGCACACTGAAGTGGTCTGTGTTGTTATCCTCATTTCTCAGAGGCTCTGTGCAGACCCTCAGTATAGGAGTCCTTTAGCATAATATGAAAGGTATTTTTGTCTATTTCTATTCCTGTCACAGAGTTGCTAACACCCTTAGCATTTCTGGTGCTGTTATTCACAATATTCCTCTATTGTAATTCCTTAAAGAGTGATATAATTCCTTAGTTAATAGGTGATGGGTAGGCCCTATATAGCCCAGAAAGAGATGCTTACCAGCAAGTCCAAGTGGTCAGTGGATTAAAAACTCAGAACTTGAGCTGCAGTGTGGCTACAGTGGTGGAGTGTCAGCCTGCTATCCCATGCCCTGAGTTCAATCCTAAATTTCACAAAAAGAAAAATCTGACCTTTCAATTCCACCTGCCAATTTTCAAGAAAGGGGTAGGAGTGGAGAATAGGAGAGTAGATTGATGATGAAGCTCTATAAAAAGATTTATAAAATAAGGTTTGATGGCCATCTATGTGCTTAACAGATAGATTTACCAGGAGTGGACAAGTTCTGTGTCCCCTTCCCCAACACCTGTCCTAAACATCTCTTCCATCTGTACCTATTTTTCCTAAAACAGGTAAACCTACATGTTTTTCTGAATCTATGGGTCATCCTAGAAATAGCAAAGGGGACATATTGTAAGAACACTACCTTATAGCTGGTTCAAAACACTCAACACCACCTGTGATTTGAAGTTGGCTTCTGAAGTGAGTGTAGTATTGTGGGACTTAACCCTTAACCCAACAGGAATCTGAAATGTGTAGGCAGAGAATGTCATAATTGAATTAATCCCTAGGTGTTAAGTGACAACAAGTTGTTTGCTATATGGGGAAATATACACTCATATTTATGTGTGTGTGTGTGTGTGTGTGGTTAAAAGTGTAGACTGCAGCCGGGTGCTGGTGGCTCACGCCTGTAATCCTAGCTACTCAGGAAGCTGAGATCTGAGGATCCCGGTTCAAAGCTAGCCGGGGCAGGAGAGACTGTGAGACTCCTATCTCCAATAAACCACCAGTAAACCGGAAGTGGCTGTAGCTCAAGTGGTAGAGCGTTCGCCTTGAGCTGAAGAGCTGAAGGACAGAGCCCAGGCCGAGTTCAAGCCCCACGACCGACCAAAAAAAAATAAAAAAAAGTGTAGACTGCACTTAAAGATAGAAAAAAAAATCTTTTACAGGTTCTTTATATCCTAGTATGAGCAGGTTACTTGATCATTGTCATCTTGATAGACCAAGATTTGGATCTATGAAGCTAGTCAAATATTTTGACATGAACTACAGAAAAGAGCCAGGGATGGCAGGCCATGGAGTCCCGGGTTCTAACAAAAACAATGGAATTCTGTTCTGTCAACGAATACTATTTAAATTACTCTGCATAAAGTTTAAACTCCTCCCCAACTCCACCTCCACCCCCTGCTAGGGCTTCATGCATGCTATTGGTTTAGCATTAAGCTGTACCTAGTAACCGCTAAAATAATCTAAAACATCATGTCCTACATTCAGTTGTTATTTGTAGATTTTGTCATGTCCTATATTCAGCTGTTGTTAGTTGTAGATTTCTGAGACAAAAAATCTTTTCATTTCTATCATTTCAGGACCATGGTATAGTACTATACTTGATTATTAGAAGAGCTTCAACATCCTTCTTTACCGCCTTGGAAATCCATTCTGCACATATTTTGAGTAAGATCATTCCTGTTACAACCAACCACCACCTCCATCCCAAATTAGTTCATACAATTCAATACCTCAGGCTTTGCTGAAATGAAACACAATTTAGTAAAAAAAAAAAAAACTGTGGATAACCTGACTAGAAACCATTCCAGTAAAATACGATAGTATATATGCTATATGTAAGTTATATATATATATATATATATATACATTTACGTATATATACTATAGCTAAGTATATGTACTATATGTATTTAAGAAAACCAACTTCTGCAAGACAAAAACGATGGTAGCACACATCTTTGAAAGCAGTACAGTTGTCCACGCAAAGTAAACCAATTTCTCACTGGATTTCCAGTGGGTTTTCTTGCGGTTATGTGTTGGGGTCCGTTCTGCTGCTTCTTGGAGCGATCCGGAGGCCCAAGGTGAGAAACAATGGATTCGATCTTGGAACTCCCGAGGCGCCAGGCAAAGGTAACTTTGTTACTTCTTGGAGTCCCGCGAGAAGCCGGGGAGGGTCTCGCGAGAAGTTGGGGGTGCCGAGCCCAAGGGGCCTCCCGGGCTCTCGGCCCCGGAAGTGGGCGCGCCCGGCGTTGGCCCCGGGGAGGCCGGGGGAGGTGTCTTCGGACTTGGGGGCGGTCCCGCGGCGGGTCCGCCCACCCAGCCTTGTCCGACCCGCGGGCGAGGAGACGCCCCGCAGCGTCCGAGT
>NW_012267217.1:45437560-45471226 GCF_000151885.1 Dipodomys ordii | reverse complement strand
CCCGGCCGTGGGGCGGCGGGGGCGAGGTGGCCTTCGTGCCCCGACCCCGGCTAGGGCTGGATCCCCCCCCAACCCACCGTGGTGACCAGGCCGGGAGATGCGGTCGGGCCCGCGCCCGTCGCGTGTCAACGCCTTTGGCGCTGGGAAACGGGGTGTCAGCCGTGTCGCCCCCACCCCGGGCCGACCCCCGGGAAGGCGCAGTGCCCCTCGGGTCCCGGGGCCGGGCACTGGGTCCTGAGCCCGGCCCCCTCCACCCCCCTCCCCGGGAGCCCACATTTGGAAGAGTTTCGTTCCAAGACAAGGGCGCGGCTGCGTCCGCGCTCCGGTGACCTTTAGCCTAGTTAGTGGACTTGGCACATGACTGACACCTGGTTCTCAACCTGGAAACTGGACTTCGCCAGTGGCCACGCGGAACGGAACCATCCAAGACAAATAATCCGGACACGAAAGATTAGGGTCTGGGTTCTGCCAGTGAAATTAGCGTTAGATTTACTATCAGAATCCTTCAAGTAATTAAGTGGGAAGGGATTAAAGGGGAGAGCTAAGTGGCTCAGTGAGGTTTGTAACAAGATCAAAGGCTCGGATGCCGTCGGATGTACTGAGCCCATTCACTGGGTGAGCAAACTGAAAACATCTATTATGATTCGGTATTAGAGGGGGTGGCCTAACTCATAAAGTAGCCAATTACTACATTGTTGTGAAGTGTAAAGTACTAATAGAGCTGTAAGACAATGCTTACACTTGTGAAGGCCTGGAACAGCTTTGGTTAAGGAAACCTTAAGTTGCCAGGCTTCTCTGCTGTTTTCCCCGGAACTTTAGGAGACAGTGCTCTTCGAACTTTTCTGGCATCACGACTCCTTTGTGCTCTAAGACGGTCTTTGGGAAAAGATCAGTTATTTTGGTTGAAGTATGGGAAGAAAACCTATGCCCACAAAGGGAATACAGGAAAAGGGAAGACGTGAGGGACTTTCTAAATGGGTTACTGGCTACAGTTCTATTATAAACAGCTTAAACTTTTACGTGCATACAAATCATTGAAGACCTTGTTTTATTTCTGATTCTCATTCAGCAGATCCGGAGTGAGATTATGTGTTAAAAGAATATGCTAGTGGAGATTTTCTTTTTAAAATGTAAATGAGGCCTTCAAAGTAATTAGAACCTAGCTTGTGAGTTGAGTCGTTTGTTGAGGGAAGAGGTTGGCCGATTTATTTAGTACCGAAGTCTTACTCTGTACTGTCAGGCCCTAAGGTTAGTAAAATCATTTTGAAACTCAGAGAAGTATGTTTATCTGCACCTTGTCTGCTGCCTATACCTGTCTGCCTTTATTGACAATTTTGAATGGCCTGTAAATGATAGGTATAAATGTCCCTTGGCAGAAAAAGCTTCCCCGCCTCTGCTAGAGAAAGAAAAGAAATCTGTCATCAAACTTGTTTCCAAGTGGTTTGATTTTTTTTTCTTCTGCATATTCTTTCAACTATCTTTGATCTCGAAGTCTTTACACTTTCACTATTCTTTTACTTTCCCATGCCTTAAAGTATTTTACTTAAAAACTTTTCAGATATGTCTCTATAATATGCAATAAATAATATTTAAATCCCGGCAGGCTTGCCTGCAAATTTTGGTTCTGTTACTTACTCATTTGATAAATGACTCACTCTCTTAAGAGAACTAATTTCATAGTCTCAGCATTTTTTTTCTTGCGTATACTGGGGTTTAATTCAGGGTGCTTGTGCTTACAGATCATGCTGTCAGCCTTTTTTGTCTATTGTGGGGCTTGAACTCCAAGCCTGGACCCTGCCCCTGAGCTCTTCAGCTCAAGGTGAGCACTCTATCACTTGAGCCACAGAGCCACGGTTTTCTGGTGGTTAATTGGAGGTAAGAGTCTCATGGACTTTCCCGCCTAGGCTGGCTTTGAACTGTGATCCTCAGATCTCAGCCTCCTGAGTAGCTAGGATTATAGGCCTAAGCCATTGGTGACCAGCCAGTCTTGCTTTTTGTTGGTTATTTTAGACAGAGTCTTGTAGACTTTCCTGCTTGACTTCAAACTAATATCCTCAGACTCTTGAGTAGTTAGATTTACAGGCATGAGCCATCAGTGCCAAAGTTCACTATATTCTAGTTATAGGGATACAGTGAATCTAGGGATACAGTAAAGATCAGTGTGACTGATCTTTTACATACTGTGCATATCCTGGTCTTATTATATGTAACCTCATGTATACTGTTCTTACAACCATACTTGGCCTTTATGTTTTCTAAAACACCACACATAGCATCTAGACTTGTAGCATTTGCTCTAGGCATTCTTTCACCCTATAATTTTTTTATTGCAGAAATAAACTTGAATAACTCTTTGACCTTCAAGTATTTGCATATATTTCTCCACTCTGGTTTTACCTGCCTTGATTGCAATATTTTTACTACAGCTTTGGTTCCTGGCTCACCCCAAGAACTATTTGTCATCTTCTGACATACTTCTAATTTGCTTATTTATGGTGTTCATGAGTTAGTGTTATGTGATCTCTTTTGAGTAGAATGCAAGCATGAGAACAAGGATTTTGGATCTTATATCTCAAGTTAGTAGATCAGTGCTTGTCACAGAACAGACATCCAGTGAAAACATGTTAACAAAATGAATGAATGAGCAACGTAAAATTATTCAGATGACACAGTAGTAACCAGGAAAATACATGAAGATTGAAGACCAACTAATGTATAAAAAGTGTAATACTAAATTAAATGTTTTTCACAGCTCATGTTTACCACCTAAAAGGCATCTTGGGCTGGGCATGTAGCTCAACACTAGAACTCTTTTTTTTTTTTTTCAGCACTAGAACTCTTGCCTAATATATGTGTGATTTGATCCCTAGCTTTGGGGTGGAGGAAGGCATCTCTGTTATATGAAGCTGTAAAACTAAAACAAAATGGCACTAAATGAATTTATATTAGTTTGGGCTGTCTGAGTGAAGTACTGTACTAGATGGCTAACACAACAAAAGCTTAATTCTTACCTTTCTAGAAACTGAGAAATCTAAGATCAAGATGCTACCCAACTAAATTCCTCATGAGGTGTAGACCTGGTATAGATACTGCATCCTTCTCACTGAGTCTTCAAATGGCCTATTCGTGAAGGAAAGAATCAATTCCTTATTTATGGGGCCCTCAGCCTTATCAGATTATGACTCATCCTTTGACCTGTTTAACCTTGGTTACCTCCCCAAATCCATCTCTAAATTCAGTCCCACTAAAGGTTAGGCCTTCAGATTACGAATGTTAGTGGAATATAATTTAGTCCAAAGCATTGAGCAAAGAGAAAAGAAGCCAAAGTAGAATAAAGGGATCTATTTTACAGAGGTAAAAAGGTTATGTGTCAACAAACAAAAATATTTAATAATAGTACATTAAACTGAATTAGACCTTAGAAACACATTTTAATGTGTAGTTTGATTACATAAAATATGTCTTTTCTAGTCAAGACTTTAAAAGAAAAGAAAATCAACAGAATCTAGGAGAGAGAAACCACAAATCAGAAGTTAATGTAAAACAGAAAAGGATTTAAATATATGATTATTTTAGGGACACAGCAGTAAAAGCCAGGACTAGTTTACTAAATTTGCAGCAGTACCAGGAGGCCTAACACATCAGTCATGTCTTTGTATCCTGCTAGAAGGAGCTATCGTAGCTATGAAAGGGAAGAACTATGTGACCACTGCTGCAGCCAGATGCTTCCGATCCAGACCTAAATAGTGACCAGGGACTTTCAGAGGTCTTTTCTGTGGGTGATTGGCTGTACTTTGACCTAGCAGGACGCATCACTAGTGTCCAGATAGTTGCTTGGTATATCAAGTTCCAGAAGAACCTGTATAAGTGGAAGGAAGGTTGACAGATCAAACTTTTTACCCCTATCAGAATGGTGCTCAATTTCTTGTCTGTAAAAGTGATTTGGCCCTACAAGAGGCAATTGTTGCTGGGCTGAACATGAAAACTTTAAGCCAAGTCTTTGATCTGCTCTCTAGAACTCATGGTCTTCCATGATGACCAACATCTTGTAGTCATTGGATCTGCTACAAACCACTGTACAGATGGTGTGAGTCTCTTTGGGATTTGCTTGAATCCATCACCCAACTCATAGGAGTCATAGTGCACATCATTGAAAGTGGACAAAATATTTTACCAGGACATTGAATATCTGAGTGGACTAAATCCTTCCAGAACTCATGACAAATTATACAGAATTCCAGATACTCACATATACAGTGAGACCAAAAGAGGATAGTCAAGCGAATCACAGAGGTGAACCTGTTCAGATATATACAAAATAATACACATACTGAAATGAACCCCAAAGATATGGAAGCAAAGGCCTTTTATTTCTTAATTTGTTTTTCATTTGCAAATGACCCTGTATTTTTTGCCTTACATAGGTGTATTCACATGCACATCTAGGGGAGCATGCGGGGAGGGCACAGAATCAAAGGGAAAACAATGAAAAAGTGCAGCAGTGCAGCATACCAACTATACAGGCCATCCAGGAAAGTGAACTATGCACTCTGGGTGGAGAGGGGAGGGAAGTAATAGGTTAGAAGGAGGGAACAGGTGATACTATGCAATAGAAAATATACTTATTCCTGGATGTAGGTAAAAGTTGCCCTGCTGCATATCACCTTTAAAACAACAATAAAGTAATTTAGAAAAAAAAGTTCTTTTAGATGTGACTTTGAAAATGTGCAATGGGAAAAAAAAAAAAAGAAAATATGTAATGGATATGTCCCTCCAGGGGGACCTTAGGAAAAAGAAAACTGAAGAACTTTAAACAAAGGAAGTATAGAACAGTCTCTATAGAACAGCAGGAGCATTGGTGGCAGGAGCATTAACAGGGAGTAGAGAAAACATTACGTTTATACCCACACTGGCATTGTAATGTGGCACTATATAATTTGTATGATTCTGGATATACTAATTTTGAAGCTTTTGCACTATTTTAACTATTCTATGTGACATGAAAACTTAGCAGTATTGTTCTGTTGTACTGTTTGAATTTTTCATAATTGAATTCATGTATCTTGTGACAGTGCTATATTTCACTTCAGCCCAGGCCTGTAGTTATGTCTGGTCATTATCCTTCTTAAGAATTTAGAAGTGGAAAAAAAAAAGAATTTAGAAGTGAAGACTACATGAATGATAAATTGCTTAATGATTAATTTTTAATGAATATTTTTAAGATGTTCTCATTCTGGAGGAGAAGACCGTCTAGAAACATCTTCTGCTAAAAAATTAACAGACATAGGAATTAGAAGAATATTTTCTTCAGAACATGATATTTTCCGAGAAAGTGTAAGGAAGTTCTTTCAGGAAGAAGTGATTCCTTATCACTCAGAGTAAGTAACATATTTTCACCTAATATAAAAAAAATTCCTTGAATACTGTTTGTTGTACATAAAAAGTAGTGTTTTGTGCTTTAATAATAATTTTTACTTCATAATGTTCTTAAGCTCCAGGATTCTTCATTTAAGTCATACCTTATTTATTTACTTATTTATTGTGGTGCTAAGTCTCAACCAGAGCCTCTCTTATCCTAGGCATTTACCCTTCTCCACACTTTATCCTCAGCCCTGTTCATATCTGCTTAAATGAATGAACTTTAAAAAATTTTTAATTAACTTTATTTTTTGAGATTGGGTTTCTTTGTTTCCTTTTTTCTTTTGTTCTGGCCCTTGGGCTTGAACTCAGGGCCTGGACACTGAGCTTAAAATTTTGCTCAAGGCTAGTGCTTGAGCCACAGGCTCCTTTCCAGCTTTTTCTAGTTAATGTTAATGAGTCTCATAGCTTTTCCTATCCAGGCTGGCTTTGAACTGTGGTTCTCAGATCTCAGGCTCCTGAGTAGCTAGGATTACAGGTGTGAGCCACTGTGTCTGGATACACAATGATTTTTAGATGTTGTTTAAAATAAGCTTCCTGAGCCATATTAGTAGCTTATAACATACATATGATCCTAGGTACTTAGGAAACTGAGATCTTGGGATTGTGGTTTGCAGCTATCCTGGGCAGAAAAGTCCATGAAACTCCAGTTAACCAACAAAAAAGCCAGAAGTGGAGTTGTGGGTCAAGTGGTAGAGCACCAGCCTTAAGTGAAAAAGTCAAGGAAGAGTGTAAGGGCTGACTTTAAGCCCCACTACTGCCCCCCCCAATGAAAGAATACAGTAGAATAATCAAATAATAAGCTTACAGTAAGTTTTTAATGAATAGTTTTTGGCTAGAATGCCAAATTAGCTAGACTATAAGGAGAATTGTAGTATAATTTCTTCTAGGAGAAAGTTTATTTCTTCACTACTTTTAAATTTTGGTTGAATGAGGTCTTGATGTAAAAATAAGTTTATTTCTAAACTCTTTCCTACTTAGTATCTTCAAATACCTTAGGTCTTAACTATATATAATGTTTCAAAAGTAAAAAATTGCAGATTTGTTCACTATCCCTTAACTAGCCACCTTTTTCTTCATTTCACCATTCCCATTTTCAAAGGAAAACTGGAATTGGGATATAGCTTAGGAATAGAGTACTTATTTAGCATTCTTGCACTAGGTTTTCCTTCCTAGTGTAAAGTAGAATGGTAGTGAAGAAGACAACTGAGTTGTCACAATGAGAAATTCATTTGACAGATGCACGCTGCAAAGTGTTTTTACTGTCCTGTTGTTGTTATTTAAATTTAATGAGACTACTTTGCACTTTGTTGGCTTTGGTATGCGTTTTCTGTGAGCTTAGCTTTTAAGTAAATACATAGACTTTACAAAGACATGGGCAAATTTCTAAGACCATATGTCACAACTAAACTTATGCTAAGTGAAACACCATGTCATCAACAAATACCAATGAATATTGATGAATATTAATATTTATATCAAATAATATGAATATTAATAATACTAATCACCAGGCATCTGTTGCTTATGCCTATAATCCTACCTACTGAGGAAGCTGAGATCTGAGTATCACAGTTTGAAGCTAGCCTGGACAGGAAAGTCTAATTAACGAGCAAAAAGCTCAAAGCCAGGCTGTGGGTCAGGTGGTAGACTACCAGCCTTGAGAACAAAAGCTCAGGGACAGTGCTCTGTCCTTGAGTTCAAAGGACAAAAAGTAGCAAACAGGAATGAAAAAGGAGAAGAAATGACAGCAAAATCAGGTGGAAATGGAAGGTTTGGCCAGTGTCTGAGTTACCATAAACTAAGGAGGCATTCCTACACAGAATCATTTGTAAATTCAAACTGTGGCCATTAAAATAATTTGAAAGAACTTTGCTTTATTTTTATACATTTATTATTTGCAGGTGGGAGAAAGCTGGAGAAGTGAGTAGAGAGCTTTGGGAAAAAGCTGGAAAGCAAGGACTGCTGGGTATCAACATTGCAGAGAAACATGGTGGTATTGGTGGTGACTTGTTCTCTACAGCTCTTACTTGGGAGGAGCAGTAAGTATGAAAACATTTGAACTTGAATCTGTTTATAAATTCACCTTTGTGAAATAATAATAAAAATGTTTACTTATATTCTTGGAATATTGAAAATTCAATGCAAAATGTGACAGATTATATTACTCATATACTCTTGGATATTTTTTGGATGTAAGAAGATAAAATCCTATTGAAGTTCTTGAGATAGATACTGTTGAAAGTTAATGAGATAGCTGGGCACTGGTGGCTCACTCCTATAATCCTAACTACTCAGGAGGCTGAGATCTGAGGAGAGTAGCTCAAAGTCAGCCTGGACTGTAAAGTCCCTAAGAGACTCTTACCTCTAATTAACCACCAGAAAATTGGAAGTGGCACTGTGTGGCTCAAAGTGTCATAGAGTGCTAGCCGTGAGTAGAAAAAGCTCAGGGATAAGGCTGAAGCCCTGAGTTTAAGACCCACTACTGACCAATAGAAAAAAAAATGAGATAGTTTTTTGGGGGCTGGGTTTATATGTTTTCCCTCCTTTAATAAAATATTTGAAACATCATCAGAATGGAAAAATAAGAATAAACGATCATTTCAGTTAAATAGGTACTGGTAGCTTATGCCTATAATCCTAGCTTCTCAGGAGACTGAGATCTGAGGATCACAGTTCAAAGTTCATGAGACTTCTATCTCCAGTTAACCACCAAGTCAAAGTAGAGCTGTGGCTCAAATGATACAGTACCAGCCTTGAGGCACAAAATTTCAAGAACAGTACCCAAGCTCTGAGGCCTCAGGACTGGCGCGCACACACATACATACACACAAATGTTCATAGTACAAAGCAAAGTCAATTAGCCTAGAGGTATCATTTTACATATGTACAATTTCAGTGAGAAGATATATAAATACCTAGTGTTGCTACAATTATTGTAGTATATTCATATACTGCTGGTGGCAATATAAGAGAAATATATATGAAAAATTAAAATATTCCTGCTCTTTCCTTAGTATGTCATTTTGGAGATTTTATCTTGACAAAATAAAATAGGAAAAATAGAAGCTATGTTTATATATTGCCACACTAGAAATTATTGTTATATTAGATCATAATCTCCCAAATTTCAAAGCAATCTAAATGTCCAGTGGTGAGTGAATTTATTATAAGTGTATTATGGAACATATACTAAACAATTGGAATATTTTGCAGCTACTTTTTTTTCACAGTGGGGATTGAACTCAGTCTTGAGCTTGTAGACAGTTAAAGACAGCCATGCCTTTAACCATTATCTTTTTAAGATTATAATTAATAAAGGTATAAAATGAAGATAGGTAAGAAAATAGCAAAGTGAAAAACTCACAGTTTGGCTGCATTTATAATAGAATCTATCCAAAATGTTGTTTGCTAAAATAAAAATATGTTAGAATAATAGAATTATGGGTGATCCGTATTTTAATTCCTAATTCATTAAGCATTTATTGAGCTTATAGAGCACAGCAAATATGTTAGAACAAGCAATTAAAAGACTAGCAAAACAGGGAGAAGATTTTCACTAGCCATATAACGGACAAGGGTCTCATATCTAAAATATACCTGGAACTCAAAAAATTAAATCCTCCAACAACAAATACTCAAAGAAACAACTGCCCGATAAATAAGTGGGCTAAAGACTTAAAGAGAAACTTCTCTGAAGAAGAAAGGATGGCCAATAGACACATGAAGAAATGCTCAACCTCCCTAGCCATAAAAGAAATGCAAATCAAAACAACATTGAGATACCACCTCACCCCAGTTAGAATGGCTGTAATCAAGAACTCTAATAACAACAGATGCTGGAGGAGATGTGGACAGAAGCGAAACTTACTGCATTGTTGGTGGGAGTGTAAACTTGCTCACCCACTTTAGAAGGCAGTATGGTAGTTCCTCAAAAGACTCTACATAGAGCTCCCCTATGACCCAGCAATCCCACTTTTGGGCATTTACCCAAATGATCACAAACAAGACCATACTAAAGCTACCAGCACAGCTATGTTTATTGCAGCATTATTTACCATAGCTAAGATATGGAACCAACCCAGATGCCCCTCAGTAGATGAATGGATCAAGAAAATGTGGTATATATACACAATGGAATCAGAAAAAAGAAGAAGAATCCTCTTGCCCACAAAGACTTGGAAAAAATTATATTAAGTGAAGTAAGCCAAGCCCAAAGAAACATAGGTCCCATGGTTTCCCTTATTTGCAATAACTAGTATGTGTCTGAGACAAATAGAAACTGTCAGACAAGTTGATGTTGTGCGAAATGAACCCCAAGATAAGGATTCAAATCTTTTTTTCTTTCTTGCGATTGTTTCCAATATATTTATAAGATGATTTCTTTGTTGCTTTGTATGTACCTCCCCCAGGGCATAAGCCCTGCTTTCACTGTACTTGATGTTGATAAAATTTGTGGAGGGGAAGGGAAAAAACAAACTGTTTAAATAGGATTACAGGTGGACCCATTACAACAATGAGATGTACAAGACGTTATGTCAAAAAATGAACTTTACAACTTTGGTGGGGTGGGGGGTAGGAAGTGGTAGGGGTGTGGGGGGGTGTGGGTGGAGAGGGGAAGGGATGATATGGGGAAACGAAGGAAGAGGCAACAATGCTTGATAAGAAATGTACTCACTATCTTGCCCATGTAATTGTAACCCCTCTGTATGATATTTTCACAATTAAAAAAAAAAAAGGCTAGCAAAAACAAGGTGGG
Source organism: Dipodomys ordii (assembly GCF_000151885.1). NCBI lineage: Eukaryota > Metazoa > Chordata > Mammalia > Rodentia > Heteromyidae > Dipodomys > Dipodomys ordii. The sequence continues at coordinate 45,461,049 of NW_012267217.1, read as the reverse complement.
AAAGTATTCAGGAAGGTCATAGATTTATGAGGACATAGACTTTTACCACACAATAGGATAAGATCTTTTATACTTTGTTGTTATATTATTTTATATGTTATTATTTCTTATTCTTATAGTTACTTTTATTGAAAAATTAAAATTATTTTGTGCTGTTAACTATTTTACATTTTCTGCTTCATTTTTAGAGCATATTCAAATTGTACAGGCCCAGGTTTCAGTCTTCATTCAGATATTGTCATGCCCTATATTGCAAACTATGGCTCAAAAGAACAGATTGAACACTTCATTCCCCGGATGACTGAGGGCAAATGTATTGGGGCCATAGCAATGACAGAACCTGGAGCTGGAAGGTAAGTCAGTGTTCTTTGGTTTAGATCTCTTGGAATAAGTGCCCTAGTAGCAGATACCTTTGCAAGTATGTTCTTTGTTTCTCATTACCTCTGTGTTCTGCACATAGATTCAACTTCAAATCTAAAATATTTAGAAAAACTAGTCGCATCAGCATCAAATACATACATGTTTTTCTTGTCATTTCCTCAACAATAGAGTATAGTAACTTTATATGACATTTACATTTTCTTGGGTGTTTTAAATGCTAGAGATTATTTAAAATATGCAGGAAGATGTGCATAAATTATATGCAAGTACTACATTGTTGTGTATAGGACTTAAGCATCTATAAATTTTGGTATTTTCAAGGGTCCTGCAACCAATCCTCTTTTGATACTTGGGGATAACTGAATTTTATAAAAGATTAAGCTAGATATATGACAAAAGTGAACATAGCATTAATCATAGCCTCATAAAAAATGTTACATAAATGAAAGTATATCTATTGAATCTTCAGTGCAATAAATTTCATCTTACTTTTTTATTATTTTAATTTTATTGTCAAGGTGATATATAGAGGGGATACAGTTACATAAGTAAGGTAATCAGTGTAATGTATTTTAAATGTGAGGTGATCTTCACCTGAATGTTGAGCAGGCTGTTAATATATGTTTCTGGAACTTTGAAGACTGAAAGAATATTTCAGGAGTAAGAGAGTGCTAAGAAATGATGAGAAATTATGGTGAAAAGATGAAAATTATGAGGGAAAGAACAGAGAAGATGAACTTTTTTTTCTTCAATTAGACAGGGTTGGCACTGTGTATTTCTTTGTTTGGGCTGTATAGAAAAGGTTAGAATTGCTGGAAATCACCTAGAATTTTACTGACTCTTCCCCTTCCATGTACTAGGAAACTTCCTTATATAGTTTATTTGTACGATACTTTAGCATTTTATAAATGCTTTCCTGTCAGGGATGGGAAGGGGAAACAAAGGAAGAGGCAACAATGCTTGATAAGAAATGCTTTACCTTGCCCATGTAATTGTAACCCATGTAATTGTATTTTCACAATACAATACTTATAAAATAAAAAATGCTTTCATGTTATTTCAGTAATCTGAATGGAATATAGGGATATTATGGTTCACATGTTAGGAAAAAACAGAAAATGAGAAATAAGGTATCTATTGTACTGAGAGCAGAACATAAGAAATAGAGCAGATTAGTGGAGTATTAGAGCTGTTGTTATCTTCAATAAAATCTCTGAGCTTCAATGTCTATATCAGTGAACATAAGATACAAAACTTAATGGGATTATTGTAAGGATCTAAATTCCTTGTACATCATTGTTATATCCTTACTCCATTTTCAGTATTTCATATTTGCCATCAACAGTTTCATATTTACCATTAAAAGTTTACAGAAAATCCACTACAGTACATCACTACTTTTATTACCTTGATATGTCTCTTTATAGAAGAAATGTTTTAATAAATCATGTTCAAATATTAGGAGCTGATACTTCTTACTAATCATGAAAAATACTGCCTTAAAATACAATAGCATCTAGCCTTAAAATGTGATTCACATTAAATTTTTTTTGTTTTTGTTTTTTCTAGTTTATTGTTTTTTTAGAGGTGACGTACGGCAAGGTTACCTTTACATACATCCGGGAATAAGTATATTTCCTTTTGCACAGTGTCATCAGTTCTCTTATTCTCTCCCATTCCCTCTCTCCCATCTCCACCCCTGAGCTGCATAGTTCACTTCCATGAATGTCCAGTGCAGCCAGTGCACTTCACTAATGTACTTTTCACCCTTTTTTCCTGATTCTGTGCCCTTTCCCCACCCTCCCTCAGATATGAATAAGCTGTATATAATAAGATAAAGAATACAACAACAACAAGAAGAAAAAAAACTAAGAATTCATTTCAGTATGTGTATTATTTTATATACATATGAGGAGGCACTTGGGTATTGCACCTTTGTGATTCTCTCCTAAGACTATCCTCTTTTGTTCCCACTTTATGTGGTACCTAGAATTCTGTGTATTTTGTCATATCCTAGTACTTTTTAGATCTAATTTCCACATATCAGGGAGAACATTGACTCTCTGATTTTGGCTTACCTCACTTAACATGATTTGTTCTAGTTCCATCCATTTCCCTGGATATGACATTATTTTATTCTTTCTAATGGCTGTGTAAAATTCCATTGTATATAGGTACCACATTTTTTGGATCCACTCATCTATTGTTGGGCATCTGGGTTGTTTCCATATCTTGGTTATTGTGAAATAGTGCAGCAGCAGTGAACATGGATATGCAGGAGTCCTTATCATATCCTGGCTTATGGTGCTCCGAGTAGATGGCAAGGAGTGGTGTATGGCTGGGTCTTAGGGAAGGTCTATGTTTAGTTTTTTTAAGGGACCTCTAGATGGATTTCCATGGTAGTTGTACTAGTTTACCTTCCCACCAGCAGTGAAGTAAGGTTCCTTTTTTTCCCACATCCCCATTAGCATTTGTTGTTATAATTCAAAATGCTGGCCAATCTAACTGGGATAAGATAGTTTCTCAAGGTCTTTTTGATTTGCATTTCCTTTATGGCCAGGGATGATAACCATCTTCTCTTGTGTTTCTCTGTCATTCTTGCCTCTTCCTTTGAGAAGTCTCTTCTTAGCTCCCTTGCCCATTTAGTAATTGGTGTATTAAGTTTGGGAATGGTTAGTTTCTTGAGCTCCTTGTATATAATGGATATTAATCATTTGTCTGATATATTGCTAGCAAAGATCTTTTTCAAATTGGTTGGCTATCTTTCTAGTTTAGTAAATATATCTCTGAGCTGTACAGAAACTTTTTATTTTAATGTAGTTCCACTTGTCAAGTACCTCTCCTATCTGTTGTGCCCCTGACTCTATTTGGGAAGTTCCTGCCTATACCTGTAAGTTCTAACATCTCTCCTTCTCTCTTTTGCAGTAGTTTCAGAGGTTCAGGTCTGATATTGAAGTCTTAAAATCCCTTTTTTTTTTTTTGGTTTGGGCGCCGTCCCTCAGCTCTTCAGCTCAAGTTTAGCACTTGAGCCACAGCGCCACTTCCGGTTTTCTGGTGGTTTATTAGAGACAAGAGTATCATAGACTTTCCTGCTTGGGCTGGCTTTGACCCGCATTCCTCAGATTTCAGCATCCTAAGTAGCTAGGATTATAGGCGTTAACCACTTTTACCTGGCTCTGAATCCATTTTTGATGGTGCATGGTCTTTTTTGATGTACATGGTACAAGGATCCAGGTTTAATTTTCTGCATATGGATGCAAAGTTTTCCCAACACCGATTGTTGAAGAGGCTGTGTTTTTTCCACTGCATGTCCTTGGCTCCTTTGTCAAATCAGATGACTGTAAGTATTTGGTTTTATTTCTGGGTCTTCTACTCCATTGATCTTCACGTCTATTTTTGTGCCAATACCAAGCTTTGTTATTACAGCTCTGTAGTAGAGTTTGAAATATGGTACTATGATACTGCCTGTACAGTTTTTTTGCCTAGATTGCTTTGGGTATTCTAGGTCTTTTGTTGTTCCATATGAACTTTTGGATTCTTTTGTCTTTTCTAAGTAAAGAAGGCCATTGGGATTTTGAGGAGGATTGCATTGAATTTGGCAGTATGGCCATTTTTACAATATTGATTCTACCTGTCCATGAACACGGAAGGTCTTTCCATTTTCTGGTGTCCTCTTTGATTTTGTTCTTTAGATTTTTATAGTTTTCACTAGAAAGATCTTTTACATCTTTGGTTAGGTTGATTCCTGGGTTTTGTGTTTTTTTTTTTTTGAGGCTATTGCAAATGGGATCACTGGGGTGAAGCCTACTTGGTCAGAATGTATGATTTTTGTTGTTGTTTCTGGATTCTGTTGGCTAATATTTTATTGAGGAGATTTGCATCTGTGTTCATCAGAGAAATTGGTCTGTAGTTCTCTTTTGTTTGATCCTTACCTGGTTTGGGGGTGAGCATGATATTTGTTTATAGGATGAGTTTGGGGTTGCTCTCTCTGCTATTTCACTGAAAAGCTTGAGGAGTATTGGTCTTAGTTCATCTCAAAGTCTTACAGATTTCAGCAGTGAATCCATCTGGGGTTGGGCTTTGCCTTGTTGGGACATATCTGATTACTTCCTCTATCTCCTTGCATGTTTTCGGTTTGTTTAGCTGGTTTATATCTTCTTGGTTCACTTTAGGCAGTTTATATGTTTCTAAAATTTCATCCATTTCTGCTAACTTTTCCTTCTTTAGTAAGTATAGGGGTTTTTTTTGTTTTCTTTTGCTTTGTTGCCCAGTACTAGGGCTTGAACTCAGGGCCTGGGCACTGTCCCCGAGGATCTTTTGCTCAAGACTAGCACTCTACCACTTGAGCCACAGCACCACTTCCAGCCTTTTCTCTTTATGTGATACCAAGGAATCAAACCCAGGGCTTCATGCATGCTAGGCAAGCACTCTACCACTAAACTACATGCCCAGCCAAGTATAAGTTCTGAGAGTAGTCCTTTATAATCATTTGGATTTATTGGATGTTTGTTGTAATATTTCTTGTGGCATCTCTAATCTTGTTGATTTGGATTTCTTTTATTTTTTTTGTTAATCTTGCAAGTGGTCTGTCAATTTTATTAATTTTTGAAAAGTCTTTTGTTTCATTGATTTTATATATCTTTTTTATTAGTTTTCATTTCATTGATTTCTGCCCTAATCTTTGCTGTTTGTCTACATCTATTAGTTTTAGATTTGATTTTTTTTTATTTTCTAGCAGTTTTGATTGCATCATGAGATTATTTACTTGAGTGGTTTCTGTTTTATGTGTGTACTTAGGGCTATGAACTTTTTCAGTGCTGCTTTTGCTGCATCCAAGAAGGTTCCATTATGATATGTTTTCATTTTCACTGAATTGTAAGAACTTTTTTATTTCTAATTTTTTCTGTGATCCAGGTGTTATTCAATAGTGTGTTATTCAGCCTCTATGCATTTGAGTGATTTCTGCATTAGATTTTGTTGTTGAGAACTAGTTTGATTATAGTGTGATCAAATAGGATGCAAGGGATTATGCCAATCCTCTTGTATTTGCTTAGGTTCTTGGTGTGTACTATGATTTGATGTATTTTGGAGAATATTCCTTGGGCTGCTGAGAAGAATGTGACTTGGACTACTCTGTAGATGTCTGTTACATCCACGTGGGCTATGGTGTCATTTAGTTCAGAGGCTTCTTTGCTTATCTTTTGTTTGGTTGACCTGTCCTTTGATGAGAGGGAGGTCAATCAAATCTTCCACTATTATTGTATTCATGTCTATCTTGTTTTATAAATTTGAAAGTATTTGCTTAGCATATTTGGGTGCTCCATTGTTTGGTGCATAGGTATTGACCACTGTGGTTTTCTCTTCATGGTCATTCCCTTTATTAATATATAATGACCTTCCTTACCTCTTTGTACTGATTTTAATGAAAAATCTATTTTATCAGATATCAATATAGCTACTCCTGCCTTCTTGCAGGGTTCATTTGAATGGAAGATCTTTTTGAATCCCTTCACTCAGAGTTTGTTTTTATCTTTGACTGTGAGGTGGGTCTCTTGGAGACAATATATGGATGGATCTTGTTTTTTGATCTGTTGTTCTCTTTCTTTTTATTGAGGAATTGCATCCATTAATGCTTAAGGTTATTGTAGAGGGATGAGTCATGTTTCCTGCCCTTTTCTTGATTTCCTGTATTTTGTTTCCTTTGTCTTCCTGTACTTAATAAATTGGTCTTCTAGTGATTTTCATCTGATCTGTTCCCTGGTTTGATTGTTTTCTTCAGATTGTATTCTTTTCTTTAGTATTCTTTGTAGCTGGTTTAGTGTTCATAAATTCCTTTAATTTCTGTTTGCCATGGAAGGTTTTTGTTTCATCATCAAATCTAAATGATAACTTCACTGGGTATACCAATTTGAGTTGGCAGTTGTTGATCTTCAGGACTTGGATTATACTATTCCAGGCTCTTCTTGCATTGAGGGTTTATGTGGAGAGGTCTGCAGTGATTCTGATTTTCTTTCCATTGTAGTACAGCTCCTGCTTTTATTTTCCAGCATTGAAAATCAGTTCCTGGCTATTTAGTTCTAATGTTTTTGCTGTGATGTGTCTAGTAGTGTTTCTTCTTATATCCTGCCTACTAGGGATTCTATATGCTTCTGTTAAGTTCATGAGATTTTTCTCTCAGGTATGGGGAAGTTCTCTTTTATTATTTTACTGAAAGGGTTTTTGATACCTTTACTACTAAATTCTCCCCCCCCCCTTCCCCATTGATCCCAATTATGTGTAGATTTGATTTCTTAGCTGAATCTGTCAGTTCTTGGATTTCCCTTTGGTAGGTTCTGATTGTTTATTTTCCCATACCTTTGACATTCTGTTCTAGCTCCCCTGTTTTATCCTCGACTTCTGATATTCTATTTTCCATGTCACTTATTTAGTTATATATGTATTTTACCGTGGTTTGTACTGTGGCAGTTGAACATTTTATGCTTCTGAGATCTTTGTTCAGATCAGTTCTCATAGTGTTGATTTCATCTTTTAATGAGGTGTATGGTGTTTCTGTTTTTATCTTCGTATCTTTTTGGGAGTCCTGGATCTTCTTTGTCATTTTTTTCTTTGTACTCTTGAAATCGTTTTTGCCTCTTTCCTGTCATTCCTTTAATGGTTCTTTTGTCCTCCGCCTCTTCTTCTCTGTCCCTGGGGTCTTTCCCTGGATTGTTCCGGGCTGGCCCACACTGGGTTGACTAGCCCACACTGGATCCCTGGCCCAGCAAGCACCTGTGACTGTACTTGGACCCAGGTTAACTGAAAGGAGCTTGGTCCCGCCTGCAGGGGCCTGGGAAGGCTAGACTGGGGCCTCTGGGGTGAAGGAGGCCCACTTTGGAAGGGGTGGCTGATGCCTGGCCTCTGGAGTGAGGGTGCTGCGTGGCTCCTGACGCGGGAGCGGGAGGACCCGTCCTCTGTGGGAGGCCAGGCAGACTAGCCTCAGGCCTCTGGGATGGGAGGTGAGTGGAATGGTGTCTGTTGTTCTCAGGCCGGTAGTCAGATGCAGGGTGCTAGAACCCCACCTCCCTCCCCCAGAGAGTCCCAGGGGCGTGAGGGGACGAGGAAGGGTCTGGCCTGGTTGCCCTCTTCAGGTGTGGTGCCTCTCCGTGGGTGAGGATGCTGGCCAGCTCTGCGGGTCGCCACCAGCACCGGCCTCGCCCTGCTCCTGCCGCACGCTCCCGCCACCGGTCCTCGGAGCCACCCAGCCTCTCCGTCCGCTCTGCCGGGTTGGTCGCGGGCCACAGGCCGGCCTTGGTGCGGCCGGAGCTCCCCGGGTCCGGGGTTGGGGGCTCGCCGCCCGCAGTGCCTTGGTGCGCCCGCAGTGCCTTGGTGCGCCCGCAGTGCCTTGGTGCGGTGTCCAGGCAGCCGGCGCTCCCGGAGGCTTCTGCATCTGCGTCTGGGGCTGCAGCCCGCTCGTTGGGCCTGGCGCCCGGCAGCCTTGGGCTGCTTTGGCCCGGCAGCCCGGGGTGAGCGGGATGGGGAAGGGCGCTTGGCTGTGGGTACAAGTCGCGAAGTGTCTTCAGTTCCTGCGACTCTTTGCTTCCTTGTATATTTATTGCTGTCTGCCTCTTGGGCGGAGTGCATTTCAGGACTCCAAATCTCCGGCTGGCTAGAGAGAACCGGGGCGATTCTCTGTCCCTTGCCCACCACCTCCCCATCCGCATGCAATGCTGTAGGCCAAAGTCATTTGGCCCAAATCAAAGTGTCAGCCGGAAACACACTCTCCAGAAGAAATGCCGCTTCCACGTCCTGGGCCGCTACCCTCCTGGCTTACTGCCTCTCCTTTTCTCTCTGTGGGATCTCCCTCTGCCCCTAAGGGCGCTTGTGATAATCTATGATAGTCTCCCCATGTCGACATCCTTAAGCTAATGACATCTCAATGATCCTTTCCCCATGTAAGATAGTTACAGGTGTTAGGGATTAGGACTTAATACCTTTCTGGCGTCAGTATTCATTCCAGTTTGGAGAGCGAATAAAAGTACTGTAACAGTTGGGCATGGTGGCACTTGCCTATAGTCTCAACACACAGGATTAAAAGGCAGGAGCTTTCCAGCCTTAGCTACATAGACCATGTCTCAAACAAAGCAAACAAGTAACACCAGTCAGCACAATGGAGTATAAAAATACAAAGACCATACATTGGAATGATCACAAAAAATTGCTAGTAGAAATATAGAATATTTACACATATACTGTAATATATTCATGAAAATTGAAATCTAGGTGTTCACCAGTAGGAAATTATCTTAAAGTCATGGTAAAATCACATGATGATAGTCTATGTAGTTGAAAATCACCTTGCAAAAAAGCATTAGATATTTTTCAGAGATCAAAATCATATGTCTAGTTCTGAATTCAAAAACATGTTTATATTATTCAAAATATTAGAAATATATGATTTAAAAATATACACTTGGGAGATAAAGTTATTTGACATATTTATCCTTCTGAGTACTGTCTGTATTTTTCATATTTTAATTAGCAGAAAAACATAGCATTTGAGGCATAGTCTTAAATGATTATTTTATCTTTACTTACATATGTTTTTATATTAGTTGTGCAGGAGGAGTTTTATTGTGACATTTCTACACATGTATAAAATGTTTTATTTTTAGCTATTTAAAAGTAGCTAAGTTTTTGCTGGAAAGATATAGAGGAATGGACCAACGTACATAGAGGCAGGTAGGTACTGCACATAATCTCGAGCATAGTGGTTCTTCTGTGTATGCTATGAAGTCTACCTAGTTTATGTAATTTTAATCATATGCTTGTTCATGGAAGATATCTTTATAATAAGATATGATTTTTCTTAATTGAATTATGTGAACATATCCAATAATAGAAATTATATAATGGGGTATTCAGTTTTAATGATCACATATACATTTTTTGCATAACATTTGTAAAAAAATTTTTTTTGGTCAGTCGTGGGGCTTGAACTCTTGGCTTGGGCGCTGTCCCTCAGCTCTTCAGCTTAAGGCAAGTATTATACCGCTTGACCCACAGCGCCACTTCTGGTTTTCTAGTGGTTTATTGGAGATAAGAGTCTCATGGACTTTCCTGCCTGGGCTGGCTTTGAACCATGATCCTCAGATCTCAGCTTCCTGAGTAGCTAGGATTACAGGCGAGAGTCACCAGTGCCCGGCTTGTATATATATTTTTTATCTATTGATGATTTTTTTCTTTTTCAATTATAGTGATTTACAAGGAGTAAGAACAAATGCAAAAAAAGATGGAAGTGATTGGATTCTCAATGGAAGCAAGGTACGTGAAGGGCTTCTCAAGCCGTTCTCTCCAGAAGCAGGCCACCATTATCCATGTCTCAGAACTACTCACTGACTTTTTTTTATTCTTCTGCAACAAGATTTCACTGTATAGCTCAGGCTCTCCTGGAACTTAGTATATAGGCCAGGGTGGCCTCTAAATAACCACCTCCAAAAAAATAGAAACAAACTATGGCTACTTACAAGGAGAATTGTCATAACTTTCTTAAAAATGGAATCAGCCATGATGAAAATACATTAGGTTAGACTATTATAGAAATGGTTCACGAAATGGAGGTATGGTTCAAATGGTAAAGTATAAATAAACCATGGGCCCAAAAACCAAGCAAGAGTTAAAGGCTCTTGAGTTCAAGCCCCCATATTGGCACACAGAGAGAGAAGAGAGAAGCAGAATCTATGATTTCTATAATTCCAAGAACTTCTGGAGAAGTTGGCTTGATTATTATCACTTTGATATCTGCATATTAAAGAGAATTATGTTTTTTATGTTGACATTTGTTTTTCCTATTCTTTTCCTTGTTTTATCTATAGTTAATAGAGTTCAGAGACTGAATTTTAGAATGAAATTGTATAAATTCTGTGATTCAATACTTAAAAAAAATCACTCTGCAGTTAAACTGTCAGCTGCACACAGCAGTCAGAACTAAAGGTGTTTTTCTTTTTATATCTTTAATTCATTTATTTATTTTATCTATTTTATTTTGGGGGAGGGGGGCTTGAACTCAGGGCTTAGGCACTATCCCTGAACTTTTGTGCTCAAGACTTTCTACTTTACCATTGAATCACAGCTCCACTTCAGGCTTTTTTGTGTGGTTAATTAGAGATAAGAGTCTCAGAGTTTCCTGCCCAGGCTGGCTTCAAACGAAAATCCTCAGATCTCAGCCTCCTGAGTAGCAAGATTATAGGTATGAGCCACCAGTGCCCTGATTAATCCATCTTTAAAAATTAGTGTATGCTGTATAGGAAGAGGTTTGTAACACACACACACACACACACACACACACACAATGTAACAACCTCACCTCTTCTTTTGTATCCCTTTCCCTTCTTAAAATAATTTTATCAGGTTTCATTGTTCTGTTTTTACACACACAAACAAACTACTTTAACCATATATTCATCCTTGTTCACCCCTGTCTGTATCCCAACCCTTTTCTTCTGTTAACACCCTTTTTCAGATCTTAGGTTGAGTTTTTGCTGTAATTTTTAGTAAATGCACTGCCAGAGTGAGCACAGCTACAAAGTGATGAAATAACATTTTTTTTCCAGTCATGGGGCTTGAGCTCAGGGCCTGGGCACTGTCCCTAAACTTTTTTGCTCAAGGCTAGCACTCAACCACTTGGGCCATATCACCACTTCTGGCTTTTTCTATTTATGTGGTACTGAGGAATCGAACCTGGGGCTTCATGCATGCTAGGCAAGTGCTCTACCACTAAGCCACACTCCCAGCCCTGAAGTAACATTTTTTGCCATTATATATAGAAGTTTTTTGAAAAATATATTTATATGAATATATTTGTAAAAGTCCTTGATGGCCTCTTCTTTGCTACAAAACTTTCTAAACATTGGGGATAGATAATGTAAATAGGACATGACTATGAGTCCAAGTAGGAAAGAATGGCAAGGGACTTTTATTAATGTGTTACCAATAACATCACCACTGCCTTCATTTGTTGCTCATTTTCTACTAATAATAAATAAAAAAGTAAATAAATATATATGTATATGTATAAAAGCCCTTAGTACTTCAGAGTAGATTTTCTTATAAGAGTGTAAATGTTAGTTGATGAGAGTAACCATCACCATTTTATACCCTACTAAGAGAAAAACATTTGCAGTTTAATTAACATTAACATGATGCTAATGCTGATGGTGCTCTGGGAATAAGGGATGAAACAGGAGAGACAGAGTATAAAGCATGCCTAACCTGTTTTAGGGTTGAGTATGATTTTCCCAATCCTTACTCGTATGTGAGCGTGAATATTGCAGAGCATTATAACGTTCTTGGGGTTTTGCAGGTGTTCATCACTAACGGGTGGTTAAGTGACGTTGTGATTGTAGTTGCTGTCACAAATCGTGAAGCTCGCTCTCCTGCCCACGGCATTAGCCTTTTTCTGGTGGAAGATGGGATGAAAGGATTTATCAAGGGACGGAAGTTGCATAAAATGGGATTGAAAGCCCAGGTAAGATATAATAGAAATCATATTCAAGTAATTCAGTTTAGTTTCAATCAAAGAAAAGACATAGAGAATTTTATGTGGTAAAAACATACTTCCCTATGTGGAATTCCTAGAATATGTTTTTCATAAGTGGTAGTGGAGGTTTATTCTCACTAATGCCACTGTATCACATTCTGGTAGTCAAGGAAGGGAATAGTTCAAGGTGTTTGAAACATCAGCTTTAGAAATGCCAAAATTAGTGCAATGTAGAAAGCTATTTCTTTATGAAATGTATTAAAGAACTGAAATAAGAAAATATTTCTAGGGCTGGGAAGGTGGCTCAGTGGTAGAGTGCTTGCCTTGCATGCATGAGGCCCTGGGTTCAACTCCTCAGCACCACATAAGCAGAAAAAGCCAGAAGTGGTGCTGTGGCTCGAATGGTAGAGCACTAGCCTTGAGCTGAAAGCTGAGGGACACCGCCCAGACCCAGAGTTCAGGCCCCACAACCAGCAAAAAAAAAAGAAAGAAAGAAAATATTTCTATTTGAAAAAACTTGATGTTTTATACATATAATACTTATATATAAAATGTAATATGTATTATATAATCTTACAAATAATATGAATATAAATATGCATATAATATATATGATATATTATCTGTAATGTAATAGAAATCTTTTTCAAGTACCTAGAGCACTGGATAGTATTAGAATGTGAATGACATGAGTTACCATGGTAGTCATAAGTTTTGTATCACATGGACATGAATGTGAATTACTGGTTTACTACTCACTACTTGTCTTCAGTAAGTTTTTGTGTGACTTTTGATGTTTTTTCTTTTTGGACATTGTAGAAATACCTCAGTGGGTTATTAGAAACTTAATGAGCTCATCTCTACTTTAATTGTGTGGCCTTTTAGGATACTGCAGAACTATTCTTTGAAGATGTTCGATTGCCAGCTGGTGCCCTACTTGGAGAAGAGAATAAAGGTTTCTATTACCTCATGCAAGAGCTTCCACAGGTTAGAAATGCTTATAAAGATTCCATCTTTTAGGATAATACAGAACTATATAGATCAATGCTTGCAAAACCAGTGATAAAGCCAACTACTTGACTTTAAATTTAAAATTTAAAAACTGTGAATGATATAAGCTATATAAATGACTGAACTCAATTATATTCAACCACAACTTACAAAGTAAGGAAGGAACATAGGTGTTTCAATTCTTAGAATAAGGAAGGAACAGAGGTGTTTCAATTCTTAGAATGGTTCTTCTAATTTGAGTTTGTTAATCACAGGACAGGAGCTTTTAGTTTGTAAGACAATATCACTGAAAACATTTGGCAGTTTTTAAATATCTGAGTCAAATAGTAAAGATGTTAAATTCAGACTAAAAATTTTAGTCATAGTCATTTCCACATCTGTTTTTGGCATGTAGTTGCTTAGTAATGATTACTGGGTCTTACATGTCAGCCTCTTATATGGTAGATTTGTCTGGTGACTACCATGACATGAGCTAAACATGAAACAAGGGTAAAGAATTAGGAGTAGTGTCATTTAAGTGAAACATATTAATTAGCATTTAATTCTAGTGTAATTAAATTAAGCTGGCTAAGGCTAGTTTTGTTCATCTAAGTAGAATTTAACCTGTGACCTTTAAGATGTTGATTTCTATAGATACATTATGATACAATATGAAGATATCAGTAAATACAATCCATAAATTATAAATTACATATAATTATATGTATTATATATATTACATATGCTCATTTATGGATTTAAAGAGTTATAATGGTATTTACAGAATTTATTGTAATTGAAATTATTTGTGTAATTAGAATATGTTTAAAACCTAATTTTTGGGTTATAGGAAAGGCTACTAATTGCTGATATAGCAATTTCAGCCTGTGAATTCATGTTTGAAGAAACCAGGAACTATGTTAAGCAGAGAAAAGCTTTTGGAAAAACAGTTGCTCATATACAGGTAAGCTCATTATTAGTTTATTTATTTAACTGGAATAAGTTTTGAATGAACACAAATTTGCTTAACTTTGATACAGTTTGGAAACCATGAGAGTGGATGAGATTCTTAGGGGAAATAGAGTAGAAAATAAGGGGGGAAAAGGGACTGCGGATAGAGACTTAAGAGAAGACTACAAGATTTGAAGTTAAACTAAGAAAGGGGAAGTCTGGCAAGACAACTTGTAATAAAAGTTAGGAAACAAAGCAAATCAGGAGAGTGTTGTCTCAGAAACCACAAAAAGAGGATTCCAAGGTCCAAATTTTGGACTCTTTAGTTTCTTTTGGGGGGGGGGCGGTTGGAGGCCCGGTCGTAGGGCCTGAACTCTGGGCCTGGGCGCTGTCCCTCAGCTCTTTAGCTCAAGGCTAGCGCTCTACCACTTGAACCACAGCACCACTTTCGGCTTTTTTCTTTTTGCTTATGTGGTGCTGAGGAATTGAACCCAGGGCCTCAAGCATGCAAGGCAAGCACTCTACCACTGAGCCATCTTCCCAGCCCTCTCTAGTTTCTTATACAGAAGCAGGTTTATGTTTAGTATCTCACAGTATCCTTAGTATCCTATCCAGAATGCTGAGACAGGAGAATCATGATTTAAAGCTAGCCTGAACAAATAAGTCCACAAGACTCCATCTCCAAAATAATCAACAGACTGGAGGAAGCATAGCTCAAGTGGTAGAATGCCAGCTCTGAGCCAAAAGCCAAATTATAGCTTGAGGTTCTAAGCTCAAGCCCCAGTACTGGGCAAAAAAAGCAGTTTATAAACATTGCAGTCATGAAACTTGTAAAGTATCTCACTAGTAGGAGTTAGAATTCTATTTTAAAATTTGTAAGCAGATGCCTATCAAGTACAATGTCTTGGATTCAATCCCCAGTAACAGAAAAAAAAATACAGTTAAAAAAGAACCCAAAAAAAATTTTTTAAAGAGAATGACCTTGGCTGGATGTCTTTGTGAAGGGATGAAACACAAGTTTTAGGATCAGCATTAGGAATATTGTGTGCAAGTGTGGTTTAAGTCCTAGCATACATAGTTCCTGAACTTTGTCTAGGTCTAGGGAAGTTGTATACTCTCTCAGAAATATTTTTCTGCTTGTTTGCAAAACTTACAAATAGAAATATTGTCCTATTTTTGAACAATATTAGCAACTTTCATATAGTTACTGTGCAGACTTGATGGAATAAAACAAGAGTGCTTTTAATATTGCCTGTTAAAATACACTTTTACTTAGGTCAGCCATTAACACTATTTTTTCCTTAAATAATGTCTTGCTCTATTTTCTTAGAATACAGGGGATCTTTTTACAAATTTCTTGTTGTTGCTTGTGATCTGAACTTTCTCTGTCTTTTTACGCGTGTGCCAGTCCTGGGACTTGAATTCAGGGCCTACGAGCTATCCCTGAGCTTTAGTACGTAAGACTAATGCTTTATTATCTGAGCCACAACTTCATTTCTGATTTTTTGGTGCACTTTCCTGCCTGAACTGCCTTTGAACAATGATTCTCAGATCTCATCCTCCTGAGTTGCTAGGATTATAGGTGTTACCAGAGTTCTGTCTTTTGAGAACTGCCTTCTGCCTATATAATCATCAAGTTAATTTTTCTCTGTCTTAAAAAAATGTCTTTAGTTCTGTCTTACTGATAAGAGAGACCTAGAACAATCTCATTGACATGTATATTCGATGCAGAAAAAAATTTCAAAGCATGAGAATGACAAAACAAATTGTGATTTACTTAAGAGCAAAGACTTTTGTTTGTTTTTGTGTTCTTAAAGGTCTAGCTATATAGTTTTAGCCTGCCCTCAGACTCAATAGTCTTGCTACCTCAGCCTCCCTAATTCTGGTATTAACAGGTATGCATCACCGTGCCCAGCTAAGAGCAGTGATATAATACTGTATATTCCCTTTCATGTATGAGTTTTCATATGTCAGTAAATTCTCAGCGCCTGGCTTCTCCCCTTAGAGATTCAGAAACGTCAGGGATCACAATGCACAGTGACTAAGTGTCAGGTATGTTTAGTATCCTGGAGGAAGGACAGTGTTCCATGTCTGTTAATTATCCTACTCAAAATACTGATTGTGCACAGTGGCTCACACTTGTAATTCTAGCTGTTTCAGAAGCTGGAATCCAGCCTGTGGAAGACCCTTCTAGGGAAAAAGTTTGCAAGACTCCTCTCAACTAATGAAAAGCTAGGCATAGTAGTGGTATGCATCTGTCACCCAGCTATTCTGGAAGTGTAAATAGAAGGATCATGATCCAGTTTCTCTTGGACAAAAAGAATCCACGCAAAACACAATGAGAGCAAAATGATTTAAAGGCATGAGTCAAGCAGTAGCATACCTGTCTGGCAAGTGCAAGACCCTGAGTTGACCCACCCCTCCCCACAGAATAACACCTGACAATCTATAGAGAAATGCTGTCACACATTCTTTTTCTGTTGGTTATTTTTTTAAATTCCATTGAGCACTCAAATGTAATATGATATCTATGACTCTAGAAATATATGCTAAAGTTCCTAGAAATATAAAAAATGTGCACCACTTGTATCAGAATGTAATTTTTTCATCTGTACTGAAAGTGGAATCCTATCATTTGCATCTGAAATCTAGCCTTCATATCAATAATGTTTATTAAAACATTTTTATAGAATAATACTTAAAGCCAACTTAAAAATGGAATCAACTAGATATAATTTCCATCCCTCTGCAAATATGCATTTCCTATTTATGGAATTCATATTAGATTACCACAAAGATAATTATACTATTACCTAGGTTGCCTGAGTGCCTCAAAAAGATGTGATTTGATATTTAAACATGATGGAACTAG
Organism: Dipodomys ordii; assembly: GCF_000151885.1. Classification (NCBI taxonomy): domain Eukaryota; kingdom Metazoa; phylum Chordata; class Mammalia; order Rodentia; family Heteromyidae; genus Dipodomys; species Dipodomys ordii. The sequence goes on along the minus strand of NW_012267217.1, from coordinate 45,444,340 downwards.
AAAACTATTATTACTTTCCCCTAAGGTTAAAAGGTTTTCATTCATGTTTTAAATAGCATATACATTGTCACAGGTGACATCATATAAGTGCAAAAGTACAATGGAAATTGTTGGATTGCCTTATAAAGGTTTTTCAAATGAAGTGTCATGGTAGGGAAATAATCATTCATACATCTATGTGTATATATATATATGTGTGTGTGTGTTTACTCACCTATGTATATATGTGTATATATGTTTACTCATCTATGTATATATAAAATATAATTATAAAAATAATATAATTAACATTACATTTAAATAGATAGAATGGATAAGTAAACATTTCATGAAAAACCCCTGGCACTGATTGCTAAGTCTCCTAATTTAAATCAGAATTCCTTTTTTTGCGGGTGGCGGGGTGGGGTGGGGAGTCCGGTTGTGGGGCCTGAACTCTGGGCCTGGGCACTGTCCTTCCCTCAGCTCTTCAGCTCAAGGCTAGCGCTCTACCACTTGAGCCACTTCCGGCTTTTTTCTTTTTGCTTATGTGGTGCTGAGGAATCGAACCCAGGGCCTCATGCATACAAGGCAAGTGCTCTACCACTGAGCCACCTTCCTAGCCCCTAGCTCAGAATTCTTAAAACATATGTTGGTAGGGCTGGGAAGGTGGCTCAGTGAGAGCGCTTGCCTTGCATGCCTGAGGCCCTGGGTTCAATTCCTCAGCACCACATAAGAAAAAAGCCGGAAGTGGAGCTGTGGCTAAGTGGTAGAGCGCTAGCCTTGAGCTGAAGAGCTGAGGGACAGTGCTCAGGCCCAGAGTTCAGGCCCCATGACCAGACCCAAAAAACAACAAAAAACAAAAAAACATGTTGGTGTGCTTCACTGAGCTTCTTGCAGAAGTTCACTAAATTTTCAGAAGGTGGCAGTAGCGCTCTTCCTTCACTAGTTCATTGTGGATACCACGCAGGTTTTTTTTTTTCCCAAGGAAGTGTATAGATAGGAGAGATGCATTAATTCCTAATTTGAATTACTCTGGCCACTTTTATGAGTAACTTGTACTTTGTCCATCTGTTAGCCACAGTGAATGGCCCTTAAGTTCTACAGCAGAATGATCAAAAACATTTCTATCTGAATCTCCACAAGGAAGGTAGAGCCAGCTCACCACAGCTGGGCCTCAGACTTTAGCTAGAATAGGGTGTACTTTTGTAAGCTGCTATAAATAGAATGCGCCAGTATTTTCAGCCCAAGCCAGTTTCCTGAAGAGTTGGTGCCAGAGGCAACAGATGTAAAATCAGAAGTTGGAGTAAGAGCCAAGAGTGAAAAAAGTGAAATAAAACTTGCCCAAAGAGGGAACCATAAATAACAATTGAGGATTGTCTAAATAGAACAGGAATACTATTGGTTGTCCCTGGGCAGTAGGAGGAGATAGATACATATATAGTATATTAACATTGACAAGCCAGAACATTTCATTGGTCTTAGAGACTTGATACACCTAATGCTGCTGGGAGTGAGGGTGGAGAGAGATAAAAGAGGTTACAGGGTGTTGGATGTTCCCTCCAGCTTGCTCCTTTATTGTTTCACTTTAAGGCAAGGAGGCAGTATAGGGAAATGCATATACTTAATTTCATTGATAAGAGAATAAACCTTCAGTCTCTAGAGGAAAAAAGATGTTTGAGTAGCTGTACCTAAAGGACTATACCACAAGATGGTGCTCATGCAGTAAAGTCATGCTGTTTAAAAGTAGTTTTCTTTGTTTAAATTTTAGTCTAAAACATGAGAGATAATTTATGTAATTTAGCTATTTTAATATCTTTTGGCACATGTTTTCTTAGCACTGAAATATACTGGGTTTAAAATAAATTTTATGCTAGTACTATTAGTGGGGCTTGAATTTAGGACCTCATGTTTTTGCTTAGTTTTTTAAATCAAGCCTTGTGCGTGATCACTGGGAACTACCCTTCACTTTCGGATTTTTACTGATTAATTAGAGATAAGAGTATTTCAGATTTATCTGCCCAGGTTGGCTGGCTGGCTGGCTTCAAATCTCATTCCTCAGATCTTAGTGTCCTTGAGTAGCTATGATTACAGATGTTAGCCACTGGCTCCCGGCTCAATTTAATCTTTATTAAAGAATGTATATCTCTTTCCCCCTCCCCTTTGTGGGAGAAAAAAACAGCAACTCCACTTTTGTTCTAGAGAGGGTGTGAGAGGGTGTGTGTGTCTGTGTGTGTGTGTAATACTGAGATACTGAGTAAAAATGTGTGCTCTTACCATGCTTTTATTATCCTTTCAACTCAAGACAGTACAGCACAAACTAGCAGAATTAAAAACACACATATGTGTAACCAGAGCTTTCGTGGACAGCTGTCTGCAGCTTCATGAAAAGAAACGCCTGGACTCTGCTACTGCTTCCATGGCGAAATATTGGTATGTATTCTACAATAATTAAAATGTTATTTTCTCAAACTCCTACGGAATGCTGCCAACTTTCAATGCGGCCTTGAGAGTATTATAGGAAGAAGGCAATATAAATGAAAAATAGCTGTAGGAATTAACATTATAATACTGATGGAAAGTTCCTTTAGGCCTTTTTATAATGTGCTAAAAATTATGCAAGTTGGTATTTAATTTATAACTTAATATTTAAAATAAAAGAGTAAGAGACTGAAATAGAGTGACTGATGAGTTCATTCCTATAACAGTTTAATTACATATTGCCTAAAGAGTGGCAAAAGTATGGTAAGACTGAAGGGTAAGACAGTGAGGGCTCTTGCAAGAATGTCCAAGTCTTTCATTGTATATTCCAGCTAAATCTGATTCTTTCTGGGACAGCTTTGTATTATCCAGGAAATGATTTGGTGTGATAGGATTTTTCTTATGTAAAATGTTTCCCTGGTCTGAGAAAAGAATACTGTACAGTCAAAAGTTGTACATTCCATAAAATGAAAAAACACTATACTATTAAACTTTAAAAGGCTTTGGTTAAAATTAAACATGAACAGTAGTGTGAAATATGAGGTATTTGTAAAAAGGACCTAAAAATAAAACTTGTATGTAATAATTCCATAATAATAAAATTGCCAGACAGAAATGCAAAGTGAAGTTACTAAAAACTTGCACATCTAGGGAAGACTTTTTATATTTATAACAAATTCTTTGACTAGTGTGGAAAAAAGAATTTTAGATGTTATTGAGAAAGAGAAGTTTTCACAGCTTATTGGCTTATTCTTTGAAAACACCAGATTTATAGGCATAATGATATTTAACATTGAAGTAGTGAGCACTACTAAATGTAGCCCAGTAAATAGATCACTAAAGTATTTGCCAAGTATAAAATATACTGAACTCCACATATATTTATCCCCAGAGATTTGTCCTTTAATGATTAGATTATTAGTTTATTTCTTAGGGACATCCTCACCTATACTGTGTCTTAAGTTAAAATCAGCTTAAATACGAAAATGTACCTATGCATACTTTTGCTTTATCTTTTCTACTATTGAGAAGAAAGTAGAAAAGAATTCTAAACCAAATTACATTGTTGTTTTGAGGTTAATAAAACCCTATCATTCATACCATAGATATCACTGATAGCTTAGCTTGTTGCTGGATAAGTTCTGTAATAGAGTTTTTGCCTAGCATGTGGAAGACCTTGGGTTCAGTCCCCAGCACTGTAAAACAAACAATTGTGTAAGATCAGAGATGACTTTTTCTCAAGTATTTCATATTAATCCTGCTCCCTCCCTCCAAGCCCAAAGTTACCTATATGAAGGCACGCACTTCAATAGTCCATCCTCTTAGGTTTTTCACTTCTACCTTCAGTTTGTTTCTGAAAAGCCAGAACCATAAGTTTTTTAATTTTATTATTTAGTAGTTTTACCAAGGAGTTACAACTCTATAAGTCAGATTCTGAGTACAATGCATCTTGATCAATGTCATCCAGAATCATAAAATTTTTATAGTTTTGAACTTCACAATTTTCTTTGGGGAAGTGGAGGTGTGGCTCCAGTGGTAGAGTACCAGCCTTGGGAATAGGAGCCAAGTACGAGCCCAGACCCCTGAGTTAAGCCCCAGTATTGGCATGCACACATGTGAGAGCATGCACACATGTGGGAGCGTACACACTCCACACATGTACACACAGGTATACACACCCACACAACATACCCACACACAGAATTGTCTTCACTTATAACATTTGGAGAAAGAACGACATTACAAAGTCAAAAAGTACTAGATGGCTTGATAGTTAAGATGAAATAGAGAATCTAAAAAACTTAATTCCAGTCTTTATCTTTTCCAAGCCCAAAGAGCCAAAACCTATTCTGAGTTTTCCATATTTTGTTTCTAGCCTTAATAAAAACCCAGACAAAAGTACAAATAGTGAAGGTATAGTTTCTGTGAAAATTCACCTGAATTTATTTCATATGTCATTTGTATCATCCTTTCTAGCCGTCTAATATGCCTGTTTGAATTGCTGGATAAGTGTCTGCATCTAAACAATCATATATGTTTTATTTTCTGATTATAAAGTACCTCATGAAAATAGATTCAGCTTTCCTCTTTTTGCTTTTGATTTTGCTTATCTAGGGCATCTGAATTACAGAACAGTGTAGCTTATGAATGTGTACAGCTGCATGGAGGCTGGGGATACATGTGGGAGTATCCTATTGCAAAGTGAGTATGATTTTTCTTTTATTCTCTTTTTAATCATATGAAAAAGAAAGAAAAATTACTTAGTGTACTTTGTACATCAGATACAGAGGGAAAGAAGGTAAAGAATTATTTTCCACTAAGGAGTGGATGCATTCAAATGGAAGCATATTGTTATGTTTAGAAGAAGTGAAGGAAAAACACTAAAACTGCATGCTTGGCTTTGAAACACATACGTTACTTCTTAATTTGCTTACTCTGAGTTTTACTTAACTTGTTTGTCTACTTTTCATTGTTGTTGTAGTACTGAGTATCAGAGCCAGGTTCCTTGCATTGTTGGGCAAGCACTTGAACCATTTCTTAGGCTACTTTATAAGGTAAAAGATAGCTGTGCAAGAATAATTAGGCTACATAACAAAGTACCTTAACTGTCATAACTTAAATACTTGATTATTTAGTTTTGAAAAGTCAGAATATTTTCCAATTTTTTTATCTCTTCAAAATAAATTTTTTTTTTATTGTGCTAGGTATGAATCTTCTGAGAAGCCAATTTATAGTTTCTTCTTTGGTGTTCTTCCTCCATTTCTATAGCTTTCTCTTTTTTTCCTACAGTTTTTTGCCTCAGTTTCCCGTTGATATTTCTCCTTATCATCCTAGAAATATTTTTCTGTTTGCTTTACAGTAATTTCAGTTTAGAAAGGTTTCTCAAGTTTAGTGGCCTACAACTGTCTATAATCTCAGCTACTTGGGAGATGTAAATCAAGAAGGATCACTTCAAACCCAGCCAGAGCAAAAAAATTAGCCAGACCTCATTTCAATAAACAAGCTGGGCGTGGTGGTGCATACCTATCATTCCGACTGTGCAGGAGGCATAACACTGTGGCCTGAGCCTGGCTTAGAGGCAAACAGTACAAGACCTACCCTATATGAGAGTTAACCCAAACAAAAAAGAGGTACGGGTCTGGCAAAATGCCTGCCCAACAAGCACAAAACCAGTGTTCACTAACTCTAGCACAAGAAACCTCTTCCCCAATGATTGTGTGTGTGTGTGTAAAAATCCAATTCATTCTGTCACTGAAAATAACAATGCTATTGGGCTTCTAAAAACTTCCTAAATTTTGAGTATAGTATGTTAAAGGAAAAAATGATCAAATTCTAGTTGAACTGTCAGCCTAATGCTCTTGAATTCATCATCTTGACCAGCATAATTGCAAACATTTGATAGGCTTATATTTCTTATTGAAGAAAATAAACATTTAATTCAAGTTTGATTAAGGACAAGCTCTACATGGATATAATTTGCCAGTATTCCCTAGTAACTGAGCAGCTCTGAAAGCTTTAATTACTGGGCATACATAACTTATAACCATTTATAAAAACAAGCAACCGAAGATTTTGTTTTGTTTTTACTTTAGAATGTATGCAGAAAGTAGCTAAATATTTTTTTAATCAGTCCTCAGGCTTGGATTTGGAATATCTTTACAGAATTGCTTCAAATAGGCTTTAATCAAAAGCAGATTTTTTGGTTGTTGTTTTTTAAAAAAAACTTTGTGTAGTCCTGGAATGAGAAGTAAACGTCGAGTTATGCCAGCATAACCTTAGTAATCATTGGAATTTTTCCTGTGCATTTTCATGTTTTCACAATATTCATCTGTAATAATCAGAAAGTAAAATAATGGATGTTTATATTTTTGTGTTTAACTCTGTTGTTAGAACTTCCAAGAATTTAGACATGTAGCGTTCAATGTTTGTCTTGTTTAGTTTATATTCTAAGTGGAGATGAGTCAACCAATCTACATAGTTTCATATTATAATGTACTATAAGCCTTTGTCTCTTTCTCTGAGTTCATTCCTTTAGATCAATAGCAAGAAAAAGTATAGTTTAATAGATTATTTTTAAATCCTGTGTTGTTTCCTTAAGAATTAATCATTTTTCAAAAAAAAAAGAATTAATCATTTTTCTTCTTGGCTGTGTGATTTTAAGACTGTGATTCTAGACTATTTTTTCTTCTTCTAAAGAGGTAAGGAATCATAATATCACCTAATATTTTCTTTTTTTTTTTTTTTTGGTCCGGTCATGGGGCCTGAACTCGGCCTGGGCGCTGTCCCTCAGCTCTTCAGCTCAAGGCTAGCGCTCTACCACTT
>NW_012267217.1:45431970-45434515 GCF_000151885.1 Dipodomys ordii | reverse complement strand
CACCACATAAGCAAAAAGAAAAAAGCTGGAAGTGGCGCTGTGGCTCAAGTGGTAGAGCACTAGCCTTGAGCTGAAGAGCTGAGGGACAGCGCCCAGGCCGAGTTCAGGCCCACGACCGGACCAAAAAAAAAAAAAATACAATGGTAAACAAACCTGGCAAGATCCCTACTATAAGTAGCAATAAATAGTGTCAGAAAGTCAATAAAAGTACAAGATATTAAGCATTTAAAATAAATGATTACGAAAGTTTAATTTTAATTTGTAAACTGACAACATGATTTTAGTAATTGTTTTTCTTTGCATGTACAACTGACACCATAAATAGTTTTGAAGTGAAATTAAGTGGAGTTTAACTTAAACAGTACCTACAATGACAATTGGGTAGAGTGGAGGAAAGGTAGAATACTCTACGGCTATAATTTGTTCTTGTGCAGAAGTTTGTATGGTTCTCAGCTTTGGTTCTTTCTCATATGCATTAATTACTATGAAAATGGGCCAAAAGAAATAATTAAGTAGTATAGTATTTACATCTTTTACCTCCCTTCTGCAAACAGGAAATTTAAAGAGTTTGATAGACTTCATTCCTCCTCTCTCCTGATCCCAACTTTTCTCCTTTCCATTCAGAATCTTAAGAGAAGCTATGCTTTGGGAATACATTATATGCCCTGTTGAATTAAAAACTAAATTTAGACCATAGAGAGTCTAGTTTAGAGGTGGAAAGATCTCAGTTTGAATGGTAACTACCACTTATGATCCATTAAACCTAAAGTTACTTAACTTCTCATGAATTCTTCAGCTGCTTTTCCTTCACAAACCCAAATTCTAAACATTGGAAGCAAAACACTTTAGTGGTGTTACCTAAAAGAATTAGAATGGTTTGTGCAATTCAAATAGCTGTAGCGGTTAGTGTCTCAAGAGCCTGGTTCTACAGCTTAGACTACTTACTTTCTGTTCCTTACAATTTAACAGACAGTGACCACTGTAGAAGAACTTAATTATGAGATACTGGACTTCATCATCCTTGTATCCTTTGGCACAGTGTCATAAGGCAGGAGAGACACTGTGATTGACAGGGACACACACATGGATGAGGGAAACAGTCACAGAAGCAGAGGGTGAAATTATCAAAAGTAAAGGAATAGTAAAAGTAGGCTGTACAGACCTAAATCACACACAACAATTATAGTCCTCTAGAACTAAAAACATTCTGCTTATTATATAATCAGAAAGTGAGATTATTTCTTAAGGTATTTTATTAGCTAATATTTTTAGCTACATTAGCATCTGTTAGTTGTAGGGGTGTTTCATTGTGACATTTCCCCACAGGCATATAGTATATCCTGATCAATCTCACTCCTCCCCCTCTTAAAACCACCCAACAAGGTTTCATCATTCTGTTATCACCAGCATATTCTACGGTTATCTCTGAGATTTGTTTTTTCATTCCTCCTAAACTGGTAGTTTAGCTTACCAACATCATCTTACTTTACAACCTCAGAAGAAGCATGAATTGCATCATGGACTTAAAGCTGAAAGCAAAAGAGGAAATCCAGAATATATTCTCAACCTTTCATTTGGTTTACACTGTTTAAACAGTTCGTGTCTTGCTTGTGTGGCTTTGACCATTGTGCCAGGGAAGGATTTTCATCTGTATCAATACAGTGTTGAGTTTTCAAGAAACAATAACACTCAAAAGAACAATCTAGACAGACACAGCAAGAAAGCAACATAATGTAAATATTAATGGAAACTTAAAGGTCTAGCAATTTTGTGTCTTGACCTAGATTTTTGTAATCATAATTACTGCTTTAAAATTACTTTTGCTCCTTTCTGTGTTGATGCTGTCATTAAAGTCTGTTTTGATTTGCTACTTTCAAATCTTTACAAATCTTTAGTAATTCTGTAGTTTTTTGCTCAGAGTATTAGATTTCTGGGAGACTTTCTTGTCAGTCTTGGTTGGCACATGGCATTTATTTGAAGTCATTGGAAAGATTTGACAGTGATAGAAACCAACTCTAGATCTATGCCTACTGCTTTACTAAAGAGTGGGAACAAATTTTACTCTTCAAATCTTTCAAAAACTGTAGAAAACCCCAAAGATTAAAAAAAAAGTGCAGTATAATGAATGTCTACCTTCACTACTCTCCAGTCTTTCTCCCTCAGTTTTTTTCCTCAAGTATTTTGGGGTGAATCCTACACATCATGCTGTTCCACACACATGTATCTCAAGGTATACATCAAGTAATGAAAAGGTTTTTACCCAGCCACAAAGCCATTGTACTTCAAAACCTTTCATATATAATTCCAACTTTCTTATAAAATATTTTTGGACTATCAAAATGCCTTCTTTCAATCAGGTGTGAGAGGCTCAAGCCTGTAATCCTAGCTACCCAGGAGGTTGAGAGGGACACAATTCAAAACTAGCCCAGGCAGAAAAAAATCTGAGACTCAGGGGCTGGGAAGGTAGCTCAGTGGTAGAGCGCTTGCCTTGCATGCATGAGGCCCTGGGTTCAATTCCTCAGCACCACATAAGCAAAAAGAAAAA
>NW_012267217.1:45359580-45424800 GCF_000151885.1 Dipodomys ordii | reverse complement strand
GGAAAACAATGGAGGGGCTAACAATGTTCAAGAGGAAGTGTACTCATTACCTCACTCATGTAACTGTAACCCTCTGTATAGTATCTTTACAATAAAAAAAAAAGTAAATTAAAAAAAAAAAAAAAAAGAAAGGTGAACCAGAGTTTGAGAACCTTAGTTTTAGCTCCAGCGGGTGAAAAAAAAAGTTCTCCAACTTCTATTTGACTTTATTATCTACATTTCTTGTAAGAATCCTCTCTTCTTTTTAAATTGTAAAAAAGAATATGGCACATACTATTCCTTTTTTTGGTATCCATGCAACAAAGTTGCCCTTTGTGGTTCTCAGAATTTTAATGTGTAACTAAAACCACCATCAGAAGACGAGTAGTTCCATCCCAGAACACTCCCTTACTTCCTTTATAGTCAGACCTTCCAGCACCTCATAACCCCCTGATCTAATCTTTATCATTATAGTTTTGTTCTTTTGCAACAGTAACATACATGAAACTATACAGTATGTAACCTTTTTCATTGTCTTAGAAAAATGCACTTAAGATATATCTGTTTTGATTGAATCAGTTGATTATTCTTTTTACTTGTCCTTGCACGTGTTTAAGGACATCTTGGATAAGATTAAATCTAGCACTGTAGTTAAATAAGTTTAACTTTTCAAGCAACTGCCATGCTGTTTTTTCAGAATATCTACCATTGTGCCTTTCCATCATCAATGTAAGAATTCCTGTTGCTCTAAATATCCTTCAGCATTTGTATTTTTCATTTTAGCCATTCTGAAAGGTCCTCTCATGGTCTCATTTTCCATTTCTATAGTTTCCATTTCACTAATGTCTACCAACTAACCACTAATGTCTGCATTTCACTAATGCAGACCAACCAGTCTTTTGTATATTTGTCTTTTACCTGTTTTCTTTGGTGAACTGTCCAAGTTTGGGTTTTTTTGCCCATTTTTTAGTTGGTTTACTTGTTTTCTTAATGTTGAACTATGAGAGCTTCTCTGTATATTCTGGATATTGTCAAGCGCCAAGCTGACAGATTTATGTACCAAAATGCAAGGGTACATTTTTAGACTCAGTTTCTTGCTAACATACAGAGTAAAAAGAGTAGCTACATGTACCAACTGTCAGTACCCTGAGCACTGGGTGACACTGAAGTAAAGAGAGACAGGTGATTGCATTAGGACTAAACAGAAGCCCTGTTAACCAGCTTATTCTGGATGCTGCAAAGGACTTCGATAGTTGTAACTATACCTTAATGTTAATTAGGCAGAGAGCATGGAACAGCCTAAGAACAATGACAAGCTCTCTTATAACAGTCTCCTCAGTGCAGTGAGAAACCAGGGGAAAATGGCCTGTAGCAGCCCCGGACAAGCCTCCCCCATTCCCTGTTCCTAGAGGATTGCAAGGCACCCTGGTGCCAATCTGGCTGCTCTTCAGGCATTGTGTTCACAGCTTGTGTGAAAGCATGAAGGTTGCTGGGCACTGGCATTAAGCTGGTCCCATATAGATATGTCTTTGTCAGATACTTGATTTGTAAATATTTTATTCCTCTCCATCATTAGCTCTTTCATTCTCTTATCAATTAGCTTCACATAGTTTTTTATTTTCATAAATTGGCTTGCCAATTTTTTTTTTCCTTTCCTAGATCATGCATGTGGTATCTATCCTAAGAACTCTACCCAAAGTACCAGGACATACAATTTTTCTCCTAGGTTTTCTGTACAGAATTTTATATCTTACATTATTCATTTAGTTGAGTAGAGTTTTAACTAAGTGGGAGGCTTGATGTTGAAGTTCGGTTTCATTTTCACTTTACAGGTGTCTGACTAACTTCCAACACTTGTTGGAAGACTAGCTTTATTCCTCTAATTGCCTTTGCATTTCTGTCAGAAATTAAGTGAGCACATTTCTGTGGCTCTATTTCTGGACTCTGCTCTCTTGCATGGATCTGTCTGGATCCCTTTATCATTTCCCTGAATATGGCAGCTTCTAGACAGTCTTAAAACCAGACGATGGAATTCCTCCAGCTTCATTCCCCTTTTTCAAAATTGTTTTGACTCTTCTAATGCCTTCTGCATTCCATACAAATTTTTGAGGCAACTTGCCATATATACAAAAATACACTGCTAAGTTTTGTTTGGAATGTGGTAAATCTATAGAAAAGAATGTATTGATGCCTTCTTTATGTCTTCAGCATTTTTTATTTTCAACACAGAGTTGTACATATTTGATCATGTTTTTTATGTAAGTCGGAGTCACTATAAATTATATTGCTATTCAATTCTAGTTTATAATACTTTATTGCCAACATAATTGAGTTGTTTCTTACTCATGTATCTTATGGTTTGTTAAACTCATTTATTCTGCAGCTACTTTGTAGATTCCTTGGACTACTTCTACAATAATGTTACTCATGTGTAACAGGTTTATAACTTTTAACCTTTTGAGGTGCTGGTATTGAATATAGGACCTCATGTTTGCTAGGGAAATGTTCAAACACTTGAGCTATGCCCCTAGTCCTTATTTCTTTTTTCCTAACCTATGACTGTCATTTTGAAAAATATATTTGTTTTTGTTTTGTGCCAGACTTGGGGCTTGAGCTCAGGTTCTGGGCTGGTGCCAGAAGCTTCTTTGCTCAAGGCTATCACTTGAGCCACTGTTCCACTTCAGGCTTTTGGACTTTCCTACCAGGGCTGGCTTTGAATCATGATCTTCATACCTCAGCCTTCTGAGTGGCTAGGATTGCTGGCACGAGCCACCAATGCTCTGAAAATTCACATTGTTTCATAAAGGAACTAAAACATGTATTTTACTTCTATTGTGTGGGAGTAATACTAGGATTTGAATTCAGGCTTTGTATTCACTAGTCAACATCTCATCATTTGAGCAACACCATCAGCCCTTTTTTTAGCTTTATTTTTCAGATAGATTGTTGTGCTTTTTGGCCTGGGAGGCTCAGACTGTGATGCTACTGTTGCCTCTGTATAGCAGGAATTTCAGATATGTGCTACCACACCTAGCTTATATCTCGAGAAGTGTTTTTGCTGACATTTTACCCAAACCACAGTCATCCCAATATCTGCCTCCTGAGTAGTTGGGATTATGGGAATGTGCTACCACACCCAACTACATTTAAATTTCTTTTTTTTTCTTCTCTACTGCCTTAATTTTGGTTTCACTGTACTGATTATTCTCCTACGATATGCAACAGAAATGTAGAGATACCTATCTTTATTTCTGGTCTTTTATAAACTTTCATAAACAAGAACCTCCATTAAGTTTTTTGGTTATTCTGTGTTCCTATTGGCTTGACAAAATAGTATCATCTGGGTAAATAATAGAAAGTCATTTCTCAAGGTTCAATGTCCGGTAAAGACTTAGTCTTTGCTTCAAGATAGCACTGTGTTCTCACAGGCAAAATGGCAGAATGAAAAGGGCACCTGCTGCCCAGTTAGAGAGTCACTAATTCCATCATGAGTGCAGAATCCTCAGGGCCTAGTTACTTCCTAAAGGCTGACTCCCCTCTTAATCCTATTGCACTGGGGATTAAGTTTCAACATGAGTTTGAAACACCAAGCACCAAACTGTACCCCTGGAATATATTGATGGTTTAAATTTTTTTTTTGCTTGTACTTGAATATGAATTGGGATCTTACAATGGCTTCGTTGCTTACCTGGCTGGTGCTCTTCTACCTGAGCCATGTCTCTAGTGTGGCTTTTTGATGATTATTTTGGTGACAGAGTCTCTCAAACTTTTCTTCCTAGGCTGGCTTCAAACCTTTATCCTGGTCTCAAGCCTCCAGAGTAGTTAGGATTTTAGGTACAAGCCACCTTTGTGTGGTTACATTGATCAAATTTTTATTAAACCAGCCTTGCATTCTTGAATTCACCCCACTTGTCTATTATATTTTATACTTCTTATGTATTTTTTTTCTTTTATTTGATAGTAGTTTGAAAATTTTTGTCTGTCTTTATAAAAGACATGGAGATTTTCTTTATTTCTTCCAGAATTTTGTTTTCTTGACCTGGAGCTTTCTTTTTGTTTCTTTTCCTTTTTTTCCCAGTGGGTTGTAGGGCTTGAAGCCAGGGTCTGGGTGCTGTCCCTGAGCTCTTTTGCTCAAGGTTAGTACTTTACCACCTTGAGCCTAAGCACTGTTTTTCTGGTGGTTGATTGCTAATAAGAGTCTCACAGACTTTCTTGCCTGGACTGGCTTTGAACTGAAATCCTCAGATCTCAGCCCCCTGAGTAGCTAGGATTACAGGCATGAGTCACCAGTGCCCAGCTTGGAACTCTTAGTATTGTCTTTGTCTGGTTTTATCAGGGTGTAATGAGTTGAAGATTATTTTTTCCCTCTTCCACCATATGATTAACTTTTTGGAAAAAATAAGAACCTGGTCATTTATTTTGTGGATTATCAACCATATTAATCATTAATCTCTCATGGTGGTTTCTATTTACTCCTCTGTTCTCAATGTTTCCTGTAAACTGATAGATCTAAGTGCTTAATTAGATTGAGGCTCAGTACTTTTGCCCAGATAACTTAATCAGGAGCATATATTCTACTGCATTGCATCAGGAGTCATATACCTTGTTTTCTCCCTTACAATGAATGAAACAGTTCAGTGGATTCAGATTGTAGTAGTCTTATGCCCATATAGGATATTTACAAAGGTCCATAATATCATTAGAAATTTTTTAAAAGCATGCTTTCCTAATATTTAATGTTTTGTCTTAATCATTGTAGACAAATTTTTGGTATAGTCCACTGAATGATAGAGGAATCAGAAGCCGAGACATAGAAACACAAGCATTTACCTAGCTGTAACACAATAGCAAGGGAAATAAGTCATATTAGACAGGTTAAACCTCTATGAACTTTGAACCATGGGCAAAGTCTTGTTAAGCCCATTGGGTAGTTATAAGGTATTCTGGCCATTTGAAGGACTCAGCACTGGTCAGAAAAGCAGCCAAATAACTGTTTCCTGTTTAGTCATTGTCCCAGAACTTTCTAAAAGTTGACATTGCTCCAGTAGGTACTAACAGCTAGAGGATGTCAGTTAACTGTATTTTCTCTCCTCCTCACTCCTCCCCACCTTTCCCTTCTCACCTCTCCTCTCCCTCCCCCCTTTTCCCCATCTCCTTCTTTTCTTTTTTTTCAGTTTTGATTTTTTTAACAGTGTTACTGTGTATCCTATATTAGTTCTCCTGCCTTAGCTTCCTGAGTGCTGGGATTATAGGCATGTGTTAGTATGCCCAACAGTGAACTGTATTTCTTAAAATGCCAAGTTTGTTCTTGAAAGGAAGTCTAGGAGCTAGACATGGATGACATATTTTAATATTTATAAATGAAATCCAGGAATAATTATTGATTTTTTTCCTTTAATCAATTTTTTGAGTAATAACTTCTAATGGTAGTGATTTTTTAACTATTATTAGGAATCAATGAATCTTGGACATTTTAATGAAATTTAATTGAAGTCATTTCAATTTGTGTACGTGTGTGTGCATGTGAGCATGCATGTGTGTGTGTGTGTGTGTGTGTCCCAATATTAGGGCTTGAACTCAGATTCTGTGCTGGCTCAGCTTTCTTGCTCATAGCTTTTGAGTCACAGGTCCAGCTTTTTGCTGATAATCAGAAGTGGAGTCTCTCAGACTTTTCTGCTTGAGTTGCCTTCAGATAATAATCTTCTAAGTCTCAACCTTCTTAGTAACTAGGATTACACATATGAGCCCCCAGTGTCCAGCTCCTATCAGTTGTTTCGTCTTAGACTAATAATAGCCCTTTAAGTTTGTGTTTAATTTTCTCATTTTATTGTGAAAAATAAAATCCCATTGGAAAGCACAAAAAAGCATTTAATGAACCACCAACTTTGTTATCCAGCTTTGACAATTATTAATTTGTGGGCACTATGTAGTCACCCATACTCATTTCTTTCCCTCCCACTGATTATGTAAAATAATAGACATCAGATAATCCTGAGTAATATGACATTATTGGGTATCTTTTATAACGGGTACAACAAAATATCCTGTGTTGGGGCTACATAAGCCATTTTTCCAAAGAGGTCTAGTTGATTAGTTGACTTAGTGAAGTTTTTTCAGCTTCAAACTATCAAGTTTTTATTTTTCATTCTGTTTCATGAAATCCCTCTGGGAACTATTTTGATTATTAAAAATTATACGTTATTAAGTTAAAGTTAAATTCACCAGAAATTTACCTTGGCATACTCCAAGGTAAGTTATGCTCAATTTTATAGGTGGAAATTTAATCATAGAATTTGTTGTTTTGTTTTGTTGTTTGCAAGAAACAATGAACAAATTCAATTTGGGTTAAAGAATGAGGGGAAACTCAGAAAACTGAAAGGTTAGAGTCAGAGAAGACTCAGAACTGTTTGTCTGAGTGTTTTAACTCTCCAAGGATTCACTCTATAATTGTTCCCTATCCCTCTGGTTTGTCACTTGTAGTGTATGACTGACTCTGAAATTCAAACCTTTCATGGTCAACAGATGCACCTTCTTCTTCAAGTGCAGATTGATCATGTGTGTCCAGTGTATGGGGCGTAAGAACTGAAACTTATTCCTAAGAAGATAGTTTTGGCCCTGCCCCTACCTCTGAACCAATGCTCACGTTCAAGGAAACCATTTGTCTGAGTTTATTTGTATCAACTAGGATTCTCTTTGAGACATGGAGGTAGCAGCACATTCACTTAAGCACATGAGCTAGATGGAAGGCTAACAAGAAATTCTGGAAAATGGTAGAAAAAGAAGATTATGGAAAAGAAACGAAATAGGCAACTACGAAGAAACACTTCTTATAACAACTACTCACTATATGTCCTGTTGGCATAAAGCCTAAAGATGGTCACATACTCTCACTTGTTGAAGTCCATGTAAAATTTTGTGGCATGGCTTTATGTGAGAGCCCAATATTTACCCAGGCACACGTTTATTTCCTAGTTCTCTTATAATTCTGCCTGTAACTGGGTTCTGTCAGCAGTCCTTGCCAAAGGATTGTGGATACAGTGTGGTTTGTGTGTGAGCCTGTGATAACAATTGTACAGATGATATGGAAGTGGAGGAAGCTCAAAGTAGGGGATGCTGATCCAACATATGGAAGACAAGTGCTCTAGAAAGCTGTCTGAGCCTGGAAGCCAACTAGAACCATGAGATTTCTTTGAGAATAGAACTCAGAGACTGAGAATGATAAGAACAGAATTATAGACAGGACCCTGAGATCTTGGTGAGTTGGTGGAGCTTGTATTTAGGGATACTTATTTCCAGACATTTTACTATATTTCACTGACTCTTCAGATGTACTGTTTATTTATGGTTTATTAAGGAAATAAACACTGCCAGCCAACTCAAACAATGCTTTGCTTTTTGCATGAACTGTGAGATTATTCTGATGTCAGAAATATAAAACTGAGCTGGGCGCTGGTGGCTCACGCCTGTAATCCTAGCTACTCAGGAGGCTGAGATCTGAGGATCATGGTTCAAAGCCAGCCCCAGCAGAAAAGTCCGTGAGACTCTGATCTCCAATAAACCACTAGAAAACCGGAAGTGGCACTGTGGCTCAAGAGGTAGAGCGCTGACCTTGAGCTGAAGAGTGCAGGGACAGTACCCAGGCCCAGAGTTCCAGCCCCACGACCAACAAAAAAAAAGAAAAAAAATATAAAACTGGAAAAAAAAAAGGAATCTAAGAATCTATAAAATGTCTTCTAAGAAACAAGTCGTGTGTTTTAACCCACTTGTGTGTGTATGTGCTGACAGTGATCAAACATACACTAGGCAAGCACTCTATCAGAGCCTGTACCTTAATCTCTAGGCTTTCTGATACATAACACACAACACACAATCTTTAATACAAACCAGGTTTAAATTTTTCCATATGTATTTGAATTAAGAAGGACTTGAAGTTTGAGTTCACATGCATCAAACAATAGTTATTTTAAAACTCAACTTTATTAAATTAGGGCCCACATAGGTAATGCATACTCAAAATTTGTATAGATATTTTTATGTATCTATAACATTCACTCAAAATATATATTTTAGTGGTTATACTGACTTATGCATCAATTTCACTTTCATGATGATCATGGGTACAAGATATCTTCATGATCCCTTAATTCTCCCCAGGCCTGTGCAACTATTGAACTACACTCTGTCATTACAGATAAGTCTTCCAAGAGCCAGATATAAATGGGATCATACAATATTTATTCTCTCTTGTGGTCTGGTTTCTTTCATTCAGCATACTGCTTAAGACTGGTCCATCTTGTTTTATATATTAGTAATTTTATCTCTAAGAAGTATTCCATAGTGGAATATATGCATATTTTACATATTATTTACCCTTTCATGGATGATGAATCTTTTGTTTTTCAGTTAGGGTTTATTATGAGTAAATATGCTATGGATATTCGATGCACAAGCAGTAATTTTTTAATCCCACTATAGCCATGGACCAGTTCTGTCCTCTGTATTGCCCAGCTCTGGGTCTAATAATCCTATAACACTTGTTACTTATCCCTATCATTTTTTCTAATTGTCTATGAACACGGACTGAAGCTACATCTATCCTGAGTAGGAATTTCCATCTTTAGTCCTATTGTTTTTTCTAGTCTAAATTTCCAAACCCGATCAGAAAAACAAATATACTAGAATATGACAGTGGGCATAGAAATATAAAGGAACAAATAGTACAAACCCCCAAACCAGCTTTCTGTCCTATGAGAGGTAGCAGGGAAAGAACTGGCCATTTATTACTGTAAATGTCTTGGCATATTCACTGAGGTTCTTTTTCTGTTCATCTGGAAAATTAATATAACATGGCAGAGTGTGAGAATTAAGGGATTCATCCATCCAATATATATTCAATCTTGACCTAGGATCTGAGGATGTAGCAGTGAGCAAGATAGCAGAAGAGCTCATGGAGTTTATTTATATTCTGGACTAGGGAGATAAAGAAATGAAAATCAAAGTCTGTGCTATGTTAGGTGGTGATAAGTGCTATGGAGGAAAAAAAAACCAGCAGGGAAAGAAGATAGAAAAAGGCTGTGTTTGTAATCCTTTGTTGGCTGAGTGTTGCTTGAAAGTGAGGATTGATTTTTCTCCTCTATCTCTAGCATTTATCACAGTGTTAGCTGCATCTTAAGTGCTGCACCAATGTTTTCTGAAAGAAAGAAGTGACTGAGTATAAACGAGTGTTGAGAAGTTTATCTCATGTAGTCTTTGTAATACTGCTTACCTGGACACTTTACATTCTTGCAGACAGGTTAATACTCATGTCAGCAAGAATGGTGCCCTTCCGTTCTCCTTGTTCATGTTGGATCTTCAAGTATCTTATGTGTACTGCTTGTTACATTTTTCCTTGGAAATCAGAATTCTTTTAATGAATGTCAACAGTAATGTATTCTTGTTTTTTTTCTGCTTTTTAAAAAAATCAACAGGGGTACAAAAGGGGTTTCATCGTCACATTTCCATACATATATACAATGTATCCCAACAAACCTTACCCCTTCTATCTTTATTCTAGTAGTCCTTTCTTAAATGTTCGCTGATTTTTTTTAATGCACGTTGAAGGTGCTTGCTGATGAGTTATGAAGAAATTTGACATGCGATTTAGTGTGTCAATTTTTGTACTTGGGTGTTTTGATATTCTATAGTGCCTGGAAAGCTGGCATGGTATACACTACACCAGGCATACTGTAATCACACAGTATTCAGTGTTAAGGCACAGCAGTGTGCTTAACTTGTAATTACTAGGGTTAGAAAACAGCCCAATATGTAGCACCATCTCATATACACAAAACATAGCAGGCCTGCATATGACTCATTTTCTTCCTTTTGCTTTCCTACCTATTGTACAATGAGCCCATATTAGTTTATTAATCATTCATCCATTCTTGTTTCCTTTAAATGACCAATGAGTAGAAAAAAGACTAGGAAATATTTATATATATGATGGTTTGATCGATGGAACATTTAAAGTCTACAAAATTTGGTAGGCTGAAATGCTGGCTTAAGATCAAAGACAGAATTGCCCTGGAGTTTTGGAAACAATCTATTTTCTAGGGTGTTTTATGGAAAAATAGATACTATATGCAAAAATACACCATGTGTTTGTATATTGGCAAAGCTAATAACTGTGTCACTCAGTATAAACTCTACTAAGGACAGGGGCTTTGTTTACTTCTGAACCTCTATTACTGATCATAAAACATGCGTTCAAGAAACATTTAGCTCGGCAAATATTTATTGTAATGATAAATATGTTATAATAAATACTTATTTCACAGGAGAAAACATACCATCAAATGATTTCATGGCTTTACAATTCAATGAGGTCAAAATCAACCCTGGTGACTCACAAGCTTGCTGGAGATGGAACCCGGAGGGACCACCCCCTTGGGCTAGGCCAAGCGCTCCATCAGTGCTCTACACCCCTCAGTTCACGTCATTCACGTTAACCGACTTGGTTGACCATGTTCTTTTCAACCTCAATAATATGAGACAAACGATCTCCACTGAAGCTACTGAAGGATACTTATCTTAATTATTCATGCTTTCTTCTTTTCTGCCTGAAGCTTTTAAAATGTTCAGCTGAAATCCAGAAATCCTTTGAACTATTTTAACTCATGTTTATTTGGATGCGATTAAAGACACACACACATACATACACACACACATACACATTCACACAGTACATACATACACACACACTTACATTTACTCCTCCCCCCCCTTCGGTCCTTAGGGACGAGGGAAGCTCTTAACTTATTTTCACAATCGTTCACAACGTTTAATAACACAAGGGTAAACGAATGTCCTAAGGCATACTGAGGTGCAGTTATAATTTCGGACAATTTTAAGGAAATAGTCTCCCTGCTGAATGCAGCTCAGTCGCAAACATTTTCGGTAATGTCAGAATCTGCTAGAACGATCGGGAACAAGCAGCTCCCTTTCCGATTCTATTCCACGTGTCAGGGATGAGAGCGGTTCATGCCTAAGGCCCCTCGGGCCTCCCCTCTTTCCCCGGGATCGTAACCAAAGCAATAAAGCAGAAAGAAGGAGTTAGATCCAGTAAATCTGGACCTAAACCCCTGGCGTCCCCCCCTCCCCACCAACGCTTCCCGTCAGACCGAGCTGTTGCGCGAAGCCCGTAATCCCGCTTCCGAGGGGCTGCGTTTAGTTCAGCTTCACAGACGTCGAACAGAAAACCAATCAGAACAACGACAAGACAAACCACCTTGGAGTTGGAGGCCCGGAGGCGCCGGGGTGGGGCGGGGGCGCAGCCCGGTGGGCGAGGGGAGGCTGGGCCAGGTGCGGGACTTACGGAGGCTTTCCTTGTTCCCCGGCCAACTACCGGCCCGGGACGCCCGCCGCGGACGGGCCTCGGGCGCCGGGAGCGACGCCACCGACGTTCGCGGGCTGCACACGGCTCGCTCGGGCGGCTCCGGATGCTTTATTTATTCGGGTAAAATCACACACCGACCCCGACCCCGTCCGGACCAAAATGCAACGTGCCGGGGGACGCGCGGGCCGGTCGGGCGTGAGCGGGCGCCCCGCAGCGCCGGGCCCGCACTCCGGCCCTCCTTCCCGCTTTACTTTTTCCTGTCACCGTGCTACCCGGCCCTATGTGTGTCGTCGGGGGATATTTTCCAGGCTGGCACCGGGCAGGAGGAGAAAGGGGATGCCGGAGGCTGGTGGAACCCAGCGGGAGGGGAGCTCGCCGTGAAAGGGGGGTCCAGGCGCCCCGCGATCCGGCCGCTTCCAGAACGCCCGGAGCCGCCGCAGGCCAGCTCCGCCCCCCCTGCACGCCCCGCCCCCCGCCGGGGTTTCCCCCGCCGCCCGCTGCATTTGCATGGCGCGGCCCCGCCCCCTCCGCCATTGGCCAGCACAGGGCTCCGCCCCCTCTCCGCCCCCCCACCCCCGCCGCGGCAGGGTTCCGTCCCCCGAGCGCCCTGAGCTGCGGGCAGCGGGCGGACTGTTAAACCGCGGCGGCAGCGGCGGCGGCCCGGGCGGGAGCGGGGCGCGCTCTGGAGAGGCGGCAGCGGCGCCCCGGGTGGGGGGAGGCGGGCGGGCAGCTAGAGATCACCTCAGCAGCCCCCACCACGGCCGGACCGAAGGTGCGGCGGCGGAGGGGAGCCAGGGCGCCCCAGCAGGCGAGTGGCCGGCGTCTCAGCGGCGGGCTGACGGGGGTGGGTCTCGGCCGGGGACCGAGGCAGCGCGGGGCGGGGAGAGCGGACGGGACCGCTGGGGGGACTCGCGGGCCCGGCGACCCACCGGCAGCCCCCTCGTTCCCCGAATCCTCTGGGCTGTTGGACTCCGGGCCCCGGCACACGGATCGCGCTCCAGGGCAGGGGTCGGACCACAGCCAAATTTAAACGGCTAAATCTAACAGCCTTGGCAGGAGCGGCGGGGAGGGGAGCGGAGGGAAGGGCTGGAGGGCGGGGCGGGCCGGGGGTGGGCCCAGGGCCGGGTCACGTGGGGAGGGGGAGGGGCCTGGCAGGCCTCCCTTTTGTTTTGGCCGGCGCGTGCGCAGAAGGCGGCACACGTGGTCTCCGGGGCCCGCCCCTCGCCCGAGCGGCCGCCGCCTCGCCCCAGGCTTGGCGTGGTGGTGGGCTGTGTGCGGGGCGGCGCCGGGGCGGGGCGGGGCGGCGTGAGCCGGCGTGAGCCGGGACCCTCGGTCTTGATCTTGTACTCTGCCTCGGGCAGACGTTGGTTTGACGTGTGCGAGGAGTCGGTGTCGCTGCCCGCGCCGGGACCGCGACCGGTCTTCCTGGAAAAACTGAGAACGTGTGTGGTGGTTGGGAGGAAGAAGTGCCAGGCGATGCTCGGGTGGTTCCCGAAACCGCAGGGAACGGGGCGGGGGACGGAGCCGCCGCCGACCCGGGGCCCGCAGCCGCGGGGGGCTCCTGCCCGCGCTGCCCTCCTCCAGTCGGGGGCTCCCGCAGGGGTTGGTGTTCGCGGTGTTGTTGCTGTTGTTTTTTAACCCCCCCCCCCACTCTCCAGCCGCGGAAACCTGGTGTGTTTTCCAGTTTTTGTTTTTAATTCCCCAAATCTGGGAAGGCTGGCCCTGGCGAGATCCAAGAAACTGGCTTCCCCGGTCCTTCCTGGACCTGTTGGCTGAGCTTTGCGCGGAGTTGGGTTTGGGTTCTTAGGATCGCTCCCTTCTCCCCCCCCCACCCCGCCCCCCAACGGAGAGAAAACCCCAGCCGGGTGCGGCCCGATCGCGAGCCCCCGGACCTCTCCGAAAGTTATTGTTGAATTCCGCCCGAGAAAACCGGCCGTTTTCTGGATGGGGGAGAAATTCGCGCTCCACCAGATACTAACTGGAGACGAGCTGGGCGTTGGGGACGCGGCGTGGTGGCCGGAGGGTCCCAGGCCAGTCCGACGTCCGCCGGTCCCAGATCCCCTTCCTCACGTGCACTGTGTCATGATACATACGACCCTGGCCCGAAGAAAATGGTTAGGGAGATGCAGTGCCCCACGTCAGAAAAAGTTAACCGTGGTGCTTGCCAGCACTGCAGGAGCAGAAGTCACCCGGTGCCGTGCTACCAAGGCGGTTTTTAAAGAGCCTGCCTGTTGGCCGAATGGAAACCCAGGAGTATCACGCAGGAGAGCTCTGATTTTCTGCAGAATGTGCTGTGAACTGGGAAGGTTGCTTTTCCTTCAGTTTCCGCTTCGTTAAAATGAATGTCAGGGTCCGCCACCAGTTCCTCACATAAAGTTATCATTGCTTTGCTTCACCAGCCTTCCCAGAGGGGTTTTTAAATGTGAAAGTCTTAGCCGAGGCCAGTTTTGTGACACTGACTTTTACGTTTTAATTTCTCATAGCGATATGTGCCTTTTCAAGGAACGATCATTTCATTAAATCTTAACATTATTTGGCCAGTAGAGAAAAGTACAAATAGGAAAATTAGGGTAATTCATATTTTCTTAAATACTGTATATGTTTTCCTAAAACTGGAATCACGCAGTATTTTCATTTAGTTGCAACTCAAACATTCCCATACCATTCAATATTCTTTGAAAAACGTTAATAGCTTCTTAACATTTCATCACTTAACTATTGTATTTAGGTTTTTTTTTTTTTTTTACTACTGGTAAGGATGTTTCTAATGTTCGCAACTTTAAATTTCAGAATTTCATTAAGTAGCCTTTTACAAAAAAATCTTTCAAGTTTCTCTCTTCCCTTTGGAGAATAATTTCTGGGTCAGAATCTGTTTTTCTTGTTGCCTTTTAAGTCCTTGTAGTACCCCCAAGTTGCTTCCCAGAATATTATATTGGCTTATCCTCATAGTGGTATGAACATCTGACACTTGGGTTCGTCATCCAGTATTAGCTTTAAGATGAAACACTATGCTTTAATTTGCATTAAGAGTTTTTCTCTAGGTAGATAGGGTATATCCTATTTCCTACTTTACTATAAGGTAGTTTCATATTTGGTATGTTGCAAATCACATAGTGGGTAAACAGTAAATATTTGCCAATTGGCTATTAATATTTAACTCTTATCCATGAAAGATCAAGAAATTGTTTTTGCCTTTTTTTTTGGGAGGGGGGAGTGGCAGTGCTTTGTTTTGAATGCAGGGACTCACATTGGTTACACAGGCACTTTAGCTATTTTGGGGGTAGGGTTTCTTGGTTTTGCACAGGGCCTGCCTCAGACTGTGATTTTCTTACCTGTGTTTCCCCTTGTAATTGGGAAGACAGGTGACTTGCTTCCACACCTGGCTTATCTGTTGAGATGTGTGTGTCAACTTGTCTTGAACTTCCATCTTCCTGATGTCTTTTTCCCAAGTAGCTAGTTGTACTCTTTTGCGGTTTTTTTATAATTTGGAAGTACCTTTTAATGTACAATGTAATGATTAATTTGACTATTTCTTCTGTTCACGTGGGACTTCATTGATCTTAGAAAAATTCTGTAATCTCACATTGTCCAACCCCTGTATTATCCAAGTACTTCCTCCAATTCTCCTTAATCCATTTATTTATTTATTTATTTATTTTTGGTCCGGTTGTGGGCCTTGACTTTTGGCCTGGGCGCTGTCCCTCAGCTCTTCAGCTCAAGGCTAGCACTCTACCACTTGAGCCACAGTGCCACTTCCGGCTTTTTTCTTTTTGCTTATGTGGTGCTGAGGAATCGAACCCAGGGCTTTGAGCATGCAAGGCAAGCGCTCTACCACTGAGCCACTTTCCCAGCCCCTTAATCCATTTATTTTAACTTAAACTATTTCACTTCAGTTTTTCCTTTATCTTCTAATGTGATTAGATTTCTCACTGATCATCCTAGTGGTAGCCCTTAGGTTTGAGAAAAGCAAAAAAAACCCCACAAAACCTTAGTGTCTACATTTCATTGGTTTATTTCAGACTGCTTTTGGCAGCCCACCTGTTATTTTCTATAAAATCATTTGTTTTCTAATTTGCTACATAAAATCTATCAGTAATATATAATTCCTGTTTTATTATATTTTTGGTGTATTCATTCAGTTATCTCAATGACTTTTTAAGTTTGCACATTATTAGATGTTAGTTGAAGGAGACAGAAAGCAACTTCCTTCAGATTTAAGATTGCACTTAAGTTTGATACTAATTGGGTTTGTCAAATTATAAATGGCAAACAATGAGACTGATTGCCACACAAATGACCGCTATTGGGGAAATAGCAACCAATTTCCTGACTGTCCTTAGTCATTACTGCATTTTGATATGTAATGGAATATTGTACATAAACATAGCCCGGTGTCATAAGTGCAATCCTACATTATTTTCATTATGTTAGATTTAGAAGAACAAAGGAAGCAAATCATTTGTAAAAGAGTTCTACTTTTCTTTTAAATTTTATCCTAAATGGCTATTTTACTGAGCCAGACTCCTTATTCCCTAACCATAAACACCCAGAAAATGTTAATGAAAATGGTAGTGTAATTGATAGTGTAGAATGAAAATTGAGGATAATTCATAGTGGGAAACTTAATACTAGAAGTTACTTTTTAGTTCTTAGAAATGGATGTAAACACTAGTTTGTAATATTGTAGCTCTGTTAATATTTTTAAATAATAACTTTTTGTTTGTAAGTTATGGCTTCCTTTGTAAAATTCGGAATTTTTCAGTATTTTACTTTTTGGAAGCGAACATTTGTATTTGGTAGTAGGTCATTAATCAGTGTTTAGCCACATCTTAAATTTGAGCCAAAATAAGTAGACTGAGCAGAGGTAAATTTTTACATTTACATATAAATTTCTGCATCAAATTGACCTACGCAGAAAAAAGTAGCTGTTTATATTCCTATGACTCATGCACTATAACTAAATAGTAATAATTCTGCTTGAAGTATGATCTGTTTGATGTGTTCTGTGGCCACACAAGTGGCTTTATCTTCAATTAAATTCCTTTAGTCTTCAAAGAGAATTCCTTTTTAGGCATAGTTTTAAAAGTGGAAGATAGTCTTGCTTATAAACATCATTGACTACAAAGTACTGAGCTGACTGTACCCTGGTCATGCCAATTACTGCAGTGGTTTCTGCTGTAAATTGTGAATATCCTTTCAAAAGGCATAAAGAACCTTTGAAAACACTAGTTTATCATCTAGCTTCCTTAAATTCTATTTTTTTAAAAGAATAAATTGTACTAGTGTAAATTCCTTCTCATGTTGTATTCGATTTTTTTAGAAAAGTTTATTTGCCTTATATGTTAGTAATTTTTAAAAACAGATCTTACCTTTTGCTAAATTGACTTGTCTTTGTCTTTCTGTTTCTTAATAGCATTTGTTAGCCATTTGAAACATTTAAGTTTAAAAATGTGGAAATAATTTAAGATTTAAACATACTTTAGGGTTCTACCCTTTCTCAAAGTACCGTTGATAGGGTTTTTATTTTGTTTTTTTACTTTAATGGTAACTGCTTTCTTTTTGGTGCTTATATTCTAGTTTTACTGCTCTGTGTTTAAGATAAGTGGGTTTATCCATTTACAGTTAAGAGAATAAATTTAATTTTAGGGATAAAAATGGGTAGAATACTTTCTGTGGACTATGTAAAATATATATATGCATTCTAGAATATACATCATAATAAAAATCATTGAGCAGTATTTTAAGGGATGACAAATCAGGGCTATTTAATACATCTGGATCTTTAATACATTCATTTACATGAGGAAGTGATTCTTCTTAGATTATCAGTTTCAACTCAAACTATATAAAGACAAGATTAGTACACTTTTAGTCTTTCTTTAGAAATTATCAAAAGTTATTTGGAATATGTAACATATATTAACTTATAACCATTTTCCACTTTAGGCCAAATTATAGTGTCAGAAGTTTTCAGACTTGAAGCATTTTTGTCAGTTTGGTGTGGGAAAACTTGACTGTTGCTTTTTTTAACCTTATTACTTCTATGATTGACTACATATATAATGACCCATTTTTAGATGTCATTGTCTTTAAAGTACCTCATTGTTCTATTCTTTATGCTTTGAAGGAGGTCTTTATGTATCTTGGATGCTAATATTTATCTTTTACATTTGCTATAGGAATCTTAGACTACTTGCTTTGAACCTGTTGGCAATGCTTTTTTTTTTTTTTTACAGATATTTTTGTGTCTTTTTTGTTTCTTGTCATTTGTGCTAGTTTTTATAGAAATAGAAATGAAAGGAATAGAGTTAAAGCTAGCATCTGGTAACATACAATATGGCATACATATTTAAATGTAGCTATTTAAATGTCTATTAGCTATCTTGGGTTAAAACATAATTAAGAAATGTCATAATTATAGAATATTAGATATCTATAAGACAGTTTTTAATCATGTAGAATGTTTCACTAAATATTTAGGGTTCATGATTTTTGGTGGTATTTGCTTATTTTTTTGGCAAATCATATATATGGTTTCACACTTCTGATAAAATTTAATGCAGTTTATTTCAGTATAGGAGTAATGTTTAATGATTATCTGACACAATCTCCACTACTTTTTCAGACATCAATAATGCATGGTACAATAATAACTTGGTGACTATTCATTAACAATAATAACTTGGTGACTATTGTGAGAAGAAAAAATTGCCTATTTTCAGGAAAAATGTATACATATTGTAGATTATGCACTATATATAAATTAACTTTTTTTTAACACCTGTTAACATATGTTTTTGAGTTCAGTTAGTTCTACTTAGGAAGAGATTATTTAGTATATTACAGTTCTTTTTATTACTAGTATTCAGGTTGTGAAGCTTAAATTCAGAAATGGAAGTTTTGAGTCGTATTTTCATGTATAATTATGGGACTCCAAATTGGAACTTTTTCCTTTTTGACTTTTATTAAACAAAAACGGGTGTAATTATATCCACAATTATTTGTCAGTCACTTATTGTGGGAGTGTGCAGCTGTTTCTTCAACACTGGGAGTTGAGCCCAGAGCCTCATGCTAGCTAGGTAAACACTACACTACTGAGCTATAACTTTAGGCAATTAGGGTGCAACTTTAATTGGCGTTTTGAATATTTGCCTCATAGAGTGCATAATAATAGCTTAGTCCTCATTGAAATAGTATTGGAATTTGGGATACAAAAGGAGGTGTTTGGTTCCATTCCAGTTGTAATCAGAAACAAGAAGTGTTGCCCTTAGCCAAAGGGCATGGGATTTTTTTTTCTAGTTTTGATAATTTATTTTTATATTTTAGGTTTCCAGTAATTATCTGCAGGAATCGCCATGACCCCAGCTCTGAGGGAGGCAACAGCAAAAGGTATCTGCTTTTCATCTTTGCCCAGTACCATGGAGTCTGACAAGATGCTGTGTATGGAAAGTCCAAGAACTGTAGATGAAAAGCTGAAGGGAGACACTTTCTCTCAGATGCTGGGATTTCCGACTCCTGAACCTACTCTTAATGCAAACTTTGTGAATTTAAAACATTTTGGCTCCCCCCAGGCTTCAAAACATTACCAGACAGTTCTTTTAATGAGCTCTAATACTTCATTAAATAAATACAATGAGAATTGTAAACAAAAGAAATCAGGGGAGTCCAACTGCAATAAACTGAAAAACATACTGTGTAATGGCAGCAACATTCAGCTCAGCAAAATCTGTCATTCTCATTCTGAAGAGTTCGTAAAAAAGGAACTTCTATCAGATACTTCAAGCCAATGCACAAAAGATATACAAATTGTTTTGGATTCAAATCTAACCAAAGACACTAATGTAGATAAAATACAACTACAAAACTGTAAATGGTACCAAAAGAATGCACTTTTGGATAAAGTTGCTGATACTGAGATTAAAAAAGGTTTATTGCACTGTACTCAAAAGAAAATGGGACCTGGCCACTTAAATGTGCCTATTAGTTCTTCAGCTGCTGAAAAAGAGGAGGAAGTGAATGCTCGTTTACTTCATTGTGTAAGCAAACAGAAAATTTTACTTAGCCAGGCTAGAAGAACTCAGAAACATTTGCAAATGCTCCTGGCAAAGCATGTTGTTAAACACTATGGTCAGCAAATGAAATTTTCTATGAAACATAAGCTACCCCAGATGAAGATCTTTCATGAACCTACCACACTTTTGGATAAAAGTTTACCTGAACACACTGAAATTAAGCCAGAAGTCAACGTATTGACTACAGAGAATAAGTTGTGGGATGATACAAAAAATGGCCTTGCTCGGTGTACAGCTGCAGAAATCCAAAGATTTGCACTATCTGCTACAGGGCTATTGTCTCATGTTGAAGAGGGTCTGGATTCTGATGCAACTGATAGCAGCTCTGATGACGATTTGGATGAATATACCATTAGAAAAAATATGGCAGTGTAAGTGCAAAATTATTATTAGCCCTTTTTCTGTTCCGTATATAGTAGCAATTATATTGGTTTCAAGGTATTTTAAAGGGATTTAGGCTTTCTAAAATCTTTACACTATAATAAGTTTTATAAAGTTTAAAAGTTTTATAAGTTATATAAAATTTTGCTCTTGTAAAATATTTCATTTGCTAACCTGTTGTGTGAGTCAGATCTGTCAAAGATGGTTTCAGGACCTTCTGCTTATGACAATGCACAGATGCTCAAGTCTCATATATAAAAGTGCTGTATTTGGACTGGGAAGGAGGCTCAGTGGTAGAGTGCTTGACTTACATGCATGAGGCCTGGTTTCGATTCCTCAGCACCATATAAACAGAAAAATCCAGAAGTGGCACTATAGTTCAAGTGGTAGAGTGCTAGCCTTGAGCTGAAGAGCTGAAGGACAGCGCCCAGCCTAGCGTTCGGGCCCCATGACCGACCAAAAAAAAAAAAAAAAGGGCACTATTTATACCTACATAATCCTTCAGTATACTTTGAAATCATCTAGCGTGCTCATAAAACGTAATACATAGCAGACGCTGTGCAATAGTTGTCAGTACTGGACTGTAAGCAATAACTACAAGAAAAACATCCATACATATGCATTTTTTTTTCTGAATGTGTATTTTTTTTCCTTTTTCTTTTTGGTTCGGGTTCTGGGCTGAACTTAGTTCGAATCTGGGAGTTTTCCTGAGCTTTTTTGCTTAAAACTAGCACTCTACCACTGAGTCACAACTCCACTACTTTTTTGTGTGTGTACTTAATTGGACATCAGAGTCCCACAGACTTTTTTGCCTAGGCAGCCTTCAAACTGTGATCCTCAGATTTTAGCCTCCTGAGTAGCTAGGATTATAGGTCTGAAACACTGACTCCTACCTTAAACATTTATTTGTGGTTGATTGAATCTGTAGGTGTAGAACCCATAGTTATGGAGGGCTGACTGCACATCTTACTTTAAGGTATTCAGGTGTTCTGTCTAGGGAAAACTCGCACAGGCCTGTTAATTCTACTAGCTGTATATAAGCATTTCCTTACTACTGATGTAATAAAGACCTAAGTCTTTGCTTACATGTTTTAGTCAATATAAATAAAAGAAACTAAAAATCCAATGCATTTAAGAAAACATCATTGGTTTGGGGAAATCACTGAGTTGATATTACATGTGAATTCACCTGATACTTCTCATTAACAAACTATGTATTTATTGTAATTATAGCTTTCAGCTTTGTCATTTACTAACTCAAATCAATTTTTGTAATGTCAGTTTTAAGATACCTATTGAATGTTTTCATATGCTAGACACACTGTTTTGTGAGCAAAACATTCATGGTATTTGTCTTTTTGGACATTCACTTGAGACTTAAGTATCTATTTCCAGCCCAGACAGAAAAATTTGTGAGACTGTCTTCAGCTAACCTGCAGAATACTGGTCTGGAGATGGCTCAAGTGATAGAATGGCAGCCACTGATAAGAGAGCTGAATAAGAGAACAAAGCCCTGAGTTCAGGTCCTGCCCTGGCATGAGCGTGTGCGTGCATGTGCATGCACGTGCTCTCATGTGTGTGCGCACATGCTCACACACACACATAACAAAAAGTTATTCTTCAGCATTCTGTTAATTTTGAAGTTTGAGTGAATTTCGAGGACAAAGAACACAATTTTATAGTTTTGTGTGTGTGTGTGTGTATGTGTTTAAACTAAAAAAACAAACAAACAAACAAAAAAACTTTGGCCTGAGACCTGGACTCCAACTCAGTATCTGATGCTTTTGCTCATTGGCTGATAATCTATTACCTAATTGTATATTTTGTCCCCTGCCCCTCATTTGTATATTTTGTAGTGAATATAAAATGGTTTCTGTTTTCTTAAGTTAGAATTATTTAATGGGTTCTTTTATTTTTGTGCTGTTGCTGAGGCTTGAACTCAGGGCCTGGGCTCTGACCCCAAGCGTTTTTGCTCAAGGCTAGTGCTCTACTACTTGAGAAAATAAGTCTCATCGACTTTGCTGCTTGGGCCTGGCTTGGAACTGCAATCCTCAAATCTCAGCCTCCTGAGTAGCTTGCATTACAGGAGTGAACCACCAGCTCTTGGCTTGGATATGTTTTAAAGTTTATTTTTATTTTCTACATTTGTAAAAACTTATTTTTTAAATGAAGATGAATATAAAACATAAAAAACACCTAAATGAATGATCTTTAAGGGCATACTAACATAATTCAATTTTTATTATCTTGACTGAAGATGAAGACTTCTCAACTTAAGTTCATAAGGTCTAGAGTGGCAAATACTAAAGTTGGCTCAAATTAATTTTAGGCAATTTGAAGGCAAGCGCTACTCTTATATACACACTGTTCAGTGTTGTCCTTTATGTAGTTACTGTTTGTTATTTGTTGAGTGAATGAATGAATTTTCTGTATTTGTATATATAGTGTCTGTAGTGCATGGATTATGAAAAATTGGGCTTGGCAGCCTGAAATTCCTGAATATACAGTTGGCCGTCTGTATCCATAAACTAGATCTAACAACCAAAAAGAATCATGTAGCTGGGTGCCAGTAAGTAGTTCAGACCTGTAATCCTAGTGACTCAGGAAGGATGAAATGTAAACATTGCAGTTCCAAGTCTATGTGACTCATATCTCCAGAAGTGGAACTATGTCTCAAGTTGTAGAATACTAGCCTTAACAAAAAAATGCTCAGAGTCAGAGTCCACGCCCTTAGTTCAAGCCCTGCCCCTTCAACACACACACAAATTGCATCTATTTTGAACATGTACAGATTGACATTATAACCTAAACAACATAATAAAACAGCTATTTATATAGCATTTACACTCTAGGTAAAAAGAGGTGATAAATGATTTAAAGTATCTGGGAAAATATAAATGAATTATATGCAAACAGTATGCCATTTAGTTAATTAATTCCTAAGCATTGGTTTTGAACTGAGGGCATTGTACAGTTGCTTAGCTTTTTCACTTAAGGCTGTCATTCCACCAATTGAGCCACACCTCCAACTCTGGCTCTTTGTGAGTTAACTGGATATAAGAATCTCTCAGACTTGGGGCTGGGAAGGTGGCTCAGCGGTAGAATGCTTGTCTAGCATGCATGAGGCCCTGAGTTCAATTCCTCAGCACCACATATGCAGGAAAAGCCAGAAGTGGTGCTATGGCTCAAGTGGTAGAGTGCTAGCCTTGAGCTGAAGAGCTGAGGGACAGCGCCCAGGCCCAGAGTTCAGGCCCCACAACCGGACTTCCCCCCCCAAAAAAAATCTCTCAGACTTGTCTACCTAGCCTGGCTTTGAAATGGATCATCAGATCTCAGCCTCCTGAATAGCTAAGATTTCAGGTATGAGTCAAGTTTGATCAACTATGCCATTTTATATAAAGGACTTGATTATCTGTGGATTTTAGTGTATGTATGCTTTATCTTTAACTCATGTTACTTTTCCTTCCTTTGATTCTAATGCCAAACTATCTACAACAAATAGCTTTCATATGTAGGCCATTCATGAAAATATGTTCAATAAATTAATAAAGTATACTTAAATATGAACATTTTAAAGTAATTGTTTTATTATATATTTAACATTTTATTTTAAAAATTGATAAAATGTATCTTATTTAATGTAAATATATTATTATTGTATACCTTCTACTTTTGTTTGGGCTTTTAGCTGAGAAGGAATGGTTTTTCTGTTGTTGTTTTGCGATTGGAAAGCATTTTTATTAGACATTATCATCACTGTTGTTTTTAGAAGTATTTTGTTGACTTTTCCTTTTCCTCCAAAAAGGTAGGCAATCAATAGCTTCATTATAACATTGTTGGTAAAATTTAAAAATAACTTGTTTGAGAAGCTCTGGTGCACTGAAGAAAAGCAAGTTGCTTTCTCTTAGAAAGGATAATAAGTGGAATTTGTGTTTTTTCTAAGTTTGAGGTAAATTATATGTAGGTTTATAATATGAATGGAAATGTGTTCTATATAGAAGAAGCTCAAGTCAAGAAGCTGAAGTTCTGGAAAGAACTGTTAAAATCATGGCTTGCTCTACGATACTGAGCAAGGTTTGTTTTTTCCTGTTCTAGACTCCTGTTCTTTAGTCTACCTTAAATAATGTAGGAGATAATTAGATGAAGTAATAAGTATAAAATACCAGTTTGTAGTGAGGTAGTGAAAGATGAAAACTATCAAGCTATTGATTACTGTGGAAGACTAGAGCTTATTTTTTTTTCAAAATTTTTATTAAGTGGTTACATAATTTCCCAAATTTCACAGTATTGTGGGATAGTGATGCTTAGTTAAAGTTACACACTCTAACTTTCATGGAGCAAATTGTCTATCATGGTCTATAACCTTTATGAGTTCCATGAGCTTTGTGCAATACAGTTAGACTACAGCTTATTATTTCTGGAAGGAACCAGGGTAAAATGTATGCCTCAGTGCTATCTGTTTGAGAGAGAAGGATCAAGGGTACATTTTGTAACAGGTTCTGTAAGTTAAGGATTGCGGGTGCTTCCCTGGCACTACCATTCTGCCATTTGGGTAGCAGATCAGGCTCCTGCAACAACAAAACCTTCAGTCAAATACAGATGCTGGAAGTTCTAGGCCAGACTGGTTAAATATGAGGGTTTGGTTGGGTCGTTGAACTGAGAAGAGCCTGGTTATTTCTCATCTGGTAGTAAATCCTTAGAATGTCAGCAATTCTTTTCTCTGAGGAGTAATGACCTGTTTCTTCTAGGATATACACTAGGAAAACTTAGCATTTCCCCAGGTTTATCTTTGTGCATATTAAAATTTTGGCCAGGTGCCAGTGGCTCACACCTATAATTCTAGCTACTTCTAGCTACTCAGGAGGCTGAGATCTGAGAATCAGCATGGGCTGGAAAGTCAATGAGACTCTTATCTCTAGTTAACCACCAAAAAAGCTCTAACTGGAGCTGTGGCTTACATAGTAGAGTGCTATTAAACACAATAGTTCCAGGACCATGCCTAGGTCTGAGTTCAAGCTTCAGGACTGACACACACACACACACACGAATTATTGAAGTTATATTTAGATATATTAGTTGTCAAACTTGATAAGAAATTTTTTATAACAGATTTAGATATTCACTAAAAAGGAAAGAATTTTTGTTTAGGTAAATCTTTCCAGATTAAAAAACAACTCCACAGAAATGAAAATTCATAGATTTGTTTGCTTTGCTGTTGTGTGCCTGGGTATCTCTGAGGGAAATAACAGAATTAAAATCAGCCATTAATCTGTAAAAAGAATTTCTCAAGTAATGTGATCTTAGATAATATGTTTACTAGATATCTTCGATATTGTGAAGCTGGGTGTCTTAACAAGCCAGTTACCTAGTATTTTCTTTTGATAAAGGACAGAAGGATAAAATCCAAAGAGAAACAGATTGATAGCAGCCAAATAAGTTGCAAATGGAAGTACTTTTACGGTTGTATCATGTGAAAGTTACAAATTGTCTTTGCATTAATTTTTTATTTTCCACATTTCTCAAATGAGACAAGTTTGATTTTATTTTACTTAAAAGGAGCACAAAAAAGTGAAGTGAAAAATAATTCAGTTATTTCAATGACACTTTTTCTGTTTTTTGGGAAGAAAATAAGAGAATTGCGATTTCTAAATTGTAATTGGGAAATAGATTAACAGCAAAAAAAGAAATTTGTTAGTTAATATCTGAATGTCTTTGAGGAAAGTAACAGTTAAAATAGGGTTATTTCATGTAAAGAAAAGCCATTTCTCACATAAAATTGTAATATTATGTGCTTACTGAATTTGTTTACTGCTTAATGCTAGTGAATAGCAGATTGGGATTTTTAGCCTGGTTCTTCAAGCTCCAAGGCTATGCTATGTGCAAAGACTTCAGGTGGAATATGGGGAAAATGGAATAGCAAATAAAGGCCACTTTGCAGTGTTTATGCACATTGTAATTTTATTCTTGAGGAAATAACCATTTTTCCTAGTTTTGATAAGCAAGCATAGTCTTCAAGGTGGTACCACTAAGATGATGAATGTAGCAGTAAATACTGATTTTTATGCATGCCCCAACTAAGAAATAGTCACATTCATTAGTGAAAATAGTTTTGGGATGCACAAGGGTTTCTTTTAAGAATCAAAGGAACACAGAGGAGGGGGAAATTCACAGAAAGGATAGTGGGAAGATTGGAACTCACAGGGCATCTGAAGAAGGCTAACAACCAAAAAGGTGATGGAAACCAGCAATGTTCTGGTCTGCAGATATCTCACACTTTATTTATTTATTTATTTATTTTTGCCAGTCCTGGGTCTTGAACTCAGGGTCTGGACACTGTCCCTGAGCTTCTTTTGCTCATGGCTAGCACTCTTTATCATTTGAGCCATAGCCCCATTTCCAGCTTTTTCTGTTTATGTGTTATTGAGGAATCGAACTCAGGGCTTCATGAATGCTAGGCACTCACTCTACCACTGAGCCACCTTCCCAGCCCCTGCACCTGCTTTTGCCACTAAGATGATTAACAGCCATCACAGTTGGTGAGCATGATGTCGCTATAGAAACCTTGTTGAGAGAATAATGTGCTGCCCAAGATCAGGGCTATGACCCTTCCCAAGTCACAAATAACCCAGACCCTAGAGAGCTTTGACAGCCACATCCTGCGTTTGTGTCTGTTTTACATATGTCCATATTCCAAACCTTGACAATGTGACTGTACCAGGTTCATGTTCGTCTTCACCACCAGAGTCACCACAGCTGTTGGCTAGCCTCAGCCTGAGCCTTAGAACCTCATCCCTTTGTATGTACTTGTACTATAGACATCAGTGTTGAAAACATCTGGTGAGCACCTGCACTTACGAACATTGCATGCCTGCTCACTCCCTGTACTCCAGAAGATCGTTGTGAACTTACACCTTAGAAAACAATGCCACTGCCATTATGAGATATTCTGCACTATAAACCCTGAAGCTGTGCTGTTCTCTGTACATGTGTGTGCTCCATATCTTTCTACTACCACAGTAAGTCAGCCTGAGACCTAAATCCCAGAGCTGCCGTGGCTCTACATGTACTGGTGTTCTAGACCTCAGCCCCAGGGTTTTCTACAAGTAGTAAGTAATAGCTTATACATTGTTAACCAGTGTGGCAGTGGAGTGCCCATACCCTAGACTTGAGTTCCATTCCAGACCCTGAAGACATGATCCATACCTATAATCCATACCTATGCTCTATGGCTGGTGCACAGATACCATACATTAGGCATCATTGCCAATGGCATGTTAACATGTAAGCTGGACCCAGATTCAAGAGAGGTCCTGCTGACTACTCCCAGGTGGAAAGGAAATCAGGAAGACATAAGCCTTCATTGCCAGTGGACCCCACAGCCCTTGTTGCTCCTATGGATACTTACCACCTTGCTTGCTGAGGACCCCTGCAGGCTTTGCAAATGCTGTTCTTATTTTTAACACTACTGGATGAAGATTACACTTCTTTCACATTCATGAGCTAGAGCTTTTGCACCACGCCTGGCTGTCATCCTTGTAACCACTGAAGAAACCAATTATGAAGAATAGAAGAGGTGACTGTCCCATTATATGTGCAGACATCAATTGAAGACCAGAAGAAGCAATCAAGAAAACTCAGCAAAGCTGACCTTCAGAAATGGAGAGGTAGGATTTTTTTCATGCAACAGAAGCTGAGGGAGTTCATCACCACCAGACCTGCCTTACAAGAAACAATAAAGGGATTTCTTTAGGTGGAAAGAAAAGAATGCTATTTAGTAATATGAAAACATAGGAAAGTATAAAACTCCAGTGGAAATAAGTGGTCGATTTAGGATATTGTAATACTCTAATGGTGATATGTCAGTTGCACGTACCTTTGATGGTTGAAAGATAAAACTATTAAAATAATAGATATAATAATTTTCTGTAGGCTACATCTTACAAATATGTAAAGTGAAATCAACACATGAAATAGGAGTCACACATGTAGAATTTTTGTATGAAATTGGAGTTATTGCTATGGTTTGGATATGATTTGAGTGTGCGCTAAATGGCACATGAGTTTATGGGTTAGAAGCTTGCCTCTTAGTATAGTTATGGTAAGAGATGGGGTAGTGATGGTAAGGGATTGATGTAGTGATGGGAAGAGATGATGAGGTGATGAGCCTAGTTGGGGATCATGGAGCTGCTGACTGAGAAGGGATTGAGAGGGTTTTCATGAGACTGGTTTGTTCTTAGACGAGGATTGTTAAAAAAGAGCAAGAATATCTCCTCATTGTCTTCTTGAGCTTCTTTTCTCACTATATCAGCTTTCTCTTTTTCATCTACGCCCAACAGGAGCCATCTTGCATGATATGGCTCAGCCAGAAATTCTTCACCAGCTTGTCAATCTTGGAGCTTCAGCCTGCAAAACTATGAACTAAATAAAGCTCTTTTCTTTACAAAGTACTCAGCCTCAGATATTCATTATAGCAATCATGAGGGTAATTATAATCCAGTTGTTAGCAACTTAAATTGGACTAATAAAGGTAACTTTTTGTATGCCTCATGACAACCAGAAGGCAAAAACTCACATTAGGTACATGAAGATAAAGGCAGAAAAGCATACCACTATAGAAAATCATCAGATTGCAAAGAAAGAAGTAAGGAAGGACTGAGGATCTATATTTTAAAGAACAAAAAAACAAAATGATAGTATTAAAAATGGCAGTAATACCCTTGTACCTAACAATAATTACCTCTGGTATTAATAAGATTAAATTCTTCAATCTAAAGACAATTTAATTGTTGGATTTAGACAAAAAGAAAAACCCAACTATATGTTCTCCGTAAGACACTTCAACTGTCAAAGCATACACAGACTGAAAATTAAAGAATGTAAAGAGGTATTCCATGAAAATAAAAGCCAGAAGTTAACAGAGATATTAACGCCTGCAGAAAAAAATAGACTTGAAAACTAAACAACAAAAAGGTCATCATATATTGGTTAAGGGTTCAAATTACTAATGAGTAATAGGAGACTCTAAGTCTACTTATACCCAACATTAGAGTCCTTAAGTATAATACGAAAAAAAATTGAAATACAGTTTTGCTACATAAACCATACTGGCCTCATGAGCTGTGTAGTCCAGGC
Source organism: Dipodomys ordii (assembly GCF_000151885.1). Lineage (NCBI taxonomy): Eukaryota > Metazoa > Chordata > Mammalia > Rodentia > Heteromyidae > Dipodomys > Dipodomys ordii. The sequence goes on along the minus strand of NW_012267217.1, from coordinate 45,395,862 downwards.
TGGCCTCAAAAACATTGCCACGGTCTTCTAAGTGCTCGGATTATAAATGTGTAACATTGTGCTCATTTATTCAAAAAGCTCAGTGCTTTTGAAGACAGATGGTTTTATTTTCCTCTACTGGAACTTGAACTCAGGACCTGACTACTGTCCCTTACCCTTTTTTCTTATGGTTAGTGGTTCTCTACTACTTGAGCCATAGCTCTACTTCTGGCTTTATGACAATTACTTGGAGAAGTCTCTCTTGGACTTTCCTGCCTGAGCTGACTTCAAACTGATCCTGATCTTAGCTTCTTATCTATTATTTCAGATGAGTTGAGATAAATTGCCATATAACCATTTTAGGGGATTAAGTGCTTTATACAATGTACAAAATGTCCCTATAGTATATGCAAAAAGAAGTAGTGGATCTGAAATAAACTTTAGACTGAATGGACGGACATGCTCAACAGCAACAGAATATACATTTCTTTGAATCACATATAGGACATTCTCCACGATATGTTACTCCACAAACCAAATCTTAACAAACTTACAAAGATGGAAATCATATTAATTATATTTTCCAAATAAAATGTTATGAAACTAGAATAACAGGAGAAATGTGGGAAAATTCAGAAATATGTGAGAATCAAACAATATTCTCTTAGAAGCTAATAGATAGGTAAATTTAAAGCAAAACTAAAACTATATTGATGTAAATAAAACTAGAAAGCACTACATTCCAGAATTTACAGGATACAGCAAAAACATTTCAAGAGAGAAGGTCACAGGAATAAAAGTGCTCACAACTGAAAAAAAGTTCACATTTTTATTAGCACATATTAATTGTGCAATGTGAAAGGCTTCTCCCTCCCTGCCTTCTTTCCTTCCCTCCCTCCTTCCCTTCCTCCCTCCCTCCCTCCCTCCTTCCCTCCCTCCCTCCCCTACCTCCTTCCTTCCTTCCTTCCTTACTCTTTTTCTCTCTCTCTTCCTCTCTTTTTTTTTTTTCCTGGTCAGCTTGAGCTCAGGGCCTTAGGCTTGCTAAACTGAGCCATGCCCTCAGTCCTTTTATTTTTTCAGATAAAATCTTGTGTTTTTTGCCTATGCTGTCCTCTGATTGTGATCCTCCTTTCTACCTCTCTCTATAGCTGAAATTATAGGCATGTGCTATCACACCTAGCTTGTTGGTTGAGAATGGAGGTCTCACTAACTTTTTGCATGGACTGGTCTCAAATGGAACTTCTCCCAATCTGAGGATTGGGAGATAGATTCCCAAAAGATAGATTTACAGTCATGACCAATTGTGCCTAGCTGATGTGGGGGTTTCATTGTGACATTTCCATATGTGCATACAATATAATTTACCCACATCAAGATCTTTGATAAACAGTGATACACCCCTAAAGAGTCAAAAAAGAAAGACCAAACTACGCACCAAATTAACACAAGGAAGGAAATTAGAGAGCTCAATGCTTAAAAACAGAAAAGATTGATTAAACTAAAATGTGGTTATTTGAAAAGCAAATATACTAAAATGTCCCTGCTACCCAAATCAAAACACAGAATGAACATATTCTTTTTTGTAATTACAGTGCTTTTCACTGAAATAGAGAAAGGAATGACATTGTTTGAGATGCATTGTACTGATAAATTCATCTGTTGAATGTACAACCACCACTTGGTTGAACTTTGTACAACTACTTAAGATAATATAACTAAAATAGAAAATGAAACCCTAAAATTTGAATAGACCCACAAAAGACCCCAAACTGCCAAATTATTGTTGAGCAAAAAGGACAAACCTGGAAAAAAAAACACATACTTGGTTTTAAAACTTATTATGAGTTATAATAGTCAAAGCACAATGGTGATGTAAAAGTCCTAGGAATAAACTCATACATGTATGAATAACTGATTTTCTTTTCTAATTCCTTTTTCCTTTTCTTTTTTGAGATATGTCTATTTAAAGCAAGCTGGCCCCAAATTTAGGAGTGTCCTACTTTAGCCTCCCAAGTTCTATGTTCACAGGCAATAACGCCCATGCTCGAATTCTGTCTTGTGATCATTGAGAAAAATGACAAGAATATGTAAATGGCAAAAGAAATCTTTTCAATAAATAGTGGAAGAATGGACTACATGCAGAACAGTGAAATTGAATATTTATGTCACTGCATATTACAAAATTAAGTTAAAATGTATTACATTTTGACATAATTCTAGAAGAAAATTGAGATTAAAAAAACTTGATTCTGGTCTTGGAAAGGCGTTGTGGTCTATGACCAAACACACACCCACACACACACACACACACACACAGAGCAAAAACAGACAAGTAAGTTTATATCAAACTACAAAGCTTCTCCACAGCAAAAGGAATGATTAACAGAGGAGGCAGCTTACTGATGGGTGAAAATATTTGCAAACAATACATCTGATAAGAAATTAATGTCTAAAATACATATGGAAGATATACAACTCAATAACAAGTAAATGATGTGATTTAAAAATGAGTAAAGGACCTAAACAGACTTTTCCAAAGAAGACATACAAAAGACTAACAAGTATATTAAAAATACTGGACCCCATTAATAATCAGGGAAATACTAATTAAAACCACAATAAGATAACATTTCATACCTCTTAGAATGTACTGTTTTAAGAAAAAGGGATTACAAATGTTGGAGAGGATATAATGAAAATTACACACTGTTGATAATGTAAACTAATAAACAGAAAATAGTGCAGGAGCTTCCTCAGGAATTTAAAAAACAGAGCAACTTTATACTCTAGCAGTCCTAATTTTGAGTATATGTTCAAATGATATATTAGTATATGAAATTGGCTTCTGGACCTCCACATTCACATTCAGTCACAATAAAATATATAATACTATTGCATTTCAAAAGAAGAAATAGTTATTAAACTTAGAAATTTATTATACTTAGTGAATTAAGGCAGAAAGAAATAGCACATGATATCACTCATATGAAGAATATAAAACAGCCAAACTATAGGAATAGAGAATAGAGTGTTAGTCACCACTCAGCCCTTAGGACGTATGTGTAGGAGTATGAGATAGGGAGCTGTTAGGAAGAATAAATTCTGGAAATGTATTGTAAACATCATGACTGCAACAAGTAATAGACCTGTGAGCTGCTAAGAGTCAGTAAGCTTGCCTTAACTCGGATGGATTATATACAGTTTTGACAACAATGGTCAAAAATAAAAAAATTTTAAATTTAGAAATTTTAGAAATCTATGTGTGTGTCTATACAGATGTATTGATGCAAATAAGCTCCTTAGTCCTGTGTTTAATCTTTGTTGATCTGCTGTGTGTTTCCTTGCCCTTAATTATGCCTCCCAAAAGAGCCATGTGCTTGGTTTAAGTGATAAGGTGAGAATAGATTTGTTGAAAGGTGCCATGTCTTTAGCAGAAATTGGGTGGCAATATGGTAAAAATGAACTCCATATTCTGAATTTACATGGTTTCCTCAATGGTATTCTCCTTGGAGCATATGTCTGTGACAGCAAGTGTCTACTGTAGATTTTTAATATTTTAACCATTACAAAATTATTAACAGCTGTAATCCTAACTGCTTGGTAGGGTTAGGTCAGCTCTGGGAAAAGGTTTGTGAGACTCCTTCTCAACCAACAGCCAGGCTTGGTACCATCCCAGCTATGAGGGAGGTTGAGATCAAGATGATCAAGGTTCCAGACCAGCCTGAACAAAAGAAGTTGGACAGAATCCATCTCAGTATAATAATTTGGGTATAATAGTGAGCGCCTGTGATCCACTTATGGCAGAATGCATAAAGTAGGATCCAGGTCCTGGTGCAGACTGGGTAAGTGAGAGCCTATCTAAGAACAACCAGTGAAAAACCAGAGCTGGAGGTATAGCTTGGTGATAGACTACCCGTGTAGCAAGTGAGAGGCTGTGCTTTCAAACCCTAGTACCAGTTTTTAAAAAGTGAATTTGTCAAATGATTGATAAACCAATTAGCTTTATTTTATCATTTCATAGAATAAGAAACCACATGTGTAACATAAAAATGTATACTTTGTCATTTGAGTTCAAAAAGCTGATTTTTAATAAAAGATTATAAACCCAATTTTAAGTTTTCTTACCCAAATCCAATCACTACAAATGCTGTTAATTTTTTGTAATTTGTTTCTTTATAGAACCGATACCAATGAAACTTTAAAAAAAACTAAATACAATATAGCTCATGAAAATTTATATGTAGTTCTAGTGCACTTTCATTTTGGGTTTTAAAATGAATATCTACTTCTGATAACATTTTGACAGTTCTAAATAATGAATGTATCTTATAATTTATGTGTACAATTAATACATTATTATCCCCAACCTAGGGATTTCTGTTATTAAATTGAATGTTTATCTTAATATTGGTAGCATCTGAGAAAATGAAATAGTTCCATTTTGTGAATGTAAAAAAATAAGTCATCGTGTTTTTATTAATTTACATTAGTTATGGGGATATTTAATTATTACATTGTCAAACATATTTATGATATATTCAAATTTCCCAAAGTAATTCCAACAAATTTTATTTTATTTTCACATAAGCAAAAAAACCCAAAAACCTCTTCAACCTTAATTATGCTCTTTCATTTTCTCCTTGTTAGCCCAACTTTCTGTCATGCCTGTTTCTCTTTTCTCGTCCCTCATTTAAGACTTTGTAAAGTATTAATATTTTATACTCTTATTTTGAAATGCATGCAGTTCTGCTGAATTCTTAAATGTGAATTAATATGGCCATTTTTTTTTTTTTTTGGTCTGTCGTGGGGCTTGAACTCTGGGCCTGGGCGCTGTCCATGCGCTCTTCAGCTCAAGGCTACTGCTCTACCACTTGAACCACAGTGCCACTTGCGGTTTTCTAGTGGTTTATTGGAGATAAGAGTCTCACAGACTTTGCTGCTCGGGCTGGCTTTGCACAGCAATCCTCAGATCTCAGCTTCCTGAGTAGCTAGGATTACAGGCGTGAGCCACCGGTGCCTGGCTGGCCATTTCTTACATAATGAAATGATGTCAATAAAATGTGGAATTAGGTTTAGATTGTTTCTAAACCACTTCAATATGTTCATGTTTTTAAGTGATCAGTGTGGTGGAAGCATTTTCAGAACTAAAGAGAGAATAATAGGAGTACAGAAGCATGTAAAGAAAATGTTGACTGTTATGTAGAAGTACCTTCTTATAACTAAGTGAATTGCTGGTTTATTGATACATAAGCTGGGCATTGGTAGCTCACAGGTGTAATCCGAGCTACTCAGGAGGCTGAGATCTGAGGATCAGGGTTCAAAGCCAGGGCAGCAAAATCTGTAAGACTCTTATCTCCAATAAATCACTCAGAAAACTGGAAGGAGCACTGTGGCTCAAGTGGTAGAGTGCTATCTGAAGAACTGAGGGATACCGCCCAAGCCCAGAGTTCAAGCCTCAAGACTGACCAAAAAAAAAACAAAAAAACCCAAAACCGAATTGCTATATATTCTACTGTTGACAGGTTTGAGGAAGCTACAAGTTCACTTGAATAATCTCTGAAAATATTTCCCCAGTTATAAAAGAAACTGATAAAAAAGATTATCTTTAGATGATATCTTTATATATTTATTTTTTATTAAACTGGCATTATTAAAACTGCATGTCTTCAAAGACACACTTCAAAGGAAGTAGCATGAGCCCCAGGGCATAAGGCTTTAAAGGATGATCTGGTTTATTTTAGGTACAAATGCCAATGGAACCAATGTTTTTATAAGAATTATTACTTGGTCAGGGCTCAGATTTGAAAGTTTGATCCGTTTTGTGTTGTCTGTTGCTATTTTCACTAAGTGCAGAGATTTTATTTTATGGAACATGAGGGATATTCTGGCTTAGTAGTAGTTAACTTGGGAGTATTTTATTTATTTTTTGTGGTGCCAGGATCTAGTTTTGATCACTTTTTGTCTTTCTTTTCAAAGCCCATTTAATATTTGGCAAAGCCATCACCAGTTCCCCTGAGGAGTCTTAGATTTATAATTCCAGGGCTTGGTGTTACAAGATTTCTTCACTGGACTTTAGCTGCGCTTTCTCCTTCGCTTACTGTGTAGCTCGAAAACACCATGTGGCTTCCTGGCGTCTTGAACCAGAGACACAAGTACATGAGTATGTGTATGTACATGCCAAAAATGCTTGTTGAACTGTTGGTTAGCAAATGTTTCGATTTATTTTAAAAATATGTTTGTTCCTTTTATTATGTATATTGGTCCTTGTCAGTATTCCATGTTATATGAATATTTTATAAGAACAATTAATGGGGGTGGGGTGGGTGGGAGGGGAGATGGGAAGGGGAAACAAAGGAAGAGGCAACAATGCTTGATAAGAAACGTACTCATTACCTTGCCCATGTAATTGTAACCCCTCTGTATGGTATTTTCACAATATAAATAAATAAATGAACAGTTAAGACTGAAAGACTGCTAAGTTTTAAAATCCTTTCATTTTGGAGAAAGATGGCAACAGCTATGAAGGACATAAATATTCCCCAACTTTTCTCTCTCTCTCTCTCTGTCTCTCTGCAGGAAAGTTTGGGATTGTAGGAAAATTAAATTTACTGGGCTGACACAGGAATTTTTTTTTAAACCAATACTGAAATTTCTAGTTTAGGTTGGCTCAATGGGTGTTGCCAGGATTCTAGGCAAAATTATATAGTGCAACAAGTTGTGCTGTTCCCTTTTGATAACATTTCCTTTTAGGAACCCTTTTTAAGCTCTAGTCTTAAGTCAATTTTGAAAATCTAAACCTTGCCTTTTAATTAGGTTTATGTTCATGACTAGTTCCTAGAGTTCACTTTTTTGTCTATGTGGTTTTGGGAGATAGGCTCTTGCTACATAGCCCGGGCTATCCTTATGACCCTCCTACTCCAGCATCTCTTGTGCTGGGAATATAGATAGTGTTAATATGCTTGGCAAGAATTATTTTAAAATTGAGTTTACTTGTTTTATAAGTGTCAGTGTTTATGTGTGCAGCTAAATGTAGTGTTTTCAAGTTCATTCAGTGATGCTTAAAGACTGAAGATTTTAAATGAGAACTGTTAACCTAACTGATTCTAATGACAAAGTGTTTCTGGTGAGATTTACGCTAAGCAGTCATAGCAAGGAGCCCTCCACATAAATATATAGAATTTATTTTTCTTTTATTCAACGGTTAGAAATTGAATATGCTTCACAGGCTTTATGGAGACCTATTGGCTTTACTCCGTAGGGTCCTGCTCTTGCCTGTACTGTTGAAACTGATTCATAAGTCCTTCATCTCATTGCCACACTTTTTGTTTTTGAGCATCCATCTAACCAGTTTTAATGGTATGGCTCAGAAGTTCTATACATTATTTTGGATCACATTTAATTGTCAAGGATTTTGTCATTTAGTAACATTTATCTGCATGTAAATATGGGAAGTAAAGGCTTCAGCTCTGCTGCCAAAACATAAGATGTTCTATTATCAAAAAACAGAGAAGAATGTTTCTCTCACCTGAAATCTCAGCACTTAGGATGCTGAATCAGGAGGATTGCAACTTAGGACCAGATAGAGTAATATTAAAAGATCCTATCTCAAACACAAAACAAGTAACAGGAAGAAAAAGGAAAGGAGGGAAGGAAAAGAACAGCAACAACAATAACAGAAAAGAATGAAGGAGGACGATGGCATTCCTGTCAGTCATTTTGTTGTGGTCATTCTACTTACGCAGTCTTTTCTCCGAATACATAAAATGCACCAGTTAATCTTGGTTCATCATAATGTGATGACTTATAAACTAATAAACAGGTTTTCTAGCTCCCTGGACCTCTTCCTTCTTGTATGTGTTTTTCTAAGTAAGAATAAGAAAGCCCCAGTAATTTGGGCAAAAAGAATAGGGATAATCATGATAGTTGCTAGTCTGTTGAACAGTAAGACATGTTGCTTTACCAATGGAGTAAGGTCTTAGTAGAACCCTAATTCTTTTCCTTTGTCCTCCATTGTCCCTGACTTAGGATCCCAAGCTTGTACCCCAGCCTCTGGGCTATGTATAGTAAAATTCTCTCTCAATGACAACAGTTAAAGCAATTTTTTAGAAACACAATAAGACTATAGTAAATGAAGCCCAAACTGTAGAGTGAAAAAAAAGAATGAATGAATGAGTCAATAAACAATGAAACCAAAGCAATGGAGAAAATCAGTGAGACTAAAAACAGTTTTTTGGAAATGATTAATAAACAGAAAAAATTATTAAGAAAAAAATGAGCTACAGTAGGAGAAAACTAAATGCACTACTATAGCTGACATAGAATAATAGAAAAACCAGAGTATTAGCTATTCAGATCAAACAGAGGCTGATCATTTACAATGGAAATTACCAAATTAGATACATGAGAAACCTTATGTCAATTGGAGAACCTGAATTTGTAATTAAAAAATATTCTATGTGTGAATTCAGGCTCAGATTGCTTCACCAATTTTATTGAAATTTGAAGAAAATATCATTCTAATCTTATACCTCCAAAAAATATAGGGAAACACTTCGTAACTCATTTTATGAAGCTAGCCTTAGCTTCATTTTGAAAATATACCAAAAGATTGTAAAACCCACGCAGCTGCTTATAAACTTTGTAAGCCACAAAAATCAAATATCAAACTGAGCCTAGCAAGAAAAAATTTAAAAAACATCATTTGTGCTAGAAAGAAAACTGAGTATATATTTTAAAATACAAAAGGAGAAATAGTATTTTATTTTTGTAGATATAAAACAATTGACAAAATTCATTTACACTAATAACTTGACAGTAAACAAAGAATGGGCAACAACTTTATCAATAAAGGACATTTATATAAAATCTATATCTAACATACAATGAAATTCTGAATTATTTTTTATAGTTTTTTTTTTTTTTGGTTGTGGGGCTTGAACTCTGGGCCTGGGTTCTTTTTTTTTTTATTGTAAAGATACTGTACAGAAGGGTTACAGTTACATGAGGAATGAGTACATGTCCTATTGAGCATTGTTACCCACGCCTTTGTTTTTCCCCTATCTTCCCTTCCCTCCCTACTCCCCTAACTCCTCCCCTTCAAGGTGTATAGTTCATTTTCAACATAGTGTCTTGTATGTCTCATTGTTACAATTGGTAAAGCTGTATCCTTGTTTCAGCATTTTGTTATTTCCCTTCCCCTCCCTGAATTAGAAAAATGTATATACTAGAATCAAATACAGTGACAACAGTGATTATACAATGGGGGAAGAACATACAAAAGAAACAACATTAAAAACAACAGCGACAAAGAAAAAAAACCTCTTGTGTCCCTTCTTGGGGTTCATTTCACTTAGCATCATCTTACATGGTCATATGTACATAGCTTTCGACCTTTTCTGCTTGTCCTAGACTTATACTAGTTATTGCAAATAAGGGAAACCATGGGACCTATGTTTCTTTGGGTCTGGATTATTTCACTTAATATAATTTTTTTCAAGTCTTTCCATTTCCTTTTTTTTGGGGGGGGGGTCCAGTCGTGGGGCCTGTCCCTCAGCTCTTCAGCTCAAGGCTAGCACTCTACCACTTGAGCCACAGCGCCACTTCTGGCTTTTTTCTTTTTGCTTATAGGGTGCTGAGGAATCGAACCCAGGGCCTCATGCATGCAAGGCAAGCGCTCTATCACTGAGCCACCTTCCCAGCCCCAAGTCTTTCCATTTCCTAACAAATGGGGCAATATCATTCTTTCTGATGGAAGCATAGAATACCATTGTATATATATGCCACATTTTCTAGATCTATTCATCTACTGGGGGGCATCTGGGTTGGTTCCATGCCTTAGCTATGGTGAATAACGCTGCGATAAACATAGTTGTGCTGGTAGCTTTGGTAAGATTTTGTTTGTGATTGTTCAGGTAAATGCCGGAAAGTAGGATTGCTGGGTCATAGGGGAGCTTTATGTGGAGTCTTTTGAGGAATCTCCATACTGCTTTTTAAAGTGGTTGAACAAGTTTACACTCCCACCAACAATGCAGTAGGCCACATCCTCTCCAGCATCTGTTGTTATTAGATTTCTTGGTTATAGCCATTCTAACTGGGGTGAGATGGAATCTCAATGTTGTTTTGATTTGCATTTCTAGAGAAGTTGAGCATTTCTTCATGTGTCTATTGGCCATTCTTATTTCCTCTTCAGAGAAGTCTCTCTTTAAGTCTTTAGCCCACTTATTAATCAGATGGTTGTTTCTTTGAGGATTTGTTGTTGGGGGAGTTAATTTTTTGAGTTTTAACTATATTTTAGATATGAGACCCTTGTCTGCTGTATGCTAGTGAATGGACCTGGGTTCTTGGTAGGTTTTGTAAGATAGTAAGGATGTCCATGCATGTGAGCTGTAATCCACATGCTAAAGACTTGTACAACAAGAAATGTACTCATCACCTTATTTATGTAACTGTAACCCCTCTGTACATCACCTTTACAATTTAAAAAAAGACTTGTATAAGGAAACTATTAGAACTCATAAGTGAACTTAAAGACAACTAAAAATCAGTTATGTTCCATACAGTAGTATACAAATAATTAGTAGATACTGTATGCTAGCATCTATTAATATGAAATGTAAGCTTTTAAATCATACACAAAACATGGATGAGAGAAATTAGCAGTATGCAAATGAGCAGAGAAGTATATACTGTATATGATGATCAGAAGATAGTGTTACTAAGATTCTAATTATTCACTATTAGATCTATAAGTTAAATACAACATTAAAATGTGCTACTTTGTGTGTGTGTGTGTGTGTGTGTGTGTGTGTGTGTGTGTGTTTGCTGGTCCTGGGACTTGTTACTTTTTCCCTGAACTTTTTTGCTCAAGGCTGGTCCTCTACTACTTGAGCCATAGATCCACTTCTGGTATTTTGGTGGTTAATTGGAGATAAGAGTCTTATACATTTTCCTACTGGGGCTGGCTTTAACCACATTCCTGAGATCTTGGCCTCCTGAGCAGCCAGGATTATAAGGGTGAGCCCTGGCACCTGACAAAAGTGCTGCTTATGCCAGGTACCAGTGGCTCTGTGGCTCAAGTAATAGAGCGCTCGCCTTGAGCTGAAAAACTCAAGAATAACGTCCAGGCCCAGAGTTCAAACCTTATGACTGTCCTCCTACCCCCCCAAAAAAGTGCTACTTAAAAAAATATTTAATAAACAGATCGATATCCTCATACATTCTGAATGTCAATGTAGTATTAAATGCCAGGAACTCCTGCCTTTCAAATCAGGCCTAAAGTAGGCCTTGGAATATTAATAGTAAGATGACCCAGGAAAACAGACAAAATATTGCACAGGCATGTCTTCAAAGGAAATCATAATCCTTTTGGAAGGAGGTGCATATGAAAAGATAATCATTAGTCCAGGTTGTATAATTGGGATCCGTTAACCAAATCTGTCCTAACCCTGTTTCTGAAAATAAAGTTATTGCATCACATATGGATTGTGTACGGCTGCTCTCATACTACAGAGGTCAGAGTTGAGTAGTTGTTACAGAGACCAAATGGCCTACAAAATCTCATCAGCACTTATTCTTTTAAAATTTTGTTTGTTATTATAGGATTTGAATTTTGTGCAGTGCTCTTTGCTAGACAAGCTTTCAATCACTTGAGCCATGCCTCTTGCCCTTTTTAATTTGAGTTACTTTTCTGATAGTCTTGCTCTTTCCCCCTGGGCTGGCTTTGGACTAAAGCCTATGCCTCCCACTGTAGCTGGGATTACAGTTATTACTCTGATACCTGACTTGTTCAGATAGGGTCCCATAGACATTTTTCCCAGGCTGACCTCCTATCCCTCAAATTACTGGGATTTCTTGTGTGAGTTACCACAACAAGTTTAATATACACCTTTTTACAGAAAGTTTGCCAGCATCCAATCTAAAGGAACCCACTTCCAGGAAAAAAAGGTGTTTTTTTTTTTTTTCTGGTAAGCAAATATTGGTGGAGAAGGTTAGTCCAGTTTATTTTTTTTCAGGACAAATCTTATTTGGCTTGAAATGATAATTTTTAATACCATATTGTCTCTTTTTATTATTTATTTATTTTATTTTTACCGGTCATGGGGCCTGAACCCTGGGCCTAGGCACTATCCCTCAGCTCTTCAGCTCAAGGCTAGCACTCTACCGCTTGAGCCATAGCACCACTTCTGGCTTTTTCTGCTTATGTGGTGCTGGGAAATTGAACCCAGGGATGCATGCAAGGCAAGCACTCTTCCACTGAGCCATCTTCCCAGCCCTGTCTCTTTTTTGAAGTCATAATTGTATTAGCAAACAAAATCTTTGTGTTAAAGGCAAAATTATAATCACATATCTCTCTATAAACCTTAGTAATCTAAGACAAAGTATTGGAAAGCTCTGACTTATTTTGAGGAACCCTATTTCAAAGTCAAAACATGTTAGCTATTTTAAACCAAGAGAAATTGTACCCACAAAGCCTTCACCAGCTTGTACTTCTTTCATCAATTTAAACAGGGACTCTAAGCAAGCAAGAATGGGTACTGAAGGCAGGAGCTACCTTTTCTTTTGATGGAGGGGAGAGGGTGGATGACAGGTCTCTCACTGCCTAGGTTGTCTCCATTCACAGATGTCTTTGTCCTGAGCATTACTATTATATGGTGAGCATGCGGTGACCTGTGGTCAGGTCAGCGCTCAATGCATGAGTCAATATTCTTTAGGGTTTGGCAGGCCAGGCTTCTGTGATAACAAGGGTGCCTAGATACTCTGGTCTGTCTCAGATCTTAGGGGTTCATTGTTGTATCAGTAATGTTCCGATTGGTTACACTGCCAGTTATGCTAGTCATTACATCATTGGTTATATAAGTTGTTTACGTAAAACATGTTTTGACTTTAGTGTTCAACAGGTGTTAATCTTTTTTGAGCAAGTTGGCCATATGTTTATCTTTTACACATTTACAGCTATAATTATTTTTTAAGAAAATCATGTCTTCAGGCAAGGGAACATTTTTCCTGGGGAAGCTCATTTGCCATTTTTCAGTGCACAGTTTTATTTATTCTTATTATAATGCAGGATAAATTATCCTTTACCAAAAAATTTCATTTCACACATCACAAAGCTTCAGTGTAATTCAGTTTACTTAAACTTGTATTGCTGTTTTTCTCTGTCAGTATAATTTAATATATGAGCACAAAAATGCCATATAATACTTGTTTCAATATCCAAGTATCTTTACCAGAAGTATAATATGAAAAAGAAATGCAACTTTCTTTTATCTGTATTATATTTGATCATTAATCACTGATTTGATAGCCAAAGGAAATTGCATGTTATGGGGAAGTTTTCCAACTGGATCAAAATGTAATGAGAGAATGTGATTTTCATATGTTTATATCCACACTGTAATTCTGCAAATCCATCAACTTTACAGAAACCTTACCTATTTTTTCTTCTTTGTCTTCCCCTCTTTCCAGTCCAAACCATTTTCATACTCAGTGTTTTATTCATAATTGGCACAATTCTACTGTCCATGATTGTAAATTTTAAAAATTAGTTTCCATTGTGTATTAAAATCTAGTTTATTGGGGCTGGGAAGGTGGCTCAGTGGTAGAGCACTTGCCTTGCATGCTCGAGGCCCTGGGTTCGATTCCTCAGCACCACATAAGCAAAAGCCGGAAGTGGTGCTGTGGCTCAAGTGGTAGAGCACTAGCCTTGAGCTGAAGAGCTGAGGGACAGCACCCAGGCCCAGAGTTCAGGCTCCACGACCGGACCCCCCCCAAAAAAATCTAGTTTATTCTCATCTGTGCAAAATACTGCTTTTTATGGCTCTTGCCTTTCCTAAACTAAAGGATTGATATTTAATGCCATTAAATATTATCTACAAACACTGAATTTTAATTAGACATTCTTTCTCACTGTCTATATTTGTGAAATGTTATTTTTAGAATCAAATTGACAAAAATCAAAATGACAATAAACTGAGTAAACAGTAATACCAATAAAAATCCTCATGAATATGCTATCTTCAATCACATTATATACAACCAGAATCTTTAAAAAATATCATTTAAGAAGTACTGTTATAAATTGTTATAATGATTACATTGTGTATAGTAAAGCTAGAATAATTGCTTTTTGATTATCTAACAGCAAATGATCTCTCTTAAATATGTTCTATTGCTGTGATTTATATGAGATACTTGATGTCCAAATACATTTTTAAATTTAAGATTTTAGAGCAGCTGTAGATTCAAAGCAAAACTCACATATTCTCAGTCCCCACAAATGTTCAGACTTTTGTGGGCAACAGCAGTGCCAAGTGTTATAACCAAGGAACCTACATGAATATATCATTATCAGCTCATCATTTACTTATAGTTCACTGTTGCTGTATATTACATGGAGTTTAGCACTAAATATGTTTTAGACAATGTTTTTGTAAATGTTTTGGCATTAAGTAATTATCTTCAGATTATCTTCAATTTCTGTTGTAATATGATTTCTGTCATACTAGAGCCTTCTGGTACTAGGTATATAGTATTGAATAAAAGCAAGTATTTGTGGGATAGAAAGGTAAAGGAATTGAATCTCTTTTTGGGGGTAGAAGTTACCCTACCATTTTCCCCTTATGTAATTAGATATTTAGTAAAGGAAATTGGACTTATATGATAGGAGTCAAGGCAGTTATTGATCAGCCTCTGTGAAAACTTGATTGTTTTTGTGCTTTGACTAACAGTATTTGTCTTATTCACAGTAACTCTAGTACTGAATGGAAGTGGCTCGTAGACAGAGCAAGAGTTGGCAGTCGATGGACTTGGCTTCAAGCCCAGATTTCAGAGCTAGAATACAAAATTCAACAACTAACAGACGTTCACAGGCAGATTCGTGCTTCCAAGGTATAGTTTATGTTCTATTTTTGTTAAAATTGTTGATCTGATAGTTTCTTCTCATTTCTTCATACAAAATTTTATAGAGTTTTATGAAAGTATAGCTAGTTTGTGTTATGATTTTAATATATGAATTGCTATAGATTAATGCTATCTTTGTACAAAGTCTGTTTATTTATCACACATAAGCAATTCACAACTTCTTTTTTTTTTAATTTTATTTTATTTGTGAACATACTGTACAGAGGAGTTACAATTACATAGGCAGGATAATGCGTACATTTCTTACCAAGCATTGCAGCCTCCTCCTTTGTTTACCCTTCACATCCCTTCCCAGCCTCCCCCCCTCCCCCCCAATCCCAATCCTTCTCCTTCCCCCCCTTCCCCCCCCCCACCGACGTTGTAAAGCTCGTTTTTGGACATGACAACTTGTACTTCTCATTGTAGCAACAGGTCCACCTGTATCCTTAAACAACTGGTTTTTCCCCATCTCCTCCACAAGTTATACTGACATCAAATATAGTGAAAGCAGGGGTTATACTGTGGGGGAGGGACATACAAAGCAACAAAGAGATAATCTTATAAATGCATTAGAAACACATGCATGAAAGAAAAAAACATTAAAATACACATCTAACGGTTCATTTTCCTGACATCACATTATCTGACCTTTTCCGCTTGACTCATACATATACTAGATATTACAAATAAGGGAAACCATGGGACCTATGTTTCTTTGGGCCTGGCTTACTTCACTTAATATAATTTTTTCCAAGTTTTTCCATTTCTTAACAAATGGGGCAATGTCATTCTTTCTGATGGAGGCATAGAATTCCATATATACCACATTTTCTTGATCCATTCATCTACTGAGGGGCATCTGGGTTGGTTCCATATCTTAGCTATGGTAAATAATGCTGCAATAAACATAGTTGTTCACAACTTCTTTATTTGATGTCGTTGATAGATATGAAATAAATTATTTCTAAATTTCTTACAGTGATGTATATAATTTATTGTCCTAACCATTTTACCATGTGCATTTTAGTGGTATTAAGTACATCAGAACAAGCCACCCATGTCTGCGAATGTCCATCTTTTAAAACCCATTAAATAGTAATTATCTCTTTCCCCTTCTTCATAATCCCTGGCCACCCTATTCATATGATTTTGACTATTAGTACTTTTTATAGTGGAATCACCACAATGTTTTTGTGCCTACCTTATTTTATTCAGCATAATTTGTTAAGTAAATTTCATCCACATTATAGCATACCGTAGAATTAAATGCAGGTCTTCATGCCTGTTAGGTAGAAATTCTACACCTTGAACCACACCTGTAGACCTTTTGGTTTTAGTTGTTTCGGGTAAAGGCTCACATTTTTACCAGGCAGGCTCTCTTCCTCGCTGGGAGGACAGGAGCATGCCACCAGGCCCCAGTTATTGGTTAAGATAGATTCGCACAAACTTTTTGTTTGGAGTGGCCTTAAACTTAAATCCTCCCAATTTTTTTTTTTTTTTTTTGGTGGGCCATAGGGCTTGAACTCTGGGCCTGGGTGCTGTCCCTCAGCTCTTCAGTTCATGGTTAGTGCTCTACCATTTGAACTACAGCGCCACTTCCGGCTTCCTGGTGGTTTATTAGAGATAAGAGTTTCACGGACTTTTCCTGCTTGGTCTGGCTTGGAACCGAGATCCTCAGATCCCAGCCTCCTGAGTAGCTAGGATTAGAGGAGTGAGCCACCAGTGCCGGGCTAATCCTCCCAATCTTTGCCTCCTCAGTAGCTAGGATTACGGACCCAATTTTCCTTCCTTTTCTAAGGCAAAACAATATTCTGTGTATTTATACATTGTGCTTACCCTTTTATCTAATGATTGGCACTTGGGTTGTTTCTCCATTTTAGCTATTGTTAGTCTATATGAAGGTAGGAATGGAAATACCTCTCTAAGAGAATATTTCTTCTCTAGTCTTCAGAAGTATAGCCCTTTACCCAGCTTTGCAACTGATTTTTGTTTGTTGACTGTATATCTTGTGAGAGTCATCTGAAGCTCTTACTGTTGTGTTGCTCCTCACTTCTCTTTTGGGGAAATGCTTCTCTTCTGTATATTCATTCTGCCCATCGCTGCTCCACCTTTATACAAACTTCTCCTGTCTTATCTCTAAGTTCTCCTTCTTCACTTCTGGCCAGTCCATTATTTCTTCTTTCACCCTGATTTTCTCTTCCTTTACTTTTACTTTTGGTGCGTTTCTCTCTCTCTCTCTCTCTCTCTCTCTCTCTCTCCCCCCCCCTCTCTCTCTCTCCCTCTCCCTCTCCCTCTCCCTCTCTCTCCTATCCTTCTCCTTCAATCCATTATACCTGAATTCTCATCCTGCACCTCAGGCCTATTCTCCGTGTCCTTGCTTTACTTCTGGCCATCTGAGATGCTGCCTTTTCTGTTTAACCAGTCCATAATTTCTTGTTTCACAACACTAAAATTTATTCTTGACTCTGCTGCCTGTTATTCAGTCCTTCTTTTTTTTTTAACTCAGGGCTAGCGTTCAACCACTTGAGCCACAGCGCCACTTCTGGCTTTTTTGAGTAGTTTATTGGAGATAGGAGTCTCACAGGAACTTTTCTGCCAGAATGGCTTTAAACCAAACCGGCCTCAGATCTTAGCTTCCTGAGTAGTAGGATTACTAGCATGAGCCACTGGTACCCAGCTTTCTTTGTCTTCTTTTCTGTTCATGAACTCTTTTCTTCACCACCAGCCTTTTTTGCTAAGTCCCCAATTCCCTCCCACAGGGGGTTTAGCAGTAGCCTCTCAGGACCTGTCATTCTAATTGTTATTGTTTGATTAGTGTTACTATTATTTGGTATACTGCAGTTCCCAATGAATTGTCAAGGTTTATGTTTATTTCTTAAATATCTAGACTTTTACTATCACATTTCTGAAAGTCTTCATTTTCCTTTTCATTATATTTTTTCTTTTTATCTTCTTCTGAACACATACTAAAACATTGGAACCGTTCTGTCTCTCTCATTTTGTTGTTGCTGTTTTTTGGGGCCTATACTGGGGCTTGAACTAGGACCTGGAGCTCAAGGATGTTGGCAAAAAATGCTCAAGGCTTGCACTGTACCACTGAGCCACACGTGTTCTCCACATCCTCATTCATTGCTTCGTTTCTCTGTATTTTTATGTTTGATGATTTCCTCACGTTTGTCTTCTAGTTCATCAATTCTTCTCTATAGGTATACTTGATCAAGACATTAACTTATGGGTTGATGAAATTTTAATTGACAATATTTTATATTATGTTTAATATTTATATATTTTAATATTTATAGTTTGTATTTGATACTAAATATTTATTTATATTTATGTTTTATTTGGGTAGATTATTTTGTTTTCTTTTCATAAGTTTGAGATAGTTTATTTTTATCACAGTAAGTGTATTTTCAGATTATTGTTTGATATCTGAGGCTTGGTGCTTGATTGTAATACTTTTTTATATGACATGTCTTTCACATGTTTGGATATCTCTTCTTGTTTCTGTTTTATTGTGAGCCTACTTTTATTTCATTTATCCATATGTATTTATTTGTGGCAGCACTGAGGCTTGAAATCAGGGCCTGGAGCTCTCACTTGGCTTTTTTTCTTTTCTTTTTTTTTCTTTTTGGCTCAATACTGTATTCTACTACTTGAGCCAAACCTGAACTTCTATTTCTTTGCTTGTTTATTGGAGACAAGAGTTTCCTGTATATTTTGTCCTGGCTGACTAATAACCTAAATCATCAGATTTAAGTCACCTGAGTAGCTATGATTATAGGTGTGAGCCACAGTCATACCTGGCCATAAGCTTACTTTTACATGGTTCTGTTCTTATGTTGGAATCTCATAAGGTCTATGCGGATTTTTCTAGAACATTTTGCAATAAGCTAGGTTACCTAAGGGTGTCCTCATTCAAGGACCTATTTTGGGGGTAATCAAATGTCATCACTCTTCATGAAGAAGCCTCAGGTTTTCAGTTGATAGAATTGCCAAGTTTTCATACAGACATCTGATGGAGATTTACAAACTTTATCTTTATTGCAAAGGGGATAGCTCTTAATTTCACTGATTATATAGCCCATCTATTTGAAGAGCCAAAACTATGTCTCTTTTTCCTGTGTGCACTTTGTTGTCTAGGACCGGTTAGTTATATTGGACTGATGATGATTTCACAGCTTCACTGTTAACTAAATACACTGATTGTTCTGATGATTTTTTTTGTTCTGCTATTTTTTTCAGGCCTCGGGATTTTCTTCTTTTTTAATTTATCTGATTTGTTAATTGTTGGTATAGTAAATCTAACATATCTAGGTAGTTATATTGCTTATTACCAAGTTATATTTGTTGGAGATGCCATTTTCAAACTTATCTATCCTGAATATTTTCTTCTCATCATATGGCTTCACTTTATTTTTTTCTTGTTGTGGGACTTGAACTTTGGGCCTATGCACTGTCCTTGAGCTCTTTTGGTCAAGACTAGCACCTTAACACTTTGAGCCACAGCACTACTTTCAGATTTTTTGGTGGTTAACTGGAGATAGAAGTCTCATAGACTTTCTTGCCCAGACTGACTTTGAACTGCAATCCTCAGATCTCAGCCTCCTGAGTAGCTACCAGCCTGGCTTGACTTTTAATCTTTTCAATTGTTTATTGATTGATTGATTGATTGTCGATTGTGGGGCTTGAACTCTGGGCCTAGGCACTGTCCCTTAGCTTTTCAGCTCAAGGCTAGTGCTCTGTCATTTGAGCCACAGTGCCACTTCTGGCTTTTTCTATTTATGATGTGGTGCTAAGGAATTGAACCCAGGGTCTCATGCATGTGAGGACACCTTCCCAGCACCCAATTGTATCTTTTTTAATAGCACACTTAAAAAAATCTTTTATTCTACTTTGTGGGAGTTTTTTTAAACGATTACTATTTGTTATTAGCATATACAAATAGAAAAAGGGGAATTTTATTATGATAATTCTATAGTGTATACAGTGTGCTTTTAACCAGTTTACCACCAATATTATATTTCATCACCTCTTTCCCTTTTTTCCCTCTTTTGTAAGGTATTTAGTGCTTCATTGTGCTTTCTTTGTGTGTGTGTGTGTGTGTGTGCATGCTGTGTGTGTGTGCACACGTGTGTGTGCATGTGCACTCTTGTGCATGTGTGTGTGCACATATCATCTTTACCATTCCTGTACCATCCTTTTTTCCCTTCCCCACTACTTTTGATGTCCCCTTTAGACATTGGACTAGATATGCCCTATCATTATTGTCATCATTATTTTTTAAAGTATAGATTCAACATATGAACAAAACATACAGTTGGCTTTTTGAGCTTGGCTTATTTCAGTCAACATGATGCTCTCCAGTTCCATCCATTTTCCTGTTAATGACATAATTTCATTCTTCTTTGTAGCAGAATAGTACCTCATGGTATATATAGCTTGCAGTTTTTTCCTCTATCTGTTCATTGTTTGTTGGGTACCTAGGCTGATACCACAGCTTTTCTATTGTGAAAAATACTGTGATAAATATGGGTGTGCAGGTTTTATCTTTCAAAAAACAAAGGTTTTAATTTTGATGAAATCTAGTCTGTCAATTATTTTATTATTTGGGTCATATTTAAGATTCTTTGCTACCACAAGATAAAAAATTTTCCTCTCTGCCTGCCTTCTGCCCACTACCTACCCTTCCTCCCTCCCTCCTCCTTCCTTCCTTCCTTCCTTCCTTTTCTTCTCTTCTTTTTGTTGTGGTTCTAGAATTTCAGCACAAGGTCTTACTTACAGGGAGATGCCCTAACACTTGAGCCATGCCCTAAGTCCATTTTTGCTTTAATCTTTTTTTTAAAGATAGAATCTCATTTTTTTCTATGGACAGCCTCTGATGTGATCTTTTTACTTATTCCTCCTGAGTAATAAGTGTGTACAGCTATGCTTGGCTTATTTGTTGAGATGGAGGTCTCACTAACATTTTACCCAAGGTGGCATCAAATCATTATCTTCCTGATCTCTGTCTCCACAGTATCTGGGATTACAGTTGTGATGAAGGAAAAATCCTATAGATGGGCTTGAATGCCTGCTTTTATTTAGAGTACTTTTCTTGAACTTTATTGCAATAAAGAACATATATTTCTATTTTAATCATATCAATTGTGACAGTTAAGTACCTGATTAGTGAAGAAGAGAATATGCCGGGAAAATATTTTCTAGCAGTTCTAGTATGTAATAAAGATGAGAGCAGAGTAATATTTAGTAGTATCTCTAAACATAAATATCAGTATCAAGAAAATCTAGAGGACTACAGAAAGAATGTATGTAAGGAGAGAATACAGAGACAAAAGTCACATAGTCTATAAAACAGTTATGGTCCTAATATACATCTCTTAGAAGATAGTGGATTCTTTTTTTTTTTGTAGGTCATGGGGTTTGAACTCTGGGCCTGGGCAGTGCCACTTCCAGTTTTCTGGTGGTTCATTGGAGATAAGAGTTGCATGGACTTTCCTGCCAGGCTGGCTTTGAACCACAATCCTCAGATCTCAGCCTCCTGAATAGCTAAGATTACCACCAGCACCCAGCTATGTTTCAGCTTTTATGTTTTTGTTGTTGTTTTACCAGTCCTGGGGCTTGGACTCAGGTCTTGGATACTGTCCTGGAGCTTCTTTTTGCTCAAGGCTAGCACTCTAGCTTTTGAGCCACAGCACCACCTCTGGTTTTTTCTGTTCATGTGGCACTGAGGAATTGAACCCAGGGCTTCATGCATGCTAGGCAAGTACTCTACCACTAAGCCATATCCCAGCCCCTGTTTTGGCTTTTAAAGGTGGTCATATGTCAGGCTTGTTTTATGGACACAATGTTATTTTTGACACTTTTTGACAACATCTGGGACAGTTAACAAGATTTTTTTTTTTTTTTTGTCAGTCGTGGGGCTTGAACTCTGGGCTTGGGCCCTGTCCCTGTCCCTCAGCTCTTCAGCTCAAGGCGAGCACTCTACCACTTGAGCTACAGCGCCACTTCCGGTTTTCTGGTGGTTTATTGGAGATAGGAGTCTCACGGTCTCTCCTGCCCAGGGTGGCTTTGAACCGCGATCCTCAGATCTCAGCCTCCTGAGTAGCTAGGATTACAGACGTGAGCCACCAGTGCCCGACAATTAACAAGATTTTTCTTCCCCCTGTCCCACTCCCTCCAAAGGCAAAGGAAAACATTGGTGGATAATTCTATTATTAATATTTGCATTAACTCAAGTAATCATCATTATTTTAGCCATTTTCTTCTCTTTATTATTGATCTTCACATCCAAGAATAGACAAAGTACCTCAGTTATAAAACATTTGTTAAACTGAGCTTTCTCATATATTGATTGTCAAGTCCTGTTGGACATTTATGTTGAGATATCTTGAAGGAGATTAGAAAAATGAGACATTAGAGAAAGGACATCTCTAGGAAAATATAAGATTTGAAATTATTTAAATAGAATGACAGTTAAGTTTGTTGTTACATTGAAATTTTTTTTTGGGGGGGTCTGGTCATGGGGCCTGAACTCTGTGCCTGGGCGCTGTCCCTCAGCTCTTCAGCTCAAGGCTAGCACTCTACCACTTGAGCCACAGTGGCACTTCCAGCTTTTTTCTTTTTGCTTATGTGGTGCTGAAGAATCGAACCCAGGACCTCATGCATGCAAGGCAAGCGCTCTACCACTGAGCCACCTTCCCAGCCCCACCTTGAAATTTTTAAATTAAAATTTGTTGTTTTTCTTTTATTTCTCCCCACCTTTTACTCCTTGTCTTCATACATAGTTAGATGTCTAGTATATGCTTAGGATATACAGTAGTGAGCATAAACCTATAGAGTTCTTAAATTTTGAAGGATTTCAGTTTATTGGAGGTAGAAAGGTTAAGCAAATGGCTGCAAAAATAAGTACTGTTTTAATACCATCTGGGGAAATTATAACATGGCAGTTCTCTACTTTAAAAATACATTGTTTCCCTAAAATTACAGGTTGCTTGAAATTTGAAGTATAGCAAATTATAGACTGCTTGAAACTTGAAATATATTTTCCATAGAGGGAGAAATACAAATAACTTTCATGCAGTCCCACAAAATAGTACTCAATTTAAATATTACTATATATCTCTTTGTAACTTTGCTTTGTGGAAACCTTTTGTTTGTATGCTACAGTTTCTCAGTATGTAAACATTCAGCTAAATACTATTATTTTTTAAATAGATTTCCTGGAGCTTAGCAAATAGGAGAGAGATTTGACAAATAGGACTGTACTAAGTTTAAACACTTTTGTATAGCTAAGGACATTGTCACTAAGTAAGGACAGCCTACAGAATGGGAGATCTTTGCTACTGATTCATATGCTAAAGGACTAATAACCAAAATATGTAAGGAGCTTAAAGAATTAAAATCCCAAAGTATCAGTAATCTAAGCAACAAATGAACAAGGGAATTAATTAAATACTTCTCAGAAGAAGTTCAAATTGCCAGTAAAGTTATGAAGAAATGGTAAACTTCCCTGCTATAAAGGAAATACAAGCAAAGAAACATTGAGATATACCCTCTAACGCTAGTCAAAATGATCATTGTCAGGAATATGAATAAATGCAAATGTTGGAGGGCAGAAGGCTCCCTAAAACACTTTGGGAATGTAAATTGTGGAAAGGTAAATTAATGCACCCACTATGAAAATCAGTAATAGAAACAGCCCAGATTGCTATAATAGATGAATGAATGAATAATAATTTTAAATGGTATATATACATAGATATCAGAAAGAAGGAAGTTATGTAATTTATAAGGAAATGGATGAATCTGGAAAAAAAATACTGAATGACGTAAGTCAGGCCCTGAAATATAAAGGGTACATGCTTCTTCTTATAGTAGATCTTAGATTCAGTATGTGTGTGTAAATATACACATATATACACAATTAAGATGACAAAAGTATAGTGTATGCAGGAATGAAGCTCCATGGTATAAGCTCTTTGAGCAATTAACAGCTTTACAAAATGAATATCAGAAAGCTCAGGTAGTAAGAAGGGAAGAATAAATGAAAAAAGGAACAACATATGAATGCAGTCATAATAATGTACGTATGTGAAAAAGGAGGTGGGAAACCAGATGTGATTGGAGGAGGAAGTAAGAGGAAAGTGAGAAGGAGCGAATGGTAGAAGGGCTGTTTCCAACCAAGATACATTATACACATAAATGGACATGTTAACATGTAACTCCTTGTGAAATCATGTGAAGATAAAAAATTGAAAAAATTATGAGCTGGCATTGTTGGTTTGTGCTTATAATCCTTGCTACTCAAGAGGCTGAGACCTGAGGATTATGATTTGAAGCCAGCCCTGGCAAGAAGTCCATGAGACTCTTATCTCCAGTTACCTAACAAAAAGCTGAAGTGGAACTGTGGCTCCCTTGATAGAGCACTGGCCTTGAGTACAGAGGCTCAGGGATTACCCAGGCCCTGAGTTCAAGCCCCAGGACAGGCACAAAAGCAAGCAAAATAAAAGAAATATAAATTTTTAAAAAAAGATGAGTCCTTGAACTATGCTATTAGTTAGGATCAGAACATTAGCAAAGATAGGCTCTGCCATGAGTTCATATTCTCTTTTTTTCCCCTAGTACTAAAGGTTTTTAACTTAGGGCCTTGTGCTTCCTAGGCTTACTTGCTTGGCTGGATCCATGCCTTCAGAGTAGCTTTTGGCTGGTTATATTAAAGACAGTGTCTTGGACTTTTCTGCCTGGATTGATGTCAAACCATGATCCTTTGGATGTCAGCCCCTGAGTATCTAGAATTACAGATATGAGTCATCAGGACTCAGCATGAGTTTCTATTCTGATAAGGGAAAGAGAACATGTAAACAATTGTGATAGGATATATTTTGTCCAATAATACATACTTTAGTAACATACAGAGGGAACATAGAATATTTAGGGGTCAGACAATCAGAGAAAGAGTTGATTTCTCAGTATGATTTTGGAGGATAATAGTAATTTTCTTAATGGATTCATGGTAGAAAAGGCAGTCTTTAATTTTTGGTGACATTAGCAATCAGTTTCAGGAATGATGAAGTACTATGGTATTCAAAGAAACAAAATGTGATTTGTACAGGCCTGGAAGAGGAAGCTAGGAAAGTGGTGTTTGGTAAAGTGGACAAAAGGGTAGAAATACATGTTTATGCTATATGCCTGTTACATTTGAGGAATTATCTTCAAGTAGTTTCCCAGTGGACCTTTGTTTCATTAAATTACTGTAGTTATTTTTTTTCATTATTTACACTGTCTTTACAAGAGCCTTCAGTTATAGTGATGTCCTAATTCTTTTAAGATCTCTAGATTATCTCTCTTCTTTGATCATTTTTAATAGTTATTATGTTACATAATTTTTTGGGGGGGGCCTGAATTCTGGGCCTGGGCGCTGTCCCTCAGCTCTTCAGCTCAAGGCTAGCGCTCTACCACTTGAGCCACAGCGCTACTTCCGGCTTTTTTCTTTTTTCTTATGTGGTGCCGAGGAATTGAACCCAGGGCCTCAGGCATGCAAGGCAAGCACTCTTCCCAGCCTATATGTTACATAATTTTTATATCAAATAGAGTTCTATAAAAGTTAAGTACAAAGCAATTTGGAAATTTGCAACAAAGTGAGGTCCATTTAAGTTGGTAACTAAGTTTTATATATGTATCTAGATGGTCTAATTCATAATCCTTTGACTTGAGACAGCATACCTTTATATTCTGTGTATTCTAAGCAATACTGTATGCTTGTTGTTTAAGCTTTTCTTTTACATGTTTGATTATACGTTTTTATAATATCTATTAAAATGAAAATTTTAATGTTAGCTTTGACAGGATTTATTTTACTGCCAGTAAGTTCTGTCTCAATAAATTTGGCCTTTAAAAAGGGACATCATCCTTAAAAGAATAATTAGAATAAAAGGTGAAACAAGAAATAGTAAAACAAATAAAATGGAGTCAAGAACATGTGGAAAAGTGTGCACCAATGGCTCATGCCTATACATCTTACCTACTCAGGAGGCTGAGATCTGAGGATTGCAGTTTGAAGCCAGCCTTGGCAGGAAAGTCCATGAGACTCTTTTTAGTATTAGGTATAGTATTAATTTTGTACAAAGCAGTTGGCACTCATAAAAGCAGTTCATGAAAACAATGCATCTTGATCAATGTCACATATTGCATCATTCTCAACCCCACCCCTTCCCTCAATATTCTTAATTGTGTAGGATACGTGTTGAATTTTATGACTGCATTCTCCTTCCCCCTCCTCTTAATTTATTTACTCTCTTCCCCTTGATTCCGCACTTCTTGAGTATTTGTTTTGTTGTACTGTGAGTTAGCCTTTCTAAGGAATTTTGAGTTCTCCCTTGAATCTACAATAATTTGGCTAATATACTTATGTACTTTTGTATACCACATGAAGTGTTTATTATATATTTATAAGTTAATTCTAGATTCTACATGTGAGAGAAAAGGTGTATCCTTTGTGTCTCTGGGAATAACTTGCTTCACTTAACATTTTTTTTTCTAGGTACTTCCATTTATTATTTTTTTGCAAATGATGCAGTATCAGTTTTTAATGCATCAGTAAAATTCTGTTGTGTAAATATATCACATTTTCTTGACCCTTTCATCCATTGTGGGGCATCTGGGCTGATTCTATACCTTGACTATGGTGAATGGTGCTGCAGTGAACATAGTTGTACAGGTGGCCTTACTGTGTCCTACTTTGTGATCTTTTGAATAAATGTCCAAGAGTTGAATTGCTGGAACCTTCCCAGAGTGATGGAACAAATAGTATACCAACAGTGCACTAAGGTTTCTGTCATCCACTTCCATGCAAGCATATGTTGTTTTCATGATCATTTTCATTCTAATTGGGTGAGGCAGAATCTCAATGTTGTTTGGATTTGTTTTTCCTTTATGGCCAAAGATGTTGATCACTTTATATGTCTGTTGACTATAAAATAAATTATCATCGTTTTTTCCAGTCCAGGGGCTTGAACGCTGGGCCTGGGTGCTATCTCTGAGCTGCTTTTGCTCAAGGCTAGTGCTCTACTACTTGAGTGCAGCCCTACTTCCAGATTTTTCTGCGTAGTTTATTTGAGATAAGAGTCTCATGGACTTTCCTGCCCAGGCTGTATTCAAACCACGATCCTCAAATCTCAGCCTCCTGAATAGCCAGTATTATAGGTGTGAGCCACTGGCGCTTGGCATAAAATAAATTATTTTATGGAAAGAAATCTAAGCTTTTCAGTAAAAATCCCAAGAAAGATATTTTTCTTGGTTCCTTATGTTTCTTAAGCATTTTGAGAACTTAGGAGGGTAGCTCTGAGAATCTGTTTGTAACAGCTTTGTCACATTACAGATTTCTACATTTCTTCTTTTTTCCAGCTAGAGCTTTCTACTTATGACAACAGCTCCTCAGTTCAGAAAACAAACAAACAAACCACAAACCAACAACTCATAATGGTTTTTTCCATCATACTGGCTATCTAGTCCCTCTTAGATTTCTTTTGTTATCCCGAAATCCATAATCATGTCTTCCTGTGTGTAAGTGTGCATGTTACTGGCAATTGATCTAAGGTATTTCAACTTGCTAGGCAGGCATTACCACTTTAGCCAGGCCTCCAGGAAATAGAACATTTTGTTGAGCTAAATACAGCCAGCCCTCCTCTTTCCAAAAAGTAGCAATTCTAAAGATTTGGAAATAGATTTTGAAAGTTCAGAAATAATTTTTCTACAGAAACCTCCTCCTTGTCCTCATCTTCCTCTTCTACTTTCTCCTCCTTCATCCCTTCCTCCTTTTCTCCCTCCTTTCCATTCCTTCTCCTCCTCCTCCTCCTCCTCCTTCTTCTTCTTCCTCTTCTATTTTCTCCTTCATCCCTTCCTCCTTTTCTCCCTCCTTTCCATTCCTCCTCCTCCTCCTCCTCTTTCTCCTCCTCCTCCTCCTCCTTCTTCTTCTTTTTTTGTCGGTTGTGGGTCCTGAACTTGGTCTTCGTGCTGTCCCTCAGCTCTTCAGCTCAAGGATAGTGCTCTACCACTTGAGCCACAGCGCCACTTCCAGCTTTTTCTGCTTATGTGGTGCTGAGGAATCAAACCCAGGCCCTCATGCATGCAAGGCAAGCACTCTACCACGGAGCCACCTTCCCACCCCTCCTCTTCTCCTTCTTAAGTCTCACAATGTATCCCAGGCTGGCCTCAAACTTGTAATCTTTCTGTCTCAGCCTCTCAAATGCTGGGATTAGAAATGAACTCCCCTCACCCTGCTTTTAAAGTAATTTTTGGTAACTGTCTATATAGCTCAAGCTGGTTTCAAACTTATGATCCTCCTGCTGAGTTCAATGAGCTGGATTTGCCACCTTCATTGGCTTCTTCATATTTCTTTATGGTTATCTTTTGTAGTCTAAGAAACTAGTCATTGAGATCAATAACTAGATCTGTTTTTCTTTGGTAATTTCAGAAAACCAGCACTATTCTAAATGTAGGTTTAAAAAATAATACATTACTGTATTTACCAAATATCAATGGTATTTAAATTAATACAAAATAATAAAATGTGTTTTTAATAATATACCTGAATATGTCCATTCTAAAGGTACATGATGTAAATTATATAATGTAAAACAAATTCTATAATATGAACTACACTTCTTACATTTCATAGGCAGCTTCCATCCTATAAATAGAACATTTACAGGGCTGGGAAGGTGGCTCAGTGGTCTAGTGCTTGCCTCACATGCACGAAGCCCTGGGTTTGATTCCTCAGCACCATATAAGCAGAAAAAGCCAGAAATGTTGCTGTGGCTCTAGTGGTAGTATGCTAGCCTTGAGCTGAAGAGCTGAGGGACAGCATCCAGGCCTAGAGTTTAGGCCCCATGACTGACAAAAAAAAAAAAATAGAATATGTACATTGTATAGGCCAGCCCACAGTATTTACTTAACTATTGTTCTTGAAATAATGAAATTAAGTAATCATAATATATTCATAATATATACAATGAAATAATGTATATTGATGTTTTAAACTATTTTTTATTACAAGAGTAAAGTCGTACCATGTTAGGAGTGTAGTGCCTTTTAAACTAGGATGTCAGAGTTACAGCTTTTTGGATTTGTGTATGTGCACACTGTGCATGTCCTTTGCAGGAAAGGGTGGGAGAATGGATAGAAAAAGAGACCCTTTTACCATAAGAAGTGGCTGAAACATTCATATCATGCACGTGCACTGCTTTCCCACTTTCATTCTTGTCTCCATTGCCCCCTTGCTAGCTGCAGCCACATGAGCAGAGATCATTAGTGTTTTCCAAAAGGAGCTAGAATAGAGGGAACTGTTGTTTGGATATTCGGTAAGTTCCATATTTTAACCAATAAAACCCACAGTGCTCAAATGTAAAGCCAAATAGAAATACAATTCCCAAAATATCAGGGTATATCAAGAAATACTCTGAGTCCAATTTGAAATGTCTGTATTCTGAGTATAGTAAACATTTAATTTTATTCTAAATATTTCATGCTTTTCATATTAATAGTTAAAATTAATAAAGAAAAACTCTGCATATGTAACAGTTATGATAGTATTTTACAATTCTAACCCATAAGCCACATGTATTATATTAACCATATTTTAAATGAGCTAGTTGTTAGACAGAAAATAAACACAATTTTCACTGGAATGTTTCAGGATTCCCAAGGGATGCTAGCAAGATCCATACATTGGTGTGCACTGTAGTATTGAAGGTAATTTAGCTATCAGTTTGTTTTCATTTCAACTCTTGCATTGCTGTTTGTCTAGGGGATAGTGATCCTAGAAGAATGTCAACTTCCAAAAGACATTTTGAAAAAACAAATACAATTCACAGACCAAGCAGCTTTGTTACATACTACAGGGAACTCCCAGGCCCACCAAGGGAGTCAAGATCCTTTACCAGAACAAGATTTTGAGATGTCACCAAGCAGCCCTACACTACTTCTTCGAAACATAGAGAAACAGGTAATGTTGGAGTGTAGTGTCTATAGCATGAAATAATTTCTCCTCAGTTTTTTGGACAGGGCCTGCACTTGGTAGGAAAAGTGCTGTACAACATGAGCCCACTTTTCATGGGTTTCATGAACTGCCGGCTATGGCTTGGATATGAAGTATTCCATGCAGATGTTCATGTGTTGAATCCTCTGTCTGTCTGGTTTCTGGCTACCTTGGAGTGAGCAGTTTGCTCTGCCATGCCCTCCTGCTACTACTCTAGTTCATCCCAGGCTCATGGCAACAGACCAGCCCGTCATGTCCCAGCAATGAAAGACTATTCAATAATTACCACTCCTGGGATGTGGATAATTAAAGTTGGCTATTTGACACTGCATACAGTTTAAATATTAGTTATACAACTTGTCTCTATTATGTTGATGTAATTTAAGTTACTTAAGTTAATATATAAAGTATTAGTACAGAGCCATAAGGTGAGTATTAATTTACAACAGAGTTGGAAAATCTTTTTTTCTAACAAAATTTCTAATCAGTATGCTTTTTTCAATGGAGGAAGAACAATGTTATATATTTACAGTAGTTAATAAAAATAGTTTGACTAATTTATTGAGATTGAAATGTAAATTTATTTAAAAATACAACATAAATTACAGTAGCTCTCAAAAAACTACTTTGATTACAAAGTTTTCCCTAGTATCTAAATTCTGTTCTCAGTGATTTGAGAAGTTTATTTTTTCGTGTCTACCCAATATAAATCCATTATAAATAGATGAGGTATAACCTGTGTTGACCATATTACATAATTACGTGGTTCCCCTGGGAAATTATATACTTTCACACATGCTTATTTTTAATTCTCCTGATTATTTCTAACATAAACTGTAAACTAAGTTAGTACTTGGTTCCTGGTCAAGCAAAATACAGGAGACATTCTCCCACTCCATCTTATGCCTACGATTGCTTAGTTTTCCTTTGCTGGAAGATGTAAGCAAAACACTCTGCCGAACATTCTGGAATGCAGAAAGTTATTTGGTAGTTACCTGTTGTTAATTGAAATGTCCTCTGCCATATCAGCCATGGTTTAAGTTGGTACTGGTTAGTCTCACATGCTTCCCTCTTTTTCCCTCTGTTCAGCTCTTCCTGTCCCAGTCAAGCGTTCTTTTTGCACTTGTTGGTCACTGCTTTCTGAACAGTAAACTGGTTAAGTTAATTCTAGAGAGATCATCATTTTTCAGAGAACATATTTAGAGCCAAGTGTGGTGGTACACACCTATTATCCCAGCATTTGAGAGACTGAGGCTGAGCTACACAGCAAATTCCAAAGCAGCCAGAGATTTAGGAAGAGACCTTGTTTCAAAAATTAAAGATTAGCTGAGTGCAAGTTGCTATGCCTATAATCCTAGCTACTCAGGTGGCTGAGATCTAAGGATCAAAGTTTGAAGCCAGTCCAGTCAGGAAAGTCCATTAGACTCATCTCCAATAAACTACTAAAAAGTGGGAAGTGGAGCTATGAATCAAGTGAGAGAATACTAGCCTTGGGCAACAGGACACAGAGCTCAGGCCTGAGTTCAAGCCCCAGCACTGGCATCAAATTAATTAACTGATTAATTACTTAAAAGAAAGGAAGGAAAGGAAAAAGGAAGAAAGAAAAATGGGGAATAAGGAAAGACAGAACAAAAATTTTGTGAAGTTGGTTCTCTTTCCTTGATACTACTAATTTGTTTTGTTAGACTTTAAGAAATTATCAGAACTGGCTAATTAGTAAAGCCTAGTACAAAATGAAATTACAAAGTCCTTTGTTGAAAAATTAAGAGTCTGCAAATGGTGACAGTGGAGTGTTAAGCAATCATAGGTCCCTCTGAGGATGGCCTGTATAGAACTCATTCCCATGCATTTTAGGTCACATTGTTGATGGGAAGGTTAGAGGTATTGGAATCTTTCTTCCTTTCTTTGTCCTTCTTTCCTTCTTTCCTTCCTTCCTTCCTCTCTTTCTCTTTCTCTCTTTCTTTCTTTCTTTTTCTTTCTTTCCTTCTTTCCTTTCTCTCTCCCTTCCCCCTCTGTGTGTGTGAGAGAGAGATAAAGACAGAGACAGAGAGACAAAGAGAGGAGAGGAAGAGAGAGAGTGAGCAAGGGAGATAGTAGAGCTTAAATTCCTGGTCTTGAGCTTGGCAGGCAGGTGCTCCACTAAGGTTAGAGACTTTGATAGGGTAGGGAACTATGACTTGTGAGAGGAACAGTAATGGTATAATGTCATAATATTTTATAGATCTACTTTTAAATCAAATTGTTTTAAAATACTTGTTAAGGAAATCTAGAAGTCAGTTATATGGTAGAGGTAGTGAGCTTGATATACCTATTTTTATTAAGATAATCTATTGCTATACAACTGTTCATTGATAATATTTCAACTTGATTATTTTTATTAGAGGTGGCCATTAAAATATAAAGGTGCTGCTGAGTTGTACACTGAGGTTATTTTTAGCATAGATTTGTAATATTGATATTTATATTGTTAGCTAATTTATTTTTAAAGTAAAAATGTATTATTTATTTATTTGTTTTATTTTGTCAGTCATGGATTTGAACTCAGGATCTGGGTGCTGCTCCTGAGCTCTTTTGCTAATGTTGTACCACTTTGAGCCACAGCTCCATTTCCGGTTTTCTGATGGTTAATTGGAGATAAGAATTTCCCAGACCTTCCTGCCTGAGCTGGCTTTGAGCTGTAGACCTCAGATCGCAGCTTCCTGACTGGCTAGGATTATAGGT
Source organism: Dipodomys ordii (assembly GCF_000151885.1). Lineage (NCBI taxonomy): Eukaryota > Metazoa > Chordata > Mammalia > Rodentia > Heteromyidae > Dipodomys > Dipodomys ordii. Next base: position 45,363,227 of record NW_012267217.1, on the reverse strand, counting down.
GTGAGCCACCAGTGTCTGGCTAGGAGCCCTATTTTTAATTCTATAAATGATTTAAAATAAATTCCTTAAAATAAATAAAATATTTCCCTACTGGGAAATTTATGCTAGAGATCTTATAATAATAGTTGTTAAGTGTATTCTCTTGAAATTGATGGTTTTGGTTATTAGAGTTCAAATTATGCATCTGTTAATTTACTTTGCTTGGTGTCTTTGTTAATTCAAATTAGTTTGACTGATTGTAAAATAACAATGGTGTTTTTTAATGCTCACCTTGGCCAGTTACTCACACATACCTGATCAGTGAACTCCAAGGGCTTGAAAGATTTAGATGATATGTTTGGAGATAAATGATGACAAGAGCCAGGCATTGGTGGCTCATGCCTATAATCTTAGCTACTCAGGAGGCTGAGATCTGAGGATCAAGGTTCAAAGCCAGCCAAGGCAGGAAGTCCGTGAGACTCTTATCTCCTTTTTTTTATTTTTTTGGTCAGTCATGGGGCCTTGTACTTGCTAGGTAGACAACCTACTCTTAAACCCCAGTCTTAGTCCTTTTTGCTCTGGTTATGTTTCAGATAGAATCTCTTTTTTTGTGTGTCAGTCGTGAGGCCTGAACTCTGGGCCTGGGCGCTGCCCCTGAGCTCTTCAGTTCAAGATGAGTGCTCTACCATTTGAGCCACAGCACCATTTCTGGCTTTCTCTGCTTATGTGGTTCTTAGGAATCAAACCCAGGGCCTCCTGCACGCAAGGCAAGCACTGTACCACTGAGCCACTTTCACAACCCCAGGATTGGAACTCAGGGCTTTGTATTGCTAGGCAGGCTCTCAACCCTTCAGGAACTGTTTTAAAATGAGATTATTAGGGACACATCTTTTGATACATTTATAAACCATTTTAAGATTTTTTATTACGAAAAATATTTTGGAAGAGTTAAATATTTGATTTAACTCTATCATATTCTTTACTCATTTTCTTGCAGCATTATGAGGTTTGTTCAAATGAAGGGTTGAAAACAATTACTTTGTGGTAAAATAGTTTATAGTCCATGAAAATCGTGAAACATGTCTATACATAATTTTTAAAGACAATCATACTATGTTAAGGGAGAAAAACTAGTTTGGAAAATTGATGTGCATGGTTTAATGTTAAAAAAATGTGTGCAGCCAGGTGCTGGTGGCTCACACTGTTAATCCTAGCCACTTAGGTTGAGATCTGGAGGACTGTGGTTCAAAGTGATCCAAATATCTAATTTTATATGGGGAAGCTATATTATATTCTCACACATAATAAGGAAACTATCTGGTTATAAAAATATATGCCAAGCAGTTAGAAATAGTTTACCTTGCTAATTATATTGACATTCTTTATATTTTTTAATATTCATACCTTATGATTTTTGAGGAGGGGGTCCGGTTGTAGGGCCTGAACTCCTGGCCTGGGCGCTGTTCCTCAGCTCTTCAGCTCAAGGCTAGAGCCCTACCACTTGAGCCACAGTGCCACTTCCAGCTTTTTTCTGTTTGCTTATGTGGTGCTGAGGAATCGAACCCAGGGCCTCATGCATGCAAGGCAAGCTCTCTACCACTGAGCCACCTTCCCAGCCCCACCTTACTATTTTTCTAAAGTGAACATGGTGGTACATGTTTGTAATTCTTGAAACCTACAAGATTCTGTGTTTGAGGCCAGTCTAGGCTACATAGTAACATCCTGTCCAAAAGAAAAAAGCAGTGAAAGCACTGTCCCTGAGCCCTTTTGCTGAAGGCTAGCTAGTACTATACTACTTTGAGCCACAGCACCACTTCTGGTTTTCTGGTGGTTAATTGGAGATAAGAGTGTCATGGACTTTCCTGCCCCAGCTGGCTTTGAATCATGATTCTCAGATCTTAGCCTCCTGAGTAGCTAGGATTACAGGCATGAGCCACCACTGCCTGGCAGAAATTGTTTTTTGTTTTGTTTTGGCCTTTGTTTATTATAATTGTAAAAAGTTATGATGTTTAGAAGAATTTTATATTTATTACATATATTGAAGTTTGGAGGTGAGGAGCTAAGGAATATTTTGGATGCCAGAAATCATAATTTCATATTTTTGAATTAGAAAAATTGAGAAGTAAGTGTGGTATTAGATTTGGACCTGCATTTGAAAATTGCTTAGCTCCATTTTTTTTTTTACCAGCTTTATAGCCCATGCCTATGCTATTTATCTTTTTTTTTTTGCTATGATTTACTCATCTGTAATTGGTGTTGATAGTAATATCACTAGATAGCTCTAATATTACCTGTTTTGCAGCTTAGTTGCAAAGATTAGAATGCTTTAGAGTATTTAGTATAAGTGTCTGGCTCATGCTATGTTCTTAATAAATTATAGCTATGGTTTTTCACTATTATCCACTGTTTAGTGAATGGGATTGATAAAAATAATTGTAATTCAAAAAAAGGATATGGCAAAAATGGATAATTTAAACTGAAGACTGGCTTATATGAATGGAAAAATCAGTGTGTTGTAGATAATTTTTTGTAGATGAAAAATAATTACTAAAATGTAAATACTTGCATGTTTCACAAGAAAACACTGTAGGCCAGACAGTGAACTCACAATTTGCATTTCACAGTACTGAAAGGTTGAGTGTTTCCTTGCAGAGTGCACAGTTGACCGAAATCATCAACAGTTTGATTGCTCCACTCAACTTGTCTCCAACTTCATCACCCCTGTCCTCCAAATCCTGTAGCCATAAATGTCTGGCTAATGGAATTTCCAGGAGGTATGTGACTTGATTTAATTTATTTAGCTATAGTTGATGTATAAGTATTATAGCTACTTTTTTCTTCCAATGAAGGACTATAATTGGTGCCCCACAGATAATAATTTTAGATGACAGACTTAGTTTTGTGATATGAACCTTGCAATAAACAATAAAGGTTTCCAGAATATTTGATTATCTCCCTAAAAAAGTGTACCATTGATAGCATTTTCTATAAACCACTACCTTACTATGCTTTCTATTTTGTACCTCTTGTTCTTTTTAATTCCACTCATCCTTGAAATGCATTTTGAGGGGAAAAAAAGTACCTAAGTATAGGTTGGGAACAGAAGATTGTCAAATATCACCAGTAAGCTCAGCTTAAATTTTATTCAGTTGATTTAATATATTAACTTTTATAATATAATTTTCTGAATGTATTAAAACATAGGCTATAACATCATTACCAGTCTTCTATATCAGAAATAATATATAGTCTGTTACTTCTAATTCTTTTTCCAGAAGAGCATTAGTTATATTTTATTTCTCTTACTTTTCTCTTGGACTTTTCTTATATAAAGAAGTGATAGAAGATAATAGAATAATTACTAATAGAATATTATTTTGTGAACAATCTAAATTTTTCAAGTCAAATTATAACTTTAGCTTTGGTTTATTATTAAGGAGGAGTAAGAATACTTTTGAATTTGAATTAATATTAATAATTACATGATTTATTATTTTAATAACTTCTTGATATAGAATAAAAGGAAAGTTTATACCATGATGAAATCACGCTTCTTTTTTTTTTTTTTGTCGGTCGTGGGGCTTGAACTCTGGGCTTGGGCGCTGTCCCTCAGCTCTTCAGCTCAAGGCAAGCGCTCTACCACTTGAGCTACAGTGCCACTTGCGGTT
>NW_012267217.1:45102171-45359390 GCF_000151885.1 Dipodomys ordii | reverse complement strand
CAGCTCAAGGCGAGTGCTCTACCGCTTGAGCCACAGTGCCACTTCTGCTTTTTCTAGTGGTTTATTGGAGATAAGAGTCTCACAGACTTTCCTGCCCGGGCTGGCTTTGAACCGTGATCCTCAGATCTCAGCCTCCTGAGTAGCTAGGATTACAGGTGTGAGCCATTGGTGCCTGGCTATAAACCAACTCTTAAAAATACAATTATCTGATTTTTATTTCTAATTAGTTTCAAAGTTTAAATTTTAATGATCTTAAAATATTATTCATGCTGGGTTACTTATTATTTAGGTTTGCTTTATTTTTTGTTGGCTTTATATTTATTCCTTGCATCACTGCTGATTCACTTTGAAAATGAAGGAGTCATATGTTGTATAAGGCAACAATGATACTTCTAAAAATCTAAAAATCTTAATTATGTGAGTCATGATAACAATATAAAGTGATTTATAATTTGAATCATTAAAAGATGTATGTGGTTTATGTGATTTTAATAACATTTTAACCTAAGAAAGTACTAGTGTATATACATATCTATCATATTTATGTATGTGCATGTTTATGGATACATTTTCATTTTAAGTGTAGTTTACCCCACCAGTATGCATTCTCCATGTGTGTGTTTCATGTCTCTGGATCCCAACATTACTAATCAAAATTATCTGAGAAAAAAATGCCATTGTACTGAACATGTATACATTTATTTTTCTTCTCTGAACACAGCATGACAACCATTTACATTGGTTAGATATTGTAAGTAATCTAGAGATGATTTAAAATCTACAGGAGGATGTGTGTAGGTTATATGTAAATATTACATCATTTTATATAAGGGATTTGAATGTTCCTGATTTGGGTATCTGAAGGGGTTATGAAACGAGTCTCTTAAGGATATGTAGAAATGAGCGTATTTTCATATAAAATGTTGACTTTAACTTTTTAAAGTGTGCCAACAGGGATTTTAATAAGACTTTTTATAGCAGTAAACTCAAACTACTTTCTCTGTAATGTGTTTCAAAAAGAATTTCTTTTCAAGTTCATTATGAAAGTTGTATTTCTCTTAAAGGAAAGATTGTCTTTATTTTCTAACATTTATTAGATCATATAACAAGGCTACTTATTATCAAAGAAGAGGTGAGCAATTTACATTACAGTTTCTGTTTAACATGTATCATTAGTGTTTGTAAATTTCTGCTATCAGATGACCATTAAACTATGTTATAAATGTAAAGATTTTTGGGAATATCTCTGGCTTTATAACAATATTTTATAACTATTCTACCATTTAAGATAGTACATGCTATAATCTGTATGTCTCTTTCACCCAAAACATAGAAACTGGGATATATTATAAACAAGAGAATATAAATACTGAAAAGAAATCAACTTTTGAACAAAACGTAGTTTTGTTTATTTTGTCAGCTATGAGTTAAGACTTTCACCAGAGTAGTTTAGTGTCATGAGGGAGACAAAGGATAAATGTGGGAATCAGAGAATCTGTACAGAGGAGTCAGAACTATATCACAAGCTTGCTTCCTGTAAAAGTTACAAAATAACTATGCAAGGTCAAAGGAAGTATTTTTGTAAGCATCTTTATTAACATAAAGGGAATAAAAGGAGCAAGAGATTATATATTAGTAATACTTAATCACAAAGTTCTTAAGGTATGTATAGAAAAAATAAATGTATTCTTTAAAAGTGTCATGAAAGAGATTAAGATGTATGTTGATGAATTTTTTATAAAGCGATTATAGCCAGATTAAGAGTGAGAAATGGAGCTTAATGAATTAGCTGAAACTGTGGATAGATATTGACAAATACACTTCTTTCTTCTCTCCTCTTTTAAATTCAGGAAATCACAGATTTCTGATTATGACAATAAAAAAGAAATAGGTCAGGAAAACTATTAGAAGTAGAGAAAATATGAAAAGACAAAGGCAAAGGTAACATCTAAAAATAAGCAGTGTTGAGGGAACGGTTTTATCTAAATTGGAGTCATAGTAAGATATAGCTGACTTCTCAGGAGCTATAAGGAGCCAGGGTTTAGTGGAATGGTATCTTCTGTGTGCTCAAAGAAAATAGATGTTTACTTAGAATTTCGAGGTAAAGAGAAAATGTTTTTAAGTATGAAGCACAAGCATTTTCAGCCCACCCAAACCGAAAAAGTAGACTAATGATCCAGAAGGAAAATCTCAATGGTAAATAACTGTAGGAATATGTATCTATGTAATCAAACAATAAAATATATTTAGATTGATTTTTTAAAGTATGCATGAATAACAATGATGAATAAATAACCCATATGTGTGTGTTCCATAAAGGTCAGAGGAGGGTAGATAGACTTAAATTGTACTCAGGTCCTTGATATCCTAAACTAAATATGATAAGGAGTCTCCTTAATAGGTTGGGAGCTTCTTGGTTTGTGATAATGTTATAATCTTGGTCTGGTTGGTAGTTTCAGGTCAGTAGCTGACTGAAGGAAGCACTGTTTTATATTTCCAAGTTAAACAAATATTGTATATTTGTTTATATGTCATATTTCATAATTTCATGTTAAAAATGAGACTCAACCCATATACGACTTCAAGAAGGGTAAAGAGAAAATACAGTTGCCCTCATAATTTTGAAAAGAAAATTTCAATGACATTAATCATCATGAACCTTAGAATGAGAATAATCTAGATTCACAGGTATAATATTTAATTTGTTGATAGGAGAAATAGTTATATCTCATTTTAACCTTTTATCTTAAAATTTTTGTGACAGGATTGATCCATTTGTTGAGTTTATAATCTTTCCCTTCTCTTTACCTGACAAATCTGTCTTGATCTAGGATGATGTTTGTTTTGTCTTTTTTTTTAAAAGAAGTATTCATATATGATTACAGAAGATAATAAGAAATGACTAAGGAAAAGAACAAGCAGTTATCATATATCTTTAGTCTCCTTGTGGCCTGAAAAGAATTCTTGCATTTATTTGTGAATTTTGAAGTACATGCTCAACCAAAATGTGTGAATTAATACAAATGTATTAATTAATGGAGACAAAACTAGCAGAACGATAACAGGCAGTTTCAGAATATTACAGATGTAAAACATATATATATATATAAATAATAGGCAATTTTGTGATTTTCTTTGGTAATATAATTTCTATAATAAGGCATACTTATTTGAATTTTATATCTCATTTTATCATAATTAATTACACCATTAAAAGAAATTAAAAAATTTTAATTTGTCCATTTCTTCGATACTCTTTTGGATCATATAGAACTTCTTGTTTGAAATTTTTTTTAAAAAAATTAAGGTCATTTTATGATATCCTAATTATCACTTTGCTACATTGTCTTTAAGCTTGTCTGGTTTATAATTTTCTAGGATACCTTGTACACATTTGCTACTCACTGATTCCTAAACCTCATCTCTTATTTAATAGGAGGAAAGTATTAGAGGTTTTTTTTTTTAATGCTTTATTAAGACCTGAAATGAATCACTAGGAAATGAGCAAAATAAAAAGATTGAGAATTCAAATAAATGAAGCATTACATTTTATCATAATAGAGGTATTTATGAGCTTTTAGAACTCATATTCTATGTGAAGATAAAATGTTGCTAATGGATTGTTGTTTACCCCATGGGGTATAATCTCTGAGAAAGTAAATTTCTACTTGAAGTAATGTCTAGATTTTTGGTGTTTGTTTTTGCCTTAATGAGCTCCAGAATGTGACTGGAAATTAAATTCCAATCAATCATTCCCATTCTATTTATTTCCATTAATGGTAATTATCTCACATAAAATACAGCCATTCTTTCTAATTGGCTGTCATAATGAGAAACTTAAGTTGAACTGGCAAAGTAGTCACATATAAAGTAATTCTTTCTCCCTCACAATGTTTCAATAGTCACTTCTCAATTATGATAAAACATTATTTGCCAGCATTATATTCCAACTCAATGTTTTCAATATAATTTTGGATTCCTATGAATGACATTAATTATCATATTAGCTAGATGTATGATGTCAATAGGGAAATAAAACTTCCCCTGCTGTGTTTTGAAATTAGTGTCAGTAGGAATTACTTTCTTTTATAAAATGCTTATTTTCCCTTTTTATCTTTAATAATGTAAATGTAAGATCAATAGTATAAAATAAAATCTAAAATTAAACTCTAGTATAAAAAATTATAAAGCTTTAACAAATTGTGCCACAGCTACCAGATAGCATACCATGAAACCATTAAAATTGTGTTTATGTAATCACTTGGGAACATTTTTATTTTGGAATATTCAATGTAAAAATAAGGATATGAAAATTATAGTATTTTGGGGGGGGGTCCGGTCATGGCGCCTGAACTCTGGGCCTGGGCGCTGTCCCTCAGCTCTTCAGCTCAAGGCTAGTGCTCTACCACTTGACCCACAGTACCACTTCGGCTTTTTGCTTATGTGGTGCTGAGGAATCGAACCCAGGGCCTCATGCATGCAAGGCAAGCGCTCTACCACTGAGCCACCTTCCCAGCCCTGGGATATGAAAATTATAACAGTATGATTTTTAGAAAATTTATTTGGAGGATATAAACAAAATGTTTAATGCAAGCCATATTATTGTTTAGCCGGTGAGGCTTTGAAAATATTTCAGCTTTTTTTTAATATTTCTGTATTTGCCTTAAAATGAAAATGTTTCAGATGAGATTGAAATGTTTGACACACCTGATATCTCAATTCTAAGGTAGAAAAATATAGCACTCATAGTAGATTCCTTTCTTTCTTTCTTTCTTTCTTCTTTCTTTTGTCTTTATGTTTTAAAAAGTTGAAGTTGCAGCCTGGCACCAGTGGCACATACTTATAATCCTGGCTACTAAGCAGGCTGAGATCTTAGGATCATAATTCAAAGCTAGGCTAAACATATGAATAAAAGAGACTCTTATGTCTAGCTAATTATCAGGAAGCTGGACTAGAGGCATAGCTCAGTGGTTCAGTACCCCCTCTGAGCAAAAAGTCAAGTGAGAGCTCAAAGTCCTGAGTTCCAGCATCAGTACTGGCACAAAAATCAGAAGTTGAACTGCAGTTAAAAGCCAAAGATGTGAGGTGATGGAAATGTGGCTCAGTGGTAGAGTGCTTGCCTTGGATGCGTGAAGCCCTGGGTTTGATTCCTCACCACAGGTATGTGATTCAAGAGGTAGAGCACTAGCCTTGAGCTGAAGAGCTGCAGTACAATGCCCAGGCCCAGAGTTCAGGCCCCACAACTGACAAAAGAAAAAAGCCAAAGATGTTAATATAAATAGCATTTTAATATTCAGATGTTTTCTCTCTCTACTTTTTGTTTAGAACACTTTAGATATATAGTTTAATAAGGAAGTGGCGCTGTGGCTCAAGTGGTATGAGCCCTAGCCTTGAGCTGAGGAGTGCCCAGGCCCAGAGTTCAAGTCCCACGACCCACCAAAAAAAAAAAAAGTTTAATAAAAGTAAGCCTCCCATTTCCAGATTTTAACAGTTTTCAGGATTTTGCTAACTTATTAAGCTATTCCTCTTCTTGACATGCCCATCATCCTTTAAAAGAAACTCTACTGATATTTTAACTGGAAATATATTTGTTTGCTAGTATTGTATCTTATTGTATATTAATTGTAGAAATTAAATGTTTTATTATATTTCTATGTGTACATTTCTATGTGTATATTTCTATGTGTATATAGAATGTACTTCTAAAAATATTAACTTAACTCTCTTTTTCCCTCTCCCTCCCTTTTCTCTCCTTTTCCCTACCTCCCCTTCCTTTATTTCTCTCCCTCCCTCCTTTCATGATTTTTAAAAAGTATTTTACATTAGTTTAACAGAGGGAGTTTCATTTTGACATTTCCATACATGCTTATAATGTGTCCTGATGAAATTCACCCCTTACCCACCCATTTTTGACCACATTTATCCTCATTAGTCATCTCCATTTGCCCATCCTTTCCTACTAATAGTCCTTTCAATAGTCTTTTTTTTTTTTTTTTGTCGGTCGTGGGGCTTGAACTCTGGGCCTGGGCCCTGTCCCTCAGCTCTTCAGCTCAAGGCGAGCGCTCTACCACTTGAGCTACAGTGCCACTTGCGGTTTTCTGGTGGTTTATTGGAGATAGGAGTCTCACGGTCTCTCCTGCCCGGGCTGGCTTTGAACCGCGATCCTCAGATCTCAGCCTCCTGAGTAGCTAGGATTACAGGCGTGAGCCACCAGCGCCGGGCAGACTTTGTTCCTTTAATCTTAAGGGAAGTACATGAAGGAATATCTCCTGTATTTGCTATTAGCAGACCATACCTCATTTTTCCTAGTCTATTGCTTCAAAACCAGCCATGAGATAATAGAGAAGCCACATTGAGAGGCGGAATTTTGGAGTCTTTATTGTAGCCCTAGTGGACTGCAGAAGGCCATTTACAAAGTTCTGCAGCCTTGAACAGAGCTTGCATGGACCCTTTAAAGACAAAGGTCACAGGTTGGGTGGAGACCAAACCTGGCAAAGTATTATATATAAACACAGCACTAGATTAGGAGCTCCCCTGGGGCTAAACAACTTCAGAGTGCATATCTACATTTCCCCCAGGCTGGGCCCTCCTGGCCCAACCCATTGAGCCAGCCATCTGCAATTTAAAGGAAGACTTATCTAACCTTTTGGCCTTAGAGCTGTGTGGACAGCCCCCTTCTCCTGGCTAGGCTTCAGGATGTCTGTGAAACCAACAGTCCCAGCACCTGGCCAGGCACAAGGATGGCTGTGACTCAGTTTCCCCACTATAATTTTAACACAGGGAATAAAGAGCAGGCAAGCATGATGCAGGAAGGGGTAAGAGAGTTATATTAGGCCCGACAAACCAGATCATTTAAAAATACATAAAGATGTAAATCTTCCAGAGACAATAAGGCTTTGAAAGATTTTAAGCAGTATATAGCAGGTTGAGGAAGGGAAGTGTATCACAGGATGAGATACGGTGGAGGAAGTAAAGATGGAATATAATATTTGACTTGGATTGTGTAAAATGGATAATCAATGATTTTAAGATAAAAAAGTAAGTGTGCTGTGGATAAGACTTCCCTGGTAACTAGCTATTTTAGCTAGTAACTATAATTGTAACTGTAACTCTGTAACTCCTCTTCTGCTGTTTTCTGAACAATGTGAGCCCTAACCCAGCTGAACCATTACCATCCTTTGTTCTATTCCCCTGCTTCTCCAGCAAAACCTTGGCGGGAAATTTAAACTTAAGGTGCAAATTTCTTGTAACAATCATTGGCTAAAACCAACACCCAACCTTCCCTATTCCCCGCTCTAGCCCAAAATGCTTAAAAGCCATTGTGGGTTGGTACTCGGGGCCGTTTACTGAGATCCTGACTCCAGGTGTGGCCTGGCGCTTTAGCACCTTTCACTGAATAAAGTCTTTTACGTTTTCACTGCAGACTGAGTGGTCTCACTGCACCTACCCTCTACAAGATTAATTAATTCAAAATATTTATCTAGAAGGTCCTATAAATGGATGAGATATCAGCATAGCTGGTATAAAAGAGGAAAGCTCATAATTTGGATTAGGAAGGTAGCAGTAGGAATGTAGAAAAATGTTGAAGGATCCTTCACATCCATCCCAGGGGACCATGCAAAGGAAGGCAGGCACAGGAGAAAGATTATTATAAGGTTCATTAGAGGAGCCATGTTTTCCCTGAGAGGGAGCACATAGCACCTGTCCCTATCCAGGTAGCAGGGGAGTCTGGGGGGAGGAAGTGAGGTAGATGGGAGCTCAGGTGGGTCTGAGCAGAGAGAGGGAGGGGCCAGCTTTATGGCAGGAACTCCAGGGCAGGGAGGATCTTAGGTCTATCCAGGTAGCAGGGGAGTCTGGGGGGAGGAAGTGAGGTAGATGGGAACCCAGTGGGTCTGGGCAGAGAGAGGGAGGGGCCAGCTGTATGGCAGGAACTCCAGGACAGGGAGGAGCTCGGGTCTGGGTAGAGCTGATGACCCTTTGGGGATAATACTAACACATGTAAGCTAGAAAACCTACCTTATTCTTATTATATCCCCTTCTAAATTCTTTTTTTAAAATGTGTGTGTGTGTGTGCGCACACATGCGTGCATTCCTCCTACAAATTCAGTTTGTAGTTTGGTTACCGTCCCTGAGCTTTTGTGGTCAAGGATAGCATTTTACCACTTTAATCATGGCTTAAAAAATTTCTTGCTCTTTGGTAGTTAATTGGTAATAAAAGTCTCATGGATTTTCCTGCCCCTGGCTGGCCTTGAACTGATTTCAGCATTTTAAGTAGCTAGGATGACAGGCATGAACCACTAGTGCCTAGCTATATTTAATTCATTTTTAAAGCAAGTTATACACCTACACCACAAAGGACTGACTGTCAGCTGGGAAATTTTAATTTCGTGGTTTCCAGATAGAAATCTAAAAAGAAAAAAAAAACAGCAACAAAAAGTAATTTATTACCTCACCTGGTATTTTTCCACTTATAAGCTTGGTATTTTAAAAGCATAAGGATGTATTCATCATGTATTAGTAATTATTTGATAATTGTTTTATGACAATATTTGACAATTCCCATTGTATCCTTAGTCTCAGTGATTCATATTTATACTGATCCTTCCACAGTAATACTAAGCCTTGCCCATTTCTGAAATGTTCTTTTCCTGGGTCTCCTCCTTTGGCTGGCTTTTTTTTAAAAAAAGAATATCCTGTGATGATGGTTTTAAGTTGACTTACCAATGGTATCTTCATTTGAAATTCATGTTTGAATTAATACTTAATCACCTGTATATTCCACTGTCTTCTAGTGAATACAACTTTGATTATCATTACAGGTGCAGTCTTGTGTTGTCTTTTTCAATATTTCCCAGGATTTTCCTCACCTTTGTTTTTTGAGGAGGCTTCAATAAATCTTTCTTTACAGATTGTAAAACACTCCATAAAATTTGTCAGTGATTTACAGTAACTGTTTACAACAACTTCCATCCATTATTTATAAAATTATTTTATGCAGCAAATTAACTTTAATGAGTATGGTGTAATTATTACATTATTAGTGAAGTAAACAGATTGCTCATTTCCAGTTTCGGTAAATTTTCATTTATTTGAGAAGTTTGAATTTTGATGACACTTTACAAGAATACTTATTTGTTAGAAAGTATAGAATTTGAGGATGAATCACCTACAAATGAGAGCACACATGAAAGAATAACACTACACTCTATTTTTTTGTTCTAATGTTTTCCTACCTTAGAAAATTTAAAATTTAGCAAACCCGGTCACCTTTAGCCAGTTCTCAACCTTTGTCCTTTTCATTCAGAAGGGAGTTAAGGAGTCTCTGTAAGTTTTTGCCTAAAGGTGTTTCTGACTTGGAGCCAGACCTGTTTTGCTGGATGTATTCCTATCTCCTAAATTTTCACCCTTCTCACTTGATTACTTTTAATAGTTGCTACTTAATTAAACTCATCTTCCTTCTAACTTCTTGCTCAGTGCCTGATCATATGAGCTACCTGTGCCTTCTGTGGACTCCTGACAGAAGAGTCCAGCTATATGGCAGGGTTTTTAATAGCAAACTGTACGTAGCATTGACCCATATGTTTATTACTGCCACCATGAACAATATCAAAATGTGAGATTGGATCTGTTAATTTAAGAGTATCATTATACTTCAAATCAATGCTTTGTAACAAATTACATGAAATAAGATCTTTAGAATATTTTGACATATAAAGTATTCTTTCTAGACTTCTCTGAAGACTTAATATGCTAAAACAGAAATGGCTGTCATCTGCTTTTCTCCCTCTATAGAACAACAGTATATTTGTTTTTGTTTCTGTAATTAAAACCATTCAGTCATCTTTATTTCTCATTTCTCATTAATATGAAAAACATTCTTGAATTACTTGCTTTATCTACCAAAAAAAAATACTTAGAACAACCAAAATGTGATTCAAAACCAGTATTACTGCTATAGAAAAATGATGTCATGTTTATCAGGAAACACTAATTCTGTTTAAATCAAATATCATATTTAGAACTTACATGTTGATTAGCAGTATTGCATATAGAAGAATCACTTGTTAATGTTAGGATTTTAAAGTGACTAGTTTTAATCTAGGTAGAAAGCCATACTTTATAAAACTGCCTGTAAAATTTATTGTCTATGTAATATAAATGAAAATAAATGTGCAAATGTAATGTTAAAATCAGTATTATAACTGTACTTATTTTCATGTGTAGCTATATGATTGTTTTTATTTTACTTTATTGTTGTAGTTTCTAAATCAGATTTTTTTTTGTAATTTCTAAAATATAGTGGGATTGCACTCTGCCTCAGAATTCACTGAAATGGTGCTAAAGATGGAGTTATGAGACTTTAGTGCATTCTGGCATTTAATCCTATGTTATTTTACCCATTGCAAAAAACTTTGATGTCAATAATTAAAACTATGTAATATGTATGTGTATGAACTAGTTACTTATAAAGAACATGGCTATTATACAAGAGAACTTGTGAGTATTTCCTGAATTTTGACATACTTATTTGTAGTAGAAAATAGAAATTATTTCTACAACTTACATACATAATAAATACAACTTAAATACATAAATACATAATTCTCCACTGCTATCAATTATTTCATCAAGCCACAAAATTGGCTAAAAGTAATACTCTTGTATCATAATGGACTAAGGCAATTTACATTTAGTTTTCTTTGTCTTTTTTGTTTTTTGTTTCATCTCCCTCCTACCCCAATTATTTCATGATATTTCAGTGCTTCAGAGAATTTAGATGAGCTCTCTTCCTCCCGTAACTGGTTACTTAATCAGAAGCACAGTAAGAAAAGGAGAAAAGACAGGACAAGATTGAAATCTCCATCCTTGACTGTCACGAGTACAGCAGCTCGAACAAGGCCACTTCAGAATTTCCACAAACGGAAACTCTACAGATTGAGCCCCCCTTTTTATTGGACTCCTCAGGTAAGGTCACCTTTGGGAAAACAAGAGCGGAAGATTTAACTGTTAATATATTTCTAGTATAAGTGGATTTAGATTATACAGATATTCAGTTTAATTACATATAGAAAACAAAATTACAGTTTATTTGCAAATATTGTAATAGATATTGTGACTATGAGTGAGATTTGATAATTTCTAAAACATAGTATTACAGTTTGAAATTTTCACATCTCCAGATTTTTATAAAAGTTGTTATTGCTCATTTGAGAGTTTTTGTTGTTGGTGGTAGTGGTGGTGTTGGTTTTGTTTTGTGTGTGTTGGGAGGGTGGTAGTTTTGGGACGAAAACTCAGGGTTTAGGCATTGATTGAGCTTTTTTTTTTTTTCAGAAGGCTAGCTCTACTATTTTGCCACAGCTTTACTTCAGGCTTTTGGGTAGTTAATTATAGCTAGAATCTCAAGGACTTTCCTGCTTACACTGGCTTCAAACTGAGTTTCTCAGTTCTCAGCCTCTTGGGTAGCTAGGATTACAGGCATGGGCCTCTGGTGCCTCGTTATTCAGACTTGTTAATGCTGATAATTTGTCCCAGGGCCACTTGAATGCTAAACATGCCCAATCCAGCCCTCCCTCCTTCCCTCCCTCCTTCCTCATTCCCTTCCTGCCTTTCTGCCTTCTCTCCTCTCCTTCCCTTCCCCTCTCTTCCTCTTTTGTGCCTTCCCTTTTCCTCCTTTCCCTCCCCTCCTCTCCTTTCCTCCCCTCTCTCTCTTCCTCTCACTCTCTTTCTCGGTCTCTAGATCTCTCCCACCATTCTGGGGTTTGAATTCAAGGCCTTGCTGCTAAACAATCACTCTACCACTTGAACCAAGGTCCCAGTTCCTTTTGCTTCTAGTTGCTTTTCTGGTAGGATCTGTAGTTCCTCCCTGGGCTGGGATCCTACCTCTCAACTTCTTCAATTGCTAGAATTACAATAGGATTATTGATGTGAACAACCATACCCAGCTTTTCTTTGAGACAAGATGTCAATAACTTTTCTTCTCTTGCTGACCATACCAGGATCTTCCTATTTCTATCTCCTGGGTAGCTTGCATCACTGTACCCGACGCCCAAACCCCCACTTAAAAAAACAAAACTATTTTGTCATTTTGTTTAATAGAAATTAAATATTAAGGTGATTTAAAAACTATACTGTTAAAAATAGTCAAGAAAACAAATATACTATGTATTTGATGTATATTTATTCAAGTAAAGAAAATATGCACAGCTGTTATTTTAGAAGAAGAGATACTGTTCTCATTTTTAGATTTGATATTTGTTAATGCTGGTGAGTGTACATTTTCTTTGTTCTTGAACATAAACGCTGCAAGTTTAGGTGTTCATATCTGTGCTTGTATAAGAAAAATATGCTTTATTGAATGCAGTCATTTTTAAAAGCATACTTTTATTTGTAAAAAGAAAAGATGGCTTTACTTCTTTTAGTATACCACTGAATATGTTGTCAAGGACAAAATAAACTATCTCTAGTTCTTGCTGTATGATATATCTTCCTACTTCTTTAGATTTCTTTCCTCTCCATTTCTGTTTCTTTTTCTTTTCTTTTTGTCTCCTCTTTTCTCCATTCTTTAATGCTAGAGACTAAATCTAGAATCTCTTATAGGATAGACAGCAGATTCTTTTTTTTTTTTTTTCTGATTCAGATGGTGCTGGGATTTAAACCTCAGGTTTCATTGTAGGAGTTCTTCCACTAAGCTACACCCCCAGTCTTTTTTGTCCTGGCTATTTTTTCCACTGGAACAGCCTAAACTGCATTCTTCTATTTATATTTCTTGCCCTACCTAGATGCTAAACTTTTTCTGTTGAGATCTCATGAATGTTTTTTCCTGGGTTGGCTTAAAACCGATCCTTCTGATATCAGTCTCCTAAATAGCTAGGATTTTTGGTGCTTAGCTTAGATTTGTTAATACTATATATCAAAGAAAAGAAGTTCTCCTTGATGTTATTATTTAATATTAGTTGGTTTTTATTTTTACTCCATTAACTGAATATATTTATATAAAACTCAACTTTTAAGATTTCCTTTATAGAATTCTCACGTAAATAGTAATGTAAATTCTAAGAAATTCATTTTAAGTAGAAGACTGACTTTACTATTTTATAAGTTTGATAGAATTAATTAGTATAACTCATGCAACTTGGAAATATTCTTTTTTTTTTTTTTTTGTCAGTCGTTGGGCTTGAACTCTGGGCCTGAGCATTGTCCCTGTGCTCTTCAGTTCAAGGCTAGCGCTCTACCACTTGAGCTACAGCTCCAGTTCCAGTTTTCTGGTGGTTTATTGGAGATAAGAGTTTCACGGACTTTCCTGCCTGGGCTGGCTTTGAACCTTGATCCTCAGATCTCAGCCTCCTGAGTAGCTAGGATTACAGGTGTCAGCCACCGGCGCCCGGCACGAAAATATTTTTTTAGATACTTATTTCACATTTTACAAAAGTTTTACATATGTGAAATTATGGATAATTCTTTATAGTTTTTATATGGTACATGTTTTTATAAAATGATTTTTGTTTAAAATTACTTTATGCAATAGATAAGTAACATTTTTGAAATGTACTTTTGTGATCCTATAGTCATAAGTAGAATTGTCTACCTAAAATATACCATAGTGTTCTGATGGGGAAAATCTGTTTTAATACTTTAGGTGGTTTTTCAGATATTGTTAAAATATTGTAATAGGATAATTTATGTAAAATATCAACAGGATAATGTGAGCAATCAGTTTATTTTCTGACATCTATTTAAATTGCAAGTTTTTAATATTGCAATGTTGTTAAATTGCAGTGTGTCAATAAATCATAGCTACTATATTATAAGCATAGCTACTATATTATATAATTTGTTTTGGAACATAAGAAAATATTTAAGAGTTAACAAAAAAGGAATGTTGCTTGTATATGTTTCATGTTCATCTACATGAATGATCTAGAGCAGTGATATTCACTTAACTTTGTAATGATTCAAATTAGGTGTATATGTATGCTGTCCAGTATGATAGCTACTAGACAGCCATATCTACTGAACACATGAAATACTGTTCATGCAATAAGGAAATGATTTTTTCACTTAATTTTATTATTTAAATCTAAATAACTACATGTGAGTAAAGGCTATCAAACTAAACAGCACGTGTTTAGACTCAAAAATTTATCTCTATAGCAATGAGGATACATACCATTTATATTTTGTTTTCTACTAGGTCCCACTGGAAGAACCAGAGATTTTTGGTGAAATAATTGCTTCTCCAGTGTGGGGACAAAACAAGTAAAAGGTTAATGCAGAACATTTTAATATTACCAGAGGGCAAGGGGGTAGCCTTTTAACAGTTAATAGAAACATTAAAAGAATACGAACTAGTTTGAAGAATTTTCTACTGGCCAAATCTGGAACTATTTGAGCATCAAAATGAATAAGGATATTATTGAGACATTGAAAAAAATAGGAAGCTCTAGGTTATACTGATAATAGTGAACAAGAATACTAAACAAAGCAAGAACAGGAGAACAATATGAAGCATCTGGCCCTTACAGCTAGAGCAAACATTAAACACAGCCCACTACTCAGCCAGAGTAAATGCTGCACATAGTAAAGACTTACTTACCTCAGATCCTATTGCAAGATACATTATGTCCACCTTTCAACATAAGTTGCAAAGCAACCTTGGAAGAACACACTTTGGAGAAACAAAACAGCTATTTGAACCAGACTCAGAGAGATGTTGGAGTTACCAGAATCTTTCTATATGAGCATGTTAGTTCA
Source organism: Dipodomys ordii (assembly GCF_000151885.1). Classification (NCBI taxonomy): domain Eukaryota; kingdom Metazoa; phylum Chordata; class Mammalia; order Rodentia; family Heteromyidae; genus Dipodomys; species Dipodomys ordii. The sequence goes on along the minus strand of NW_012267217.1, from coordinate 45,344,639 downwards.
AGGAAGCCTTCAACGTAACATTCCCACACATGTACACAGTATGTCCGGGGGAAGTCCATTCCCCTTAACACTCTTCCTCATCTTACTCCTACTCCCCCTTTTCTCCCTACTAAAACAATTTCAAGAAGTTTTATTGTTCTAATTTTTTTTCTTTTTTTGATGTGCTTGTCGTACTAGAGTTTGAACTTAAGGATTTGAGCTCAGTTAGCTTACTTGCTTAGCTGGTGCTCTATTACTTGAGCCATGCTTCAGCCTGATTTTGCTTATTATTTTGGAGATTTGAGACTCACAGAGATTTTTCTGCTTGTATTGATTTGGAACTTAAATCCTCCACTCCTCCCCAGCAGCTACACTTCTAAGCATGAGCCACTGGTGCCTGGCTTCTTGTTCTATTTTTATACATGCAAAGAAGCTACTTCAACTATATTAATCCTGATTCACCCTCTTTGTTAGCTCTCTGGCTTCCTACTGGTATCCTCTTTCAACTGCAGACTCACAGTCTTAATAATAATGATTAATATGTTAGAGGCTTTAATCATAAAGTAGAAAACGTAATGTTGATTGGTATAATATAAGCAGATAAAAGGAGCAAAAACAATCAAAGGTAATGCTTTCAGTTAAAAACACTGTAATTTAAATCTTTGATAGGTTTAGCAGCCATCAGGACATGACAAACGATTAGCACACTTAAAAGAACATTTAAGAAATTTGAGCCAATTTCATATATATATAGATAAGTAATAGGCATACTAAAAAGAGAGAAAGAGAATGTAGCAGAAGAAATATTTGAAGAAATAGTGAATGAGAAATACCCAAAATTAATGACAAGCATCAAATCACAAGTACAAGAAATTCAGGCAAGGAAACATCAGTCAGAATAAATGCCAAAAGTGTGTACATAGATATAACAGAGTCAAAGTTCAGAAACAAAAAACATGGGTAAATCTTGAAAAAATCCAGGGAGGAAAACATCTTACCCATATAAGAATGAGGGTAGAATTATAGCTAACTTTTTATTAGAAACTGTGCAAGCAAAAAGAGAGGGAAGAGGAATCATTGAAAATGTTATAAGACAAAACAAAACAATTTCTAAACTGCATTTATTTGTTCTTTCCTGAAGTATGTACACATCTTAACTCTTAGCATCTAAGACTGTGACTTATTGACTGAATTGTGTCCCCACGTACTCTTATGTTGAAGTCCAAATCCCCAACACCTTAGAAAGTAACCTAATTTAGAAGATTTGTAGTAGACGTAGACAGTGGATGGGGTGATTGGGGGAGGGGTCCCTAATCCAGTATGATTGGTATCCCTGTGAAAGAGGGAATTAATACACAGCTGCATACAAGGTCAACACCATACAACTATAAAAACTGAGTTCAAAAAGCTGCTTTTATAAGCTAAAGAGCACTAAAATTGGCAGGAAACACTAAAAGTTAAGAGAAAGATATGGAAGAGATCTTCCTGTCAGCTTTTAAATGAAACCAACCCTGCTGATATGTTGATGAGATATCTAGTCTCCAAAATAATTAAACAGATTTCTGTTATTTTAGCCACTCAGTTGTGGTACTTTGGTATAGCATACACATCAAGGTAGTTATTACAGTTAATTTATTTGTCAAAAGGTCTTTGTATTTGCAAAGTTAGAGAACATCAGACAAGATCATTTTCGATTTAAGTTGAGCTCTAAATCCGGTGATTCATGTTCTTTCTTATAATAGAAAAGAGAGATATGAGACATAAAAACAAAGAGAAGGCTCCATGAAATAAAGTGAAATAAAAGCAAGAGATTCCAATTATGCTCCCACAAAGCCAAGAATACTTCTAACTCCCAAAGCTGAAAGAAACAAGAAACCACTCTCCTTAAAAGCCTTCAGAATGTGGTATTACCAACACCTTAATTTTGGATAATTGGCCTCCAGAACTTGCAAGAATAAACTTTTGTTAGACTTTAAGCTTCTCAATTAAAAGCATTTGGTAAGGAGGCCCAAAGAAAGCAATAACAAGAAATAGGCTGTTGATGTAACGAATACTTAAAATTATGCAGGAAGCTGCTAAATTGTCTAATAGGTAGAGAAAAGAAGAAATTAAAAGTGCATAATAGGAAAAGCCTAGATTCTTGTGAGGTCTAAGATGCAAGATGATGGGAGAAAAATGGCTGTTCTCTTAGAGTACTTGTGTCACCAGTAGCAGAATGTTTCTAGATATAAGAGTGTTAAAATTACCTTTGTAAGATTTCAGGAGGAAATGAGAGACATGTTATTAGAAACTGGAGGGAAGGTAATTCTTGTAATAAGGTAGTAGAAAAATTGGCAGAATTATGTTCTACTGTACAGTGGAAAAATTGAACTTTTAAGCAACCAAGATGGATAATTTCTGAGGAAATTTCCAAGCACAAGTTTGGAATTTGTGATCCTGTTTCTCCTGGCTGTTTATAGTAAAATGGGAAGGGAAAGAAGTAATTGAGTAAGGGACTGTTAGGTAAAAAGGAACCGGAATTTGATATTTCAAGATGCTCTCTGGGAGAATCTAGAACATGAGCAAACCTTTGCCAACCATCTAACAGAAGCCACGTATGCAGATAGAGCAAGAACTCTTCTAATTAGCCTTATAGATCCCCTTGACATATTCTACTAGTTCAAATGCAAGTCCAAAAATATTCTCATGAACATGCTCAGAAATAGTATTAGGTTAATCAACTTGGCACATGAAAATAACCATTTCACTGCTCAAAGCAGCTTTAATACTTCAGGCCCCTAATAGAAACCAGCAGAAACACTTTTAGCTTGGTCTGAAAGGGGTGGAGATCAGATGAAATCAGAGGTTTTGAGATCTGCAAGGAGAAGGATAGAAGTATCAGTTGTAGTTTTGAATTACTCTTCAGGAAAAAGGAAGGTTAATCCTAGCACCAAAAGAGAGAAAACATAAGCTTCTAAGCAGGAAAATGTCTTCATGTCCTTAGGGGCAGTTGACTCATTAAATAGGATAATTAATATTTAACTATCTCAGCTAGCTAACTAGATGAAATTCAGTAGCATAATTGAGGCCGAGTCTAAAGCCTTAGGACCAGAAGAAAAAGATATCTGTTTAAGTTCTATAATGTTTTTTTGGGGGGGGAGGGGGATCTGGTTGTGGGGCCTGAACTCTGGGCCTGGGCGCTGTCCCTCAGCTCTTTAACTCAAGGCTAGCGCTTGACAGCCAGGAGCATTGATGTCCCAAGGCAGAAGATAAATGACTCAACTTGAGAAGAGAGAAAATTTGTCCTTCTGCCTTTCTATTCTCTTTGTTTTCTTATCAGAGTGAATAATGCCTGACTATAAATGTGAGAGTGAACTTCCTTCAGTCTGTTGACTCCAGTGCAGAAAATGTCTTCTGCAAATATTCTCATGGACACATCCAGAAATAATATTTTACTAGCCATTTAAGCATCTTTTAGGCTTAGCCAATTTGACCTGTGAAAATAAGCCTTAAAGTGTTTATAATAGCCTTACTCATGAAAGGCCCAAATAGAAAACAATGAGAATTATGATATGGTCATACAATAACAAAAAGGATGGTTTGTTGATAAAACAACTAATATATAACTGCACATGATGTATTGAGTACAAGATAAAAGTATGTAGTCTGGTAGTTACAGACAAACTTACTGGTGGTAATAGACTTTAGAAATGTAATTTCAATGCAGGGTAGAAAGGGTATGCTGCCCTTTCTAGATTGTTTTTAGACTGTTGTTATGCTTCATATCTTGATTGTGGTGGTGGTGGTCAGGAATATACAGAGGTGAACTTCCTCATGCTTTATATCTTCTTTACTATAGAATTAGGCATGTGTTTTACATTTACTCACACACCTTCTTGTTTTACTTATGTAACTGTTGGCTAACAAACTGACCCAAAACTTAGGAATTAAAAATTATTTCCTGTTTTCTTTCATGATTCTGTAAATTATCCTTTCAGTCTTGCCTCTTGTCTTTTATAGGGTTGTTGCAAGGCTAGTGATGGAATCCAAGCCGTCTAGAGACTTGAATGTGTTCTTCATATGTAATTATGTGAAGCCCCACTTTGTATAATTTTAGAGGCTTTCCATGTGGTCTCTGCACATGATTTTTTTTTTTTTTAGCAGAGTAGTCAGATTTCCTACATTGTGGTACAGGCTCTTAAGAATGCAAACATAGAAAGAAGCTGGTAGTTCTTAAGACTTTATCCTGAAATAGCAGCTCCATGTGGTATTTAATATGGTAGGGAAAGGGCAAGGATTCCTGAAGATGTTGTTCATCCTGTCGTTCCCAATTATTTCCAGCTGTCTAGGTAAAACCCACTTAACCACCTTTCTCCCAAGACTCAGATATCTCTTCCCCTTCTGATATTAAGCTCAGGTTTGAGGTCTCAGAAACTATCATCTAAAATCAAGTCCAGGTATCTGAACTAAGACTTTCAAGGTGTGACTTCTCAGATGTGGCTATTGAGTGTGTCTTTTCAAGTTTAGCTCCTCTGTATGTAAAAAGTTCTCATGAACCAACGTTACTAGTTTCTGGCTATACATACTCAATATATAGTAATGATGAGGATAAGCAGAATGGAAACTGCTCAGGCAAAAGGAAGTGGGAAGCATAGAACAGTCTTGAACTACAAATAGGTACACGTTGCACATTTGTTGATGAAGCTCTCTACCAGTGGAAGTGGCTCTCTGTAGCTATTGGCTCTGCTAACTGGACGTTCACTATATTCTGAGTCACTTTTCTTGTCCATGAAAAGAAGCCCTTGTTTGCACATATGTTTTCCCAGCCTACTTCCTGTCTATGGAAGACTGAGGGCCCAAAAGCCTTTTTATTTTGGACTATCTTTGCAGTAATCCAATTAAATCTTTGGGCCTCACAGTAAAATAATATGTATTGGATAAAAGTCTTACCAACAAATTTAAGACAGGTCCTTTTCTATTTTAGGTTTTGTGTGAAGCTGCTATGAGACAGCACTTTTAAAATACTTAGAAGCCCATTTGTCTTAAACGTTTAGGATTCTTAGAAACTCTCTTGCCTGGATCTGTAAAGATGTGTCAGACTTTTCTGAGCTCTTAAAATAGGCTCGTAGAGTCTTATCCTGGTGAGGCCACAGTTTTACTTGCAGTTCCTTGGATTTTATAATTGTACTGATGTCATTTTTTTTAATGAGAACTTTTTGCTGTCTGGAGCCCTAGATATGGTAGTCTTTATTTTTGAAAACAGAAAGTCTTTGTTTTTGAAAACATTTATTGTAAATAGATCCTACTTCTTCTATAGGTATTACAATACTATGATGTCAGTCTTCTAGCTGCATCACATCATTTGTTGTCTATTTATTCCTTGCTGGAAAGCCTGAGTTTATTCTTGGAGAACTTATGTTATTTTTATACTTGATAATCTTGCTTGATATACCTAGGTTATGTACATATCTTTAGATCTATAGAAATGTAATTGGCAAGCATAGATACAGTACAAAAATATTCTCCATATTAATACTCCAGTATTTTTTTTTAATTTTTTTGCCCATCCTGGGGCTTGGACTCAGGGGCTGAGCACTGCCCCTGAGCTGTTTCTGCTCAAGGCTAGACTCTACCACTTGAGCTACAGCACCACTTCTGGCTTTTTCTGTTTATGTTGTACTGAGGAATTGAACCTAGGGCTTCATGCATGCTACACAAGAACTCTACTGCTAAGCCACCTTTCCAGCCCAGCATAATTTTTTAAAACATAAATATGGCCAGTATTCGGATTTAATCTCAAGGCCTCACATTTCCTAAGCAGGTGGTCTTACCTCCACGCCACACTTCTGACCCTGACCTTTGTTAGTTTTTTTTTTGTTGTTGTTGGTCGTGGGGCTTGAACTCTGGGCCTGAGTGCTGTCCCTCAGCTCTTCAGCTCAAGGTGAGCGCACTACCACTTGAGCTACAGCACCACTTCCGGTTTTCTGGTGGTTTATTGGAGATAGGAGTCTCACGGTCCGGGCTAGCTTTGAACCGCGATCCTCAGATCTCAGCCTCCTGAGTAGCTAGGGTAACAGGCGTGAAGCCACCAGCGCCCGGCATTTTGTTAGTTATTTTTAGGTAGGATTTTGCTTCCTCCTGAGGCTTCTACTTGGTCGCAATCCATTTGTTTTAGGTTTTCTGATGGCTAAGATAAGAGGTACACAGCACTACATCCAGCTCTTCATCAAGAAGGTAACCTAGTAAGTTTTTGTTTTCCTGCTCCTTGAGCTGTGATCCTAACAATCTTTTTTTTTTTTTTTTTTTTGTCGGTCATGGGGACTGAACTCTGGGCCTGGGCACTATCACTGAGCTCCTCAGCTCAAGGTTAGCACTCTACCACTTAAGCCACAGTGTCACCTTTTCTGTTTATGTGGTGCTGAGAAGTTAAACCCAGGGCCTCATGCATGCAAGACAAGCACTCTACCACTGAGCCACCTTCCCAGCCCCATTATTTTAATGACTTTTTCTTTCTTTTTTTTTTGGTTGGTCGTGGGGCTTGAACTCTGGGCTTGGGCACTGTCCCTGTGCTTTTCAGCTCAAGGCAAGCGCTCTACCGCTTGAGCCACAGCACTACTTCCAATCCTAACAATCTTAACCATCTCCCAAGAATCTGGGATTACAGGAATGAGCTAAATTGTTAATAGCATTCGTGTATGTGTGTGTGTGTGTGTGTTCCAGAACTTCAACTCAGGAACTGCACCTTTTTTTTTTTTGCCAGTCCTGGGACTTGAACTAAGGGCCTGGGAACTATCCCTGTGTCTCTTTGTGCTTAAGTCTAGGGCTTTACCACTTGAACTACAGCACCATTTCTGGCTTTTTTTGAGTAGTTTACTAGAAATAGGAGTCTCATGGACTTTTCTACCTGGACTGGCTTCAAACCATAACCCTCAGATCTCAGCTAGGATTATAGGTGTAAGCCACCAGAGCCTGACTAGAGACTACACTTTTTTGTTAAAGGCTAGTGCTCTACACTTGAGCCACAGCTCTGCTTTTAGCTCTTTTGGTGGTAATTGGAGTTAAGAGTCTCACAGATGTTCCTGTTCCATATGGCTTTGGACTGTGAACCTCAGATCTCAGCCTCCTGAGTAACTATGATTACATGCTGAACCACTAATACCTGGGACTAATATAATTCTTTAGGATAAACTTTGACTTGCAATTAAGAATCAAAGGAAAATGTCCCTCTGACTGTATAATACACTTTAATAATACACTGTAATAGTCTGTATTCCCAAATTCTATGTGAATTTAACTCCTACATTATTGTAATCTCAGGCTTATGTAGCAGTAGCACCCTAACTCCTGGTAAAAGGGAATTTCCCACTGGAAAAGGAGTATGTTTTCGTGCACCCAGGTTATGAATTTTCAAGTCAGCTTTCAATAGAAACAGGTCGTAGGTAACTTTAAATATTTAAATTAGGGTGGTGATTAATCACTATTTATTGATAAAAATCTTTAGAGTACTGGGCTTATTCACTGTAAGATTTTATTAAGTAAATCTGAGTGAACAAAAATTAAAGCCAAGAAATTTACTAAGGTAAATGGGGTTATTTTATTTGATATATGTATAAAACTGTGGTGAAGGTTGGGAGTGAGAGTAGGAGGTTGGTAAAGCAAGAGTTTTATCTGACCATGTTCCCTTCACTTTCTTCCATACTGGGAGATGATGGCATCTTCTTTACTAATGTTTGTATCTCTAGAGCACAGTTTGCTGAGGGGTATGACCCAATCGGTGTTTATAAATGAATAAAACTTGATTTGCAGGATCCTCACGTGACTTTCATTATCTTCCATGTGTTTGCCATTCCCTCTGGTATCTAATGCTCTTAAGCGTCTTTCATGTCTTGGTAGTCTTTACATTCTCTTAACTTTTTTTTCCCTTTCCTTATGCAAATATAACTAACCAGTTTTGTAACTAGGTGACCTTTAAAATCTTTGGTAAACTACCAATGACATTGAACTCTAAAGAATGTTATTTGCATTTTGAGAAACTGGACTTGCATAAGTACTGAATAAAACATAAAATATGGAATGTTGGGTGGAAACTATTTTGAACAGAAATACACTTTCATTGTTCGTGGATTTTAGCATGTAATGTAATATGCACACAATTATATTAGACCTAATATTTACAAAGAAAACATGTTTACAAGTAAAACAATATTTCAATGTTTATAACATATGCATCGTATTGCTTTAATTTTCTGTTTTTGTGTTCTTTTGTGCATTTTCTTTAGTGTTTAGTAGTCTAACTCCTCATTGTCGTTCCATAGGATATCAAATTACAGTACTAGCTGGGAGCTGATTACAGGCTCAGGCCTGTCATCCTAGCTACTCAGGAGGCTGAGATCTGAGGATCGCGGTTCAAAGCCAGCCTATGCAGGAAAGTCCATGAAACTGTTATCTCCAATTAACTACCAGAAAACCAGAAGTGGCACTGTGGCTCAAGTGGTAGAGCGCTTACCTTGAGCTGAAGAGCTCAGGGACAGCACACAGGTCCAGAGTTCAAGCCCTATGACTGACCAAAAACAAACAAATTACAGTACTGGTGACATAAAACTATTATCCAGTTGTATAAATAAGGATATGTGTGTGTGTATATATATGTTTCATTTGTGAATTATCAGGTATGTAACCTTAAATGAATGAAGGCTATTTTGTTGAACACATAAGAATTTTAAGGAAAATAATATCATGATTTTACATAAATTTCTATTGGCTAAATATGATGAATTACATTTTGATATAGGAGTCCTAGATAATCTTCCCTTCTACACTGAGGGAAGAGACAAGAAAAGTTTGAGTGAGGTAACAAATAATGATATTGAAATAAAAGTAGGTTAATTCCAGAACCTAAGAAGTATTTATTTGAATGAAACAGTGACTTAAGCATTATTCTTGTATTACTGAAAAGCCTGTATGTTCCATGCCAAATTCAACTCCACTTATTGGAGCATCTGCTTAAACAGTGGGGGAAGAGTCTTAGTCGAGGAGTTTCTGTCTGCATCACTTCAACTTCTAGGGATTTTATGGGTTAGATAACTTGTAATTGTGGATCAATTCAGAAGGTATCAAATTATAAAAAGCAGCAGTACATTTTAGTGGCTTCATGTGTAGGTTCTAAAAGACACAGGGGATTGAAGTCCTAGTTTTACTTCTCTGATTTTGTTTTGTTTTGTTTTTCTGTGCTGGGAACAGAACTCTAGGTCTCATGTATGGGAAGCAAGTGCTTTGCCTTTGAACCATGGCTTCAACAGTCAGTTCTTCATATTATATAGTGATCTAAGTATCACTATTGTGCAGATTACTTGCTGCTTTACTGTCCTCTTTCATAAAAATGGGATTATATTTAGCTGGAGACTCAGCTCAGCTGTAAAAGATGGTCAATCCCACTCATCTGACACATTGTTCTTTCTGTTGGCTGGAACCACTCATTTCTCCTCCATGTGACTGCTCATACTGCATACACTAAAATGGCTTCCTTCCATTGATCCTCAAGACAGTTCTCTAAGATGAGAAGAAGGAAATGATTAAGCCTCTTAAAGTCTACGGCCCAGATTTAAACATCATTTCCTCAGCATTTTGTAGGGCACAGCTATTCACTTGGCCAGTCCAGATTCAAGAGGACAGAGAAATATATATCATCTTTAGAAGGGTGTTATAGCAAAGAGAGATATATTCAAGGATGGGAGGAATTTGTGCTAATTACTGTCAAGCAGTGTTAAACTTGGAGTCTGCTTTTAAGCCTATGAATAACCCTAAATTAAGATATTAGATGAATCTAAGAAAGTAGAATGTAAATAAGACTATCTTGTAGAGTTGTACTGTTGTTTAATAACACATTTGAAGGATTGCCAGCATATAGGCCTTGATCAAATGTGAATGAGAATGATGACAATAATCATCCAATATTAAAACATTGGGAATTATTGATAGTTTTGGTATGGAGAAGTGAAATGTTGAAGATATTTTGGAAAAATTAACATTGGGCCTTTGAACAGGATGATTTGTAATATAGAGAGATTGGGGAAATCAGTTAAGATATTCGATATACAGCAGTGAGCTGTACTGAGTAAAGAAAGTAACAATCTTAGCTGACTTACTACAGCTAAAGTTCTTTTTATTTTTATCTATTTGTACAACTTGTACAAAGAGGTTGCAATTAAACATGTCAGTTTATGAGTGCAATGTATCTTGATTAAAGTTACATTTCAAGAAAAGGATAGAAAAAGAAAAGACATTAAATTATGGTATTGCTAAAGTCATTTTACAAAATGTCTGAGACAAATATGAATAGTACACTTACAAAGAATTGAGTAGAACATGCTCTAGATCTGGCTCTCAATTTCATGTCATCTAATTTATAACACTATAAGTCCCATTATTGTGGTGAGTGAAAAATTTTATGTCTTTTAGAAGATAAACCCTAAATCACATTCTTTTAACTTGTGTGGTCTTTAGCTCTAAGTGGTTTTTCTATGTCCATTCTTCCTAATGTAGTGTATTAATTTTTCAAAGCACTGAGGAAAGAATGGAAAATATTTTCCATCTCTGTTGCTTATTATAATTGATTGATAGGGTCTTTTGGTTTTCTAAAGCATCATTTGAGAGAGATTTTGGCTTCTGGGCTTGGGAAACTAATGCTATGATTAATAAACAATACTTACAACAAATAATGGGAAGCCTAGTAACAGACATGCTATACTATTTGCCCTTCCTATACTGAAGTGTCATTATACCAGTAGTAACACGTTAAAATTAGTAATCACTTTCCATATTGTTTAGGAGGTAATACATACACACATATATAAATGAATGCAGTGCTTTATAATTTATAGGTCACTATTCCTGCAACTTGGGAAGTGCTTAGCAGTTTCTTGAAACAGCAGTACTAGTTTCTATATTGAATACATATTATCAAAAAACTGTGTTAAAATGTTAAATCTGTGACAGCTTTATTTTTATAAAGTTTTTAGAGTTTTAAATGTTAACTCATGTTCTCATGTTTTTAGTCATTTGAAATGTTTCTAAGCAATGAAAAATTTTATTGATTATTTCATGTTTTTAGCCTGTTGTGTATCTTATTATTCCTTTTTATTTTTATTCCTGCCTTTTATTCCTACCCCTTTTCTTTGTAGACGCAAAGTAGTCTGGGTACATAAAGAACACAGATATGTAATAATCTTCTTTTGACTTCTTCAAAATCAAAAATGCATTACCACGGGGCTGCGAAGTTGGCTCAGTGATAGAATGCTTGCCTTGCATGCATGAAGCCCTGGGTTCAAGTCCTCTGTACCACATAAGCAGAAAAAAGCCAGAAGTAGCTCAAGTGGTAGGGTGCTAGCCTTGAGCTGAAGAGCTGAGGGACAGCACCTAGGCCCAGAGTTAAGGCCCTACGACCAACAACAACAACAAAGCATTACCACAACTGAATCCTTATAAAAGACAAACTATTTAATTACCTAATACATAATAAGTCCTATGTGAGAAGAGTTCTGACTTTAGTAACAGCGTACTTTTAGAATAAATGGACAGATATGCAAATTCTTCTAAGTATTTTATTGTTATAAGGAGAGACCAAAGTTTGAGTTTTTGATATTCTGCTATGATGCCAGTTATCTACACTATTTCTGATAAATCTTAAGAGAATTTTTCAGCCTTATTGCTCAGACAATATAGTTCTTAGCAGAGTTCTATATTTACTTACCACTTACTTGCTTACATAACATCAATTTTCCCTAATTTTAATTTTTTTGGGGGGGTGTCCAGTTGTGGGCTTGAACTCTGGGCCTGGGCGCTGTCCCTCAGCTCTTCAGCTCAAGGCTAGTGCTCTACCACTTGAGCCACAACGCCACTTCCGGCTTTTTTTCTTTTTGCTTATGTGGTACTGAGGAATCGAATCCAGGGCCTTATGCATGCAAGGCAAGCACTCTACCACTGAGCCACCTTTCCTGCCCAGTTTTCCCTTTCTTTTTAAAAAATAGAACCTAAATTATATCCAAAGTGGTATTCAACCAAAACACATTTTAGCACATTTTCCCATAGATGACTATAAAGGGCAAAGTCCATATAAAATGAACACAGTCCATTTATGAAAAGTCTATTTTTTTATGAAAGCTGATTTAATAAGAAATAAAGGACTGGAAGTATAGCATACAGGTAAAGAGCTTACTGGCCTATGTGTCATTAGACTCTGTTCCTAGCACTATACACAAAAGGTGTGTGTGTGTGTGTGTGTGTGTGTGTGTGTGTGTATGTGTATTATCCTTAAACAAACTGAATGATTTTATGATCAAATTCTATTAAACAGTTAAAAAGTAATTCCAACCCTACACAATCAAAAGAAAAGTAACTGAGTATTGTATACTTTTATATAAACAAAAGGAACATTTTCAAATAGGCTTATCTCCTTATGAACATAGAAACTGTAGAGAAATCTCAACAATAAAACATACTGAGAAAATCAGCTTTGCACTGTTTTTAATGTTAACAAATAAATTAGTTTGCCACTTATAGAAGAGAAATCATTTGGTTATCTAAACAGTATAGAAAACAAGCTTTGATTACAAAAACAACAACTCTGGAATAGAAAGTAACTTTCTTAATGCGATTTAAAAATGCCATCAAGTCTGCAATGACATAGGAGGTCCACTCTTGTTACGGGTAGTCTGCCTTTTACTACAACCTTGTTGCAAAAGTAAGAAAAGTTAGGAATTTGGAGAAGATTCAAAATGGTCACCTCTTCTTTAAAGAATCCCTAAAGAATACAGATGAATTCATAGTAACTTTATATATAGTATATGTAATATATATTATTTTTCAGTAAAAGGAAAATTAATTTAAAAATAATTAGAATTGGATAAAATATTAAATAACTTTGTAATGTACAAGTCCAATGACAGGAAGTCTATAAAACTTTAGAGATATTAAAGAAAACTTAGGGTGAGATATACACATTCATCTTCAGAAAAATGAACTATTGCAAAAATGTCAATTACTTCCACATTCTACATTCACCTATAACTTTAGTCTCTAGCAAAATCTCATCAGTTTATTTATCCATGTGCTTAGATATGTGTGTGAATGCTTAGATCTTGACATTCCTTTTTGAATTGCACATGCCAATGTAAAAGGTCAAGAAAAAAATGTGACATTCTCAAAGAACACAGTGAAAGGATTTGTCCTATCAGATGCAAATATTACTTTAAAATCACAAAACTAAAGAGTTTGGCATTGGTGCAGGGTTGCATAGGCAAGTAAACAAAAAACAGTCACAAGAGCTCAGAGACAGACTTTATATATATGGACATGAGATATTTGAAGAGAGGTCAGGAAAAGACAACTTTTAAGTTAGTAGTGCCAGGATAGTTATATAATTATCCATATAAGTGAAAATGCAGTTTGGATAAACTGCAGAATTAAACATAAAAGAAAATACTGAGAAGTGTTCTAGAAGATAATATGTAATGTTTTTCTCAGAACAGGAGAATATTGTTATAAATCTACAAAATTAACAACATTAAAATGAAAAATTTCAGTTTAGTAAACAGAAAGCAAGCTGGGCACCAGAGGCTCTTGCTTATAATCTTGGTTACTAAGTGGGGCTAAGATATGAGGATTGAGGTTCTAAGCCAGCCTAGGCAGGAAAGCCTACCAGACTGTTATCTCTAATTAACAAACAAGGAAGTTGGAAGTGGAGATATGGGTCTAGTGGTAGAAAGCTAGGGTTTTTGTTTTGTTTTTTGAGCTTCTTCTGCTCCAGGCCAGTGCTCTGCCAGTTGAGTATAGCACCCTTTCGGCTTGAGTAGTTTATTGGAGATTAAGAGTCCTGCAATTTTTCTGCCTGGGCAGGCTGTGAACCACAAGCCTCAGATCTCAGCCTCCTGAGTAGTTAGGATTACAGGCGTGAGCCATTGGCACAGGGCTAGAATGCTAGCTTTAAGCATCAAAACTCAGGGACAGTGCACAGCCTGAGTTCAAGCCCCAGGACTTTGACAAAGCAAACACAAAAACAAAACACAGAAAACAAGCCTATGTAGAAGGTATTTGTCACACACATGACAACCTTAGAGCACCTAGTTAGAATAACTAGTAAAAGAAGAAAATACCAACCAATTTAAAATGAGCAAAAAACTAGACCATGCCATTTAACAAACAAGACATTCTATCCACTTATAAATTTACAGTGTGGCCACTTCATGTTCATTTGAAAGAGAAAAGTAAAACAATTTAGTATTGTTTATAGCTACCAAAAAGGAAAAAAAATTAAAGAAAAATAATACATTTTGGTGTGTCTATGAAGCAATATGACTGCTTATACACAGTACTGTGGAGTAACTAATTTTTTTTTTAAGAATTTGATAAATATCACTGAAGACAGAAATGCCCATAGTTTGGGGCTGTTTTAAAAGGTATCTAAAGGATTTTGTAGAACAATGAGTGGTTTTGTATAACATCATGATCTATACATAGTACTCAAGTACTGTATAGGACAGCTACAAATTAGAAACGGTCCCTGATAGTCATATCATCAAATTCTGTACCACAGTGGAAATAGAAACATGAAGCAAAAACAAATTTGGACTTATACCAAATTCAGAGACAAGCAAAATTAATATTATTTAGGGAAACACAACATGAGATGAAAGCATAAAAACTGAGATTATAAATTATAGGGTCGTGGCTACCTCTGATCAAATGAGCCTTCAGCCAAAGCCACTTTGGAATGAAGGCAGTCTTCTGTTTCTTCACCAGGCTAAGAACTACATGTGATAATATTTTTAACTTTTATCTTTCTATTTTAGACAATGTTATATTCTTTTGGTATTCTTAAACCATTTATTTATTTAGTCAGTCAGTCACGGGTCTTGAACTCTGGGCCTGGGTGCTGTCCTTCAGCTCTTCAGCTCAAGGCTAGTGCTTTACCACTTGAGCCACAGCGCCACTTCCTCTTAAATCATTTTAGAAGCTTAAAATTCTGTGGATAAATTATACAGAAAACTGGAAAATGCTTTTTAAAAGTGTGACTTTTAAAAAATAGTGCATGATTCAAAAGGAAATATTTGAGTGAACAGGTATGAGTTTTTAAAAAAAACCCTATTTCAGATTTATGATTCCCTAGTTAATAATCAGTGTTGCTGACCTTATTTTCATACGCTTGCTGGCCATGTATGCATATTCTTTGGGAAATGCTGAGTCTTTTGCCCATTTTAAAATTGAGTTTACTTTTGTAAAGATATAAATTCTATTTTACTTTTACTTGATATGTGATTTACGTATGCTTTGTCCAATTCTACAGGTGTTCTTCTGCTTTCTTGAAAATGAAGTTTGGTTTTCTTGAAACATAGTATTGCACTATGTACCCAAAGTGGGCTTTGAACTCTCAATTCTCCTGTCTTAGCCTCTTGAGTCCTGGGATTACAGTTGTGCACCACTATGCCTGCTCATTGATAATGACTTTTGATGCATAGAAGTTTTAAATTCTGATGAAGTCCAGCCTATTGCTTCTTTTGTCTTTCATGTTATTGGTTTCTTATTTAAAACTCAACTATCAATGCCAATATAATGTGGTTTTTTTTGGTGTGTTTTCTTCTGAGATATTTGCAGTTTCTGCTTTTCAAGTCATTCATCCATTCTAAGTTATTTCGGAAGGTGGTATGAAGTAGGAGCTCACTTTCATTCCTTGCTTTTTTCACTGTGCACATCTTATTGTCCTAGTACCATTTGTTGATGAAACTATTCTTTTCCCAATGAATTGTCTTGGCACCCATAAACAGTTCTTCACTAGCTTCTCTCATTTGGTCTATAGCATTTTAAAGGTCTCCATCAAAGGTGAATACTTAAGCCAGGATTTTCTACTGGTATTATTCAGATTCCGTATATCTGTTAACAGTGTGTCATGTAGTTTTTAAGCAATAGTGAAGCTTTTAAATGATCTTTTTTTTTTCTCTTGCAGACTTTACCTTCAAAAGAAACATTTTTAAATGCTACACAAATGCCTTGTCTTCAGTCATCTTCAACTTGGAGTAACTGTGAACACAACTTAAAGTCTCAGACACTCAGAGAACATGTCTCAGAGTTAGATTCTTCTTTCCATTCTGTTCTCTCACTGCCATCAGGTAAGCCTCGTCAAAAATATTGAAGCATCTTCAAATATATTCTATAGTAAAACCTAATCGTTAAATGTGTTTTATCCATCATCACTACACAGTGTTATTAGAATCTAGTCACATGTTCTATGTGTAAGTTAATTTTTCCAATTTCTTAAAATTGGTTTATTTTGAAATGTTACTAGCTTTTAATCTCCTTTGTTAAATGTGAACCCCTTTTTTGGTAACAGGGCTATGCTGAAATGCTTCTCAGTAATTATTTTAGTAGTACATCCATGGTGTTTGTTTTTAAATTTTCCATTAAGTATATCAATTGTATATAACATTTTCATGCCTGAATAGAATGTGCTTTGATCACACCCTCACCTGATTACCTTATTGTCCCTCTTTACTGTTCTCGGTGGTCCAACCTTTTTTCCTTCCAAACACATCCTGTAAAGAGTGATACTTACTTAAAATATTTTTGTTTCATTTTTCCAGATGTGCCTCTCCATTTTCATTTTGAAACGTTTTTGAAGAAGAATGAAATCAAAGGAAATCTTGCTGAAAATAAGTTTGTAGGAGGATGCATCATCTCACCACCACCTGGTAGGCCACATTTTCATATTTTGTACTTTATAGACCTTTTTATATTCTACACACTCATTACTTTTGCATTCTAAGTAAATAAAATTTAACAAAAGATTTAATATACATCTTTAATTTTTATTTTATAGTTTATTTTTTTGTTGGTCGTAGGGCTTGTACTCTGGGCCTGGGCGCTGTCCCTCAGCTCTTCAGCTCAAGGCTAGGACTCTACCACTTGAGCCACTTATGGCCTTTTCTGCTTATGTGGTGCTGAGGAATCAAACTCAGGGTCTCATGCATACCAGGCAAACACTCTACCACTGAGCCACTTTCCCAGCCCCCATCTATAATTTTTAATATTTACCTTCTTCAATTACACACACACAGAAAATACACGAGTTGTCTAGCATGCATGAAGTCCTTGCATTCAATCTCTAGCATCAGAAAAGAAAGAAAAAAAAAGAAGAAAACAGGATAAAACATGCCTGTTTTATCCTTGTGAGTGAAAATTAAGAAATAATTTTGAAATAATAATAGGATTTTTTAAAAATAAACTTGGGAAATAGCATTCATCTCTGAAAAATTAATAAGGATATCAACTTTCTATTAGTCTTATTTTTAGTGCAGTGTAATTTAAACTTTAAGTAGATTTGATTAAAATAATTCCATAGTCTATTGGAAAGATTAAAAAAGTGAAATATAAAAGGAACTGTTAGAAAAATATTAGCTCCATCATATACATATAGCACACATTCCAAAAGTCCGTAAATTAGCACAGATTTCTACTTTGCTCTTATTTTGAAAAATATATTCATGCAATACCCTATGGTACTTTATGCATATTTGTTTACAACATATTTATATATTTTAAAATATAGTACATAAGTATTTCCTACATTTATATCAATGAGAAAATGAAGAACCCTTTAATAAACAATAGTTTTTCTGAGTAAATATTTTCATATATTCATTCCATTATGATGAATCAGAATGAATTTTAGTTGGTTCTGAGAATTTTTAATTAAAAGATTAAAACTACGTAATAAGACTTAAAATAAATTATAATGAAATGCTCATGAGTGCTCTGAAAGAGTATGAAAGCACTGACTATACTTGGAAGGAATTACAAAGAAGAAAAGCTTCAACAACAATCTGTCTGCAAAGTGAAAAATATTAATACCAAACTAAGATAATTTCCTGATGAAATTACCATCTATCCCAAGAGTCAAACAAATGCATGTTAGACTTAAGTTTTATAGTTTTTAAGGCTGTTAATTAATATTGCTCCATGGTAGAAAGGGGTAGGGTTCAATGGCCAGCACTGAAGAAAAAAAAAACCATTCTAATAACAATAATTCAATAAGAATGTGAAAAAAAATCATCCTAGTCATATGATAATGTATCTGATTGAAGTTAACAGGAACTTACATGAAGGAAACTTCAACAGTTTACTAAGGACCATGAGAGGATTTTTTTCTATAGGGAAAGAAAAAATATCCGGTACATGCCAGAAGGCAGTTTTAAATTATCAAATTGATGTATAAATAGTATGTAATTCTAATCAGAGTCACAGAGATATGTGTTTTTAAGAATTATACTTGTTTCATAATTCTTTGTGTTTTGCTTTGTTTTCTGAGGTAGTCTCGGTGTGTAGTGCATCCTGGCCTCATGGTCCTCATGGAATTCATGGACCTCTTTCCTCAGCTTCCTAGTACTTCTAACTGTGTGTGCACCCATGCCTGGCTGATATATTTTATTTCAATAAAGTGAATCTGAGGAGAAAATCTGGAGGATAACCAGTAAAAATGTTTAAAGAAAAAATATTTTATAAAGTTATTATCAATAAACTATTGGAGAAATGATGGAAGCCAGATCATGAAAACTAAATAAGAAGCTAGAGACAGATTCAACGTTTCATTGTATGATAAAAGGAAGTATTATTCTATTAGTATGGAAATAACTGATCTATAAATATTAATGACAACCAAGTCTTGCTGTGTTCCTTATATGGCACCAGTGATTGAAGGACTAGCTCTTATTATACTTAAGTAAACGTCCCCAAATTGAGTTGAATAATAGTAGAGCAAATTAGCCTAAAACAAATGCTCTAAAGAATAAAACAACAACTTTCATTTTTAATTTGTACAGATGAAAATTAAATAATGATTCATGAAACAGTATCTGCTCTTACATGGTACATTAAAACACATTTAATATAAATGAATACTGAAGTATATTACTGAGGTAAAAATGGCATTCTTAGTTATTTTAGATAAGACTAAGAACATGCATAGAAACCTTCTGGGAAGCAGTCAGATTTGTTCACAAGGTGTAATGAATTTCTTATAAGCTCACTCTGGTGAAAAAGAAAAGTTTACTTTTGTACCTGCTCAAACTAAATGTTTACTTAACTGTTACTCCATATCCTGATCTGGTTATTCCAAGATGTATGAAACAATATTCACATATATTCATCATAAACTCTTTTTGTGATCAGAAATTTGCAACCACTTGAACATAAAAGCTATGATTACCAATTCTGGAGAATAACCTTAAAATACCTTAGGAGTTCCATAACAATAGAAACATGCTTATCAAACAATAATGGGATGTGGAAGCTTGAAAACACTTAATTTTGTATAAATTTGTAAAATTTAAATGATGTAAAAATGTTTATTATGTGCATCAAATGTAATGTGTAGACCTTGTTGGATTATCCAAACAAATCAACTTTTTTTGCCTAGAGAATAAGAACTTATTAGAGGTTAGATATAGGGAAAGGCTCAAGGACATTCAAGGTTCACAAAGGTTAAATGTTAACAATCACTAGTGAGTGATGGAGTCAGAAATAAGGCAGTTCTCTCTCTCTGACTCCTTTACTATTACTACCATGTACAACTTTTCAGCATTCAGGAAATGTGACCATAGATACTAGATATTAATGATTACTTTTGTCATATGTAATAACATTTAGACACCTACACATTACTTTATAAGTTAGTCAAGTTTGTTAAGGGATTCATGCTGACATGATAAAAAGAATTGTTTTTAAAATATTTCAACAAAAAAGGTGGGAGAGATAGAACAAGATTGGTCATGATTGATCACACTAAAGCTAAACAATAAGGAGTTCATTAGTCTGTTCATGTTTGAGTTTTGTCCATAGCAAAGATAAAGAACAATGAAAATACAAAGGAAAATCAGCAATTACTTATGCTTAGGGAAGAAAGCAAAACAAAAAAACAAAACTAGAACTTCATACATAGCATGTTCATGATGTGATTCACTGGGATGTATTCTGAGACATATCCATGAATACAATTATTTTAAGAATTTTCCACAATAGGAAGAATTTCATTGTGATGATGAAAAACAGGTATTTAAATAGTAGGTCTTAACAACAGTTGGTAACAACTATGATCTCCAACAGGTAGGTACATAATACCTAAATGCCATTGTGTCAAAGGGTTGTTAGGCAACAATCTGCAAAAATAATGAAACTTTGTTACAAGATAAAAGCACAAGCTGGTGCTGGTGGCTCATGCCTGTAATCCTAGCTACTCAGGAGGCTGAGATCTGAGGATCGCAGTTCAATGCCAGTCCGGGTAGGAAAGTCTGTGAGACTCTTACCTCCAATAAACCACTAGAAAACTGGAAGTGGCGCTGTGGAAAGTGGTAGAGCGCTCGCCTTGAGCTGAAGAGCTCAGAGATAGTGCCCAAGCCCAGAGTTCAAGCCCCACGACCGACAAAACAAACAAAAAAAAACAACTCAATTGCACATTTTAAATTATGAATTCATATCTGAAACATGCTCATACATGTATGTATGTATGGTTGAAAGGGAGTATGCAAAGTGAATGTATATGTATATGTGTATGTTATATGTATAAATTAGGTGATACTTCTATTGCTGCTGTTTGACTTGCAAATGTATCAGTAATGCAATGACATTATATGTCACATACAATAGCAAGTTAAGAGGCTGAAAAACTGGAGGATCATGACTCAATACAAGATCAGGCAACAAGTTTGCAAGACCCCTTTCCAAACAATAGATGCTGTACATGTTACCTAGCTACAGTGAGAAGGATAAAATAGAACTACATTTCTGGCTCAGACTGGGCAAAAAGCAAGACCCTATCTCAAACAGTGCAGAAAAAGGCTGGAGTTGTGGCTCAGTGGTTCAGTGCCTGCCTACCAAATGTGAGCTCTGAGCTAAAAAACCTAGTATGTCTGAGAGCTGGTGGCTCATGCCTATAATCAGAGCTACTTAGGAGGTTGAGATCTGAGTACCTTGGTTTAAATCAAGCCAAGGCAGCCAAGTCCATGAGATTCTTATCTCCAATAAACTACCAGAAAAGCTGGGAGTGCAACTGTGGTTCAAGGGTTGAAGTATTAGCCTTGAGCAGCTCTGGGACAGTGCTCAGGCTGTGAGTTCAAGCCCTAGGGGCTGGCTGACTGATACATGCGTGCATGCATCCATGTACACACACACGACAGATGGAATTGTTGACTTGAATGCTATAGTAATAAAGGATATATTCTTTTGTATACCAATCTCCCCTCCCCTCCCAAATAATTAAGCATTAAGTAGGTCATGGCATATGTGTTACTTGGTCATTAATTTTTGTTTTGTTAAGTGTTTTGACTTCTGTTGAGCACTTGCTCTGCCAGACAATCAAGTGACGAAGTATTAAAAAAAAGAAACAAAACAACAACAAAAAACAGAAATTAAGGGCAAAGAGGAGAGGTTAAGGGAGATGAAAAATGGGCAAAAGGAGAAACTCCACAAAGACCAACAAGAAAGGGCAGAGTGTCCCTAATCAGTGCTTCTAAAACTTTAATGTGCAAACATATGACAATTGAGGGTGTTGTTACAATGTAGACATTGATTCAAGAAGTCTAGATAGAATGGAACCCGAAATGCCTCATCCTAACAGTCTCAGCTGACTGAAATGCTTTTCACTTGTATTCTGTAAAGAGGTTTTAATGGAAACAAAATGGAGATCTAAAAGTGGAATGTGTACAAGTATCCAAAAATAGCTTGATATTCCTGCAGTGTAAAGTGGGTAAGTTAGGCAAATGTTTTTGTATATAATCAGAGCTTGGATTTATCCTGTACTGTCCTTCAGATTTTACATTTATAACAACATTGCTAATGGCAGGCAACAAGTAGGTAAAAGTTAAATTGAAAATCCAAATAAATACATGGTTAGCCTCATCATGACAAAATAGCACATACAAACAATGTAAGGAACCTGTCAAAACATTGAAGGTTATGAATAAGAGGGTCAAACTGTTTCAGACTTTAAGGAGATCTGACAACTGAATGTGATGTTGATTGGAAATTTCTATATAACCATTATAGGAATAACCTGTGAAATTTGAGTAAAGCCTTTAGAAGTGTGGCTATGTAGAATGTCCTTGTTTTTGAGATATACACACCAACATATTAAGGGTTAAGAAGCCTTATGTCAGGAATGAGTTCACAGTTGAAGCAAATGTGATAAAATGTTAACATTTGAGCAATCTAAGTGTATAAAAAGAAAGTTCTTTGTATCACTTCCTGTTTTCCTAGTTTGACTATATCAGTTTTCTTTTACAATGCACAGAGGAAAGAGGAACACCACTCATTGCACAAGCAATCCAGCCTTCACCACTCCTTTGAGCATGTTGATCTCATTTATCTTCCCCCAGCCTTTGTATTTTACATGTTCATGACATCTACATCATGAACATGTCTTTCCTATTCAGCCCCCATCATCTTTCTCCCTTCACCTGTTCTGCCGATCTCCTCAAAATTGCATTCATTCCCTTTATCAGGCCTAGATTCTAAATGAAAGAAAATGTGCCACTTGCTTGAATCTGGCCTCTCTCACTTAACATGACTAGCTCCAATTAAATTCATTTTTTTTTTTTGAAAAGGACATTTCAGTTCAGAGATATATGGTTGGATAATACTCTATTGCCAAATTTATGTCCAAATCTTCATTCCTTCACATTAAGCGCAATAATTTCTTAACTTATACTGCTGAAATAGCTTAGTTCTTATTTCCCTTTGATCACTGTAGCGGGGGAGGGGGGAGTTCATTTTCAAAATGTGAATTTAGTTTTCATTCCCCTCACTCCCATTAAGATATTTGAGGGAATGAAGGGCTCATAAAACCAACAGATGGGCTCCTGCCTACTTTTTTTTTTTTTTTTTGCTGCTTCCTGCAGCCTTGAGCATCTTTCTTACTTTTAATCTATCTTTAGCTGTCATGTACAACTGGGTTACTTTCTTCACATTCAAGTTCCTTGAAATAATAGAATTATAATTTTCTGAAGAAACCATTATTATTTCAAATATGACTTCCTCTTCATTGTCACTCTACACAGCTTTGTTCTCTTATTTTCCAGCTGTGTCTAGTCTTACTTAGCTCAGTTATGATGGTTTTGAGATGTAATTATAAACTTGCCAGTTCTGAGATTTTTTTTTTTTTTTTGCAAGGCCTGGGCACTGTCCCTGAACCTTTGTGCTCAAAGCTAGCACTCTACCAGTTGAGTCACAGTGCCATTTCTGGCCTTTTCTGCTTCTGAGACTTCTTTTGAGAGCACTCTTTTACTGGTCTTGCTTTAAAAATGTTATTTACATTTTCTGAATTCTCCAGTTAACTACTCCTTTAGGTGATTTTGCCATGTAAGTCTGTTCTCAGGTTGGAGGTTATGACTCACTGTTGTTGAGAAGGATAAGAGATTTACATCTATACATACTACTTCCCAATGGAATTGGGAAAGGGGAGGGAATTTTAATGTGGGCACTACTTTGATACCCAAGCTGGCCATTTCTCTGCGCTAGTGCTGATTTTGGTCTAATGCAGTAGCCTGGCTGAGGTAGGTATTAGCTTTCATAGTCCTATCATTTGCTTCATATAATTGTTGTGCTCCCATTTTTCTTCTCCTTTATATGGTTCTTGCAATTGATCATATTTTCATGACAGCTCTTTCCAGTATGCTTCTGACTTGGTTTTCTTCAAAGTCCATAGGATATCAGTTTTTCAAAAGTGCCTTATAAATTGTTTAAGTTCCTTTTCTGTTTACAAATGTGCTCATTTGTGCATAAGCCTATCTATAAAAATTCTGTCTACTATTTGTAGGGTGCTTTGCCATCTAATACTGGAATCCTCTTGTGACTATTTTTGGTAGGCTCTACTTTGATTTCAGTGCAGTGAGTTTGGCAATTTAGCCTAAATATTTATTCCCATACGTGCAAACCCCTTTCTAAAAGGGCATTAAACCATTACTGGATACCTAAGGTTCAAATAGATAGTGCTCTGGATGATAAATCCAGCATTTATTTGCAATTGCCATGGGAGATATATATTGCAAGTACTAACTCATTAATCTTCAGAAACCCAAGATAGCTGTTAGAAGAGGTTAACTGAGGTACAGATATTGACTTAAAACTCATGTTAAACATTTTTTTTTTAATTTAAAAAGTGAAATAGTGCTAGTCATTATCAGAGGGGAGGTAAAATCCAGTTCTTGTTTCCAAGGAGTCCCAAGTCTGTTGTGATCACATCAAATCTTACTTGGTCCTGAATTATTTAGGATTTAAAGGTAAACAACTTCAGATTCAGATCATAGTCAAACAAAATCTGAAATAATCTTCACTAATTTGGAAGACTTTGGGAATAGATTCCCTTCCCATCTTATTCTCTTAAAAAAAATGGAGCAAACATACTATTCCAGGTAATTTTAGTTTATGAGTTATCCATCTTGGTGCTCAATCATTTATTGCATTTATTACTGAACTAGTATCTTAAAATTCTACTCTGTTGTAAGTAGATCAAATTAGTATGTTATCTGTGATAAGGAATAAAATTTCACATTTCTTTACTTTTTTTTTAGTACACAGTACTTTGAATCAATGGAGAAATGGATATTCTCCTACTTGTAAGCCTCAACTGATGACAGAATCATCTGCACAACTCTTACAGGGAAGAAAGAAAAGGCATCTGAGTGAAACAGCATTAGGTAGGTTACAATAGGGATATGATCTTTAGTGTTAAATACTGAAAATAAAAGTCTCTTCAAATAACCCTGTCTCATGGGAGTTTATAAGACACGAATCACTAGTTACATAAATATTCATGACCCAGTAAGCATATTCATGTAATTCAGAATTTGTAGACTAGTTACCTATTTATGGCAAGTACTTCTTTTGCATATTTTCTGACTAGCTGTTTTCTATCTACTGTGGTCTGTAAAAGATTTAGTCTCCAAGGTTCTTCTGGACTCAAACTAGGACAATACAAGGCTGCCTGACACAAATCTACTATCATT
The DNA here is from genome assembly GCF_000151885.1 of Dipodomys ordii. Taxonomy (NCBI): domain Eukaryota; kingdom Metazoa; phylum Chordata; class Mammalia; order Rodentia; family Heteromyidae; genus Dipodomys; species Dipodomys ordii. The sequence continues at coordinate 45,319,638 of NW_012267217.1, read as the reverse complement.
TCTAAGTTCCTCAGGAATTTGAGAAAGTAGTCATGATGCAACTAAGGCACTCAGCCACCTTGTTCACATCTCCTTAGGAGGCTTTATACTTACAGTTCAAAGCTAATCAAGAAGTAGCAGTGGAAACAAGAACCCTTCTAATACCAGTGTGGTTTATTTTAGAGACTTGGAAAGGGAGTCATCAAGTTATTTACTGTTGGAGCTAATAAATAAATACAAATAAAACTGGCAAGATATACTCTGACCAGTAACTGAACAGTAATCAGTCTACATACCTTTTTGGTTCATCTTCATTGCTCTACTAAATATGAAACTATAGTCATTAGTTAAGTCTTCCCCTAATAACAGGTCAACAACATACTCAATTAAATTAGAAATTAATACCCTAAGTGTACTAAACTATAATTACACAAAATTGATTTCATTTCATTTCACAATCTCATTTTATAGATCAAACTTACTACCTTAAATTACTATCAAGTACATTGTGGCACCAAATGCACAAACTCTCACATGCCCAGACATCTCATTATTCTAAGTGTCTGTCTTCACTTTTAAGAACAGATAACTAAAGACTGCCTACCTTTAAAAAATATTAAAATATTCCATACATGAATTTTAAAAATACAGAAAAAAGATGTCAATTTCTTAATATGTGTTATGAGATGTACATTAACCAAGGTACAATATTTCACTTGAGTTGATTCATACTTCAATCCAGTTTCCAATTTGACAAATATACAGGGATGGAAAAGCAAATTAATTTATGTATCACAAATAAATGACTACCTAACTCTAAAACTGCAGGATATTTGCCTGGATGTTAAGAGAAATGAACTGAAGCCTCAGAAGTCCAAGAGATAATAAACAGTTTTAATATGCAGATCCTGATTTGAAGAAAGCCATCATAAAGGATATTTTTAACAATTGAGCAAATATAAATATGGACTAAGTATTAAGTGTTACAGTGTCTAGAAAAAGTTTTTTAAAAATTCCTACTGAATACAATGGGAGTAAGTGATTAGGTGGTAGCTAATACCGGTAACTCCAGCAACTCAGGAGGCAGACACAGGAAGATCACAATTTGGCGCCAGTCTGACATATACAGTAAGCCTCTGTCCTCTACTCTCCCTCCAAAAAAGGTGAATAAACATATTCACATACTGTAAGCAGGGGCTGGGAAGATGGCTCAGTGGTAGAGCGCTTGCCTTGCATGCATGAGGCCCTGGGTTCGATTCCTCAGCACCACATAAGCAAAAAGAAAAAAGCCAGAAGTGGTGCTGTGGCTCCATTGGTAGAGCACTAGCCTTGAGCTGAAGAGCTGAGAGACAGCGCCCAGGCCCAGAGTTCAGGCCCCATGACCGGACCCCAAAAACAATACAACACACAAAACAAAACAAAAAAAAACCCTGTAAGCAAAATAAATAACTTGAAAGGAACACTGATGCCAATAAACATTTAGTATCCTGAGTAAAGAAATACCATTCATAAAGTACAAGATGCTATAGAAATGAGTATGAGAGAACAAGAACTTTTAAAATATAGTACTCTATTGTAGAAAAATCTCAAAATGTGGTATTGATCTATATATAAAAATACTGTATAATTTATATAAGGATATATAAAGATATCTATGATCTATCTATAAAGTTAAGAAAATTAAGATTACTCTTGACAGTGCAGTCTCTACAGGTGTCACAGAAAACAAGAATGTGGTAGACAGTAGACAAGATTACTAAAGATGAAATATCCCTGAAGAACTATGCTATGAATTCAGAAAATGGAAATACTTATAGCAAGATTATGGGTTAAGATTCTTTGTAAATAACTTACTTTTGTTTGCCGATATATGAATTGTATAAAAAATAAGTAAGGACCAATTACTTCTCATCTAGTTGGGAAGGTAATTCTAAGATCCATTGGTCACATTTAAAGTATGATATTTTGAAGGCTTCTTTCCATGGCAGGAGAAAGGAGTACATTTGAAGAATTTCCCTTTCAACATACAGAACCAGGATCCCATTGCAATATCACGGCTGTCTCTAATGTCAATGTTCTATCAAGAATCCAGAGTTCATCATCACAAGTAAGTTTTTCCCCCCTGTACCACTCATGAAGCTTAAATACACTCTTGTTAATGCAAGTTCAGGACCAGTGTTTCTCTTTATCTGATCTGTTGTTGCTGAAGATGCTATCTAGCCTGGAATAGAAAGGCAAAAGGTAGAACCGTTTAGAAATGAACAGTGTAAAGCTTGAGGGAACAAGTTTAAATGAAGATTGTAATACTAATTATTTTCATAGCCTTTCCCAATAATGGAATATTTATAGACATAGACATTCTTTATTTGCCAAGATTATTCTGATTTACAAAAGACAGCCATACTTTATAGTCAGATTTTAATAAGTGTATTTATGAAGATTATGTCACACTCTGTATATTATTCTTCATTCACTAATTGAAGGATAACACCAAAAGTATCTAGACACTACTCTAAAGCAGTACAATATTTGTCTTGCAGACCACAGCACGACGGAGGTTAAGAAGTGAGAGTTCTTATGACATTGATAATATTGTGATTCCCATGTCATTAGTAGCCCCAGCTAAGTTAGAGAAACTCCAATATAAGGAAATACTTACTCCAAGGTATGTACATTTTTATCTATTTTTTCTTTCTTTAAAAACTTTAATATTTTACCTATTTGTTTTTAGTAAACTTAAATTCAGAGAGAAGGATACTGCTCTCCTTTCTTTGCTACTTATACAGCCATAGGGGAAATGAAAAAAAAAAAAGTACCCTGTAGTACCAAAACTACTGCAGTTTGTGTGTGTGTGTGTGTTTAAATTAAGAACTGACAATTTCTCAGTTAGTAAACTGAACATTCTAAGCCTTTTTTCACATTAAATTTTATTTAGGTACCTATATACATAGTACTTTACTACCTAAGTGACATAAAAGCTACAGCAACAAATAAATCTTTGCCACTAAACAGGCACAGAAAGCTGCAAAGAAAGCAACTGCATTTGCAAGAGGTTTCCAAGAGTGAGGCAGCAACACCTGTGACAATAAGAAACAATGCCTTAGTTTATCTGATTTGAGGAGTGAAGAAGTATAGGAATGATGGCACAAGGGGTGAACTGATTCAGCAGTAATACTCACTAGACACTGTGTTGGAAATGAACTATACAACTTGTGTGGGAGGGAAAAATCTGAGAGAGAATGAGGGGGTGACACTGTTCAAAAGGAAATATACTCATTGCCTGACTTATACAACTGTAACCTCTCTGTATATCACCTTTAAAATAAAATTAAAAAGAAAAAAAAAAAGATGGGCTGGGAATGTGGCTTAGTGGAAGAGTGCTTACCTAGCATTCATGAAGCCCTGGGTTCCACTGCTCAGTAACACATAAAACAGAAAAAGTTGAATGGTGCTATGGCTCAAATGTTAAGAGTGCCAGCCTTGAGGAGAAAAAAAAAAAAAAAAAGCAGCTCAGGGACAGTGCCCAGGCCCTGAGTATAAGCCCCAGGACTGGCAAAAAAGAAAAAAAAACAACTGCTTCTGTTGGTAGCAAAGTTAATCAAGTGTGTGTGTGTTAAGTCATTAATAAAAGCAGTTTCTTAAAAATATAGCACCACTAGGAAGTAGAGATGGAAAAAGGCTGAAAATCAAAATCAAGACATGAGCCGGGTGACAACTATTAATTATTTTTTAAAAAAATTATCATTATTTTTTTTTTGACAGTCCTGGGGCTTCAGTCAGGCCCTGGGCACTTTTCCTGAACTTATTTTGCTGAAAGGATTTTTTTTTATGGGTCCAGTCATGGGGCCTGGGCGCTATCCCTCAGCTCTTCAGCTCAAGGCTAACTCTACCACTTGAGCCACAGCGCCACTTCTGGCTTTTTTCTTTTTGCTTATGTGGTGCTGAGGAATCAAACCCAGGGCTTTATGCATGTAAGGCAAGCGCTCTACCACTGAGCCACCTTCCCAGCCCTCCTGAACTTATTTTGCTCAAGGCTAACACTCTACCACTTGAGCCACAGTGCCACTTCAGACTTTTTCTATTTATGTGGTACTGAGGAATTGAACCCAGGGCTTCGTGCATACTAGGCAAGCACTCTACCACTGAGCCATATTCCCCACTCAGGACAACTATTAATTCTTATCCATCAATATTATAATTTCATAAATCCTCCCATGCATAATTACTTTGAGGTATTAAGGGAAATATAGTAATCTGGGAGGTATTATGAGAACTGTTGATATAAAAATAAATAGTATCATTTGTGACTGGGATGTTCTACAGCAACAATGTTTTTCAAGTTTTATTGTAGTGGTAGGCTAAAGCTAGCTAGTAGCACTAGTAGATTGTTCAGTGTAGAATTCCATGAGCCCATTGTTATTTAGCTGAGTCATGATAAGCATTTTTATACCCAAAACACTACAAATCAGGTCTTTTTTCCCTCCTTTTTGGCCAAGTCAGTTTATGAGCATACTTTCATCTAGTACATACTTATTACATAGAAAATGCAGCTATGCATAAAAGACTGTTAGCTGTTAAGCCAAAACTAAAGGTTAGTCTTCTCTTTGTTCTTTTTATCTTCATTTATAAAAAAGAATAATGTGCTAAATTCAACCATTAGAATTATACAGGTCACCCTGAATAAGATATTATTTATCTATGCTTAGAGACTAAAATTGCCAAAAATAAGAATTGTTTGAAACTGGTTTGTATCTTCAACAGCTGGAGGATGGTAATTCTTCAGCCTCTGGATAAATGTAACTTAGGTGAAGATGAGGTAAGCTACCTTTTATTGAATAGAAAACTTATACTATATACATATTGTGATATTTATGAAACTACAAAGAAATATAAACCCTTTGGCTTTTTTTTCATTTATGAAAAGGAAGTTTCAAAATGGGTAATTGTATTTTAAAAATGTTTCTCATTTGGGCACCAGTGGCACACACTTGTAATCCTAGCTACATAGGGGGCTGAGACTGAAGACTGAGGTTCAAAGCCAGTCTGGGCAGAAAAATCCCCGTGAGACTCTTTTATCTCCAATTAACCACTCAAAAACTGGAAGCGGTGCTGTGGCTCAAAGTGGTAGAGTGCTAGTCTTGAGCACAAAGAGGCTCAGGGACAGCTCCCAGGTCCTGAGTTTGAGTCCCACAACCAAAAAAAAAAAAAAAAAGTTTCTGATATGGAAAAAGGTGACATGGATCAAGATGCTCATAAACTAATATATTGAATTGAAACTCCTTTGTACAACCACTTAAATTCCAACAATTTTAAAACTAAAAAATATTTTTAAAAAGTTTCTATAAAAATGTAACTACAAATACAGTAGTGTATAATCAAGCCTGTCTCTAAAAGAAAACAAAACTCTAGAAAATGGGGTACATGTCGCATTAACCCTCAGTCCAGCATTCCTATAATATTAAGCAAACATTAATGTTTCTGTAGTGAAATATGTATAGTAAATAGAATAAACACTAACAGTATCCATACCATTTCAGATCAGTTAAGAATTTTATATTTAAAAAAAAACAAAACCTTGAGCCGCATGTGGTGGCTCATACCATAATCCTAGCTACTCAGGAGGCTGAGAGCTGAGGATTGTGGTTTAAGGCCAGCCAGGACAGTAAAGACCATGAGAGTCTTATCTCCAATAAACCACCAGAAAACCAGAAGTGGCACTGTGGCTCAAGTGGCAGAGCACTAGCCTTGAGCTGAAGAGCTGAGGGACAGTGCCCAGGCCCAGAGTTCAAGCTCCATGACTGACAAAAACAAAAACAAAAAAACCAAAACATTATTATTTCAGGGGTCTTGTATTTTAGAATTGTACATAAGGGATGGGAGACCTGTACATGCAAAAGTTATTAAGATAAGAGTTTCAAGAAACAATATTATACAACTGAACTAATTCCAAAGTGATGGTCACTAGAAGCAATATGACAGAAAATATTCAACAGTCTGTGTCAGCAGTCATGGTTTCCAACTACCATTACTTTTTTAATGCCCTTCCATCTTCTAATAGGTTCTTTTTTTTTTTTTTTAGATATTCAAAAACAATGTATTTTATTGTTTGTTTTAAGCTCCGGTAGCTCATGCCTATAATTCTAGCTACTCAGGACTGAGGATCACAGTTCAAAGCCAGCCCAGGCAGGAAAGTCCATGAGACTCTTATCACCAATAATAAAACACTCAGAAAACTGAAGTGGCACTGTGGCTCAAGTGGTATGCTCACCTTGAGCTGAAGAGCTCAGGGACAAGCACCCAGGCCCACGACCACCACCACCACCACCAACAACAACAACAGTAAAATGTAACAGGAAAAATATGTGTTAGAAAATCCGTGAGGAAAATCAAAATAGCAATATTACTGTCTCTAGAATTAGATAAACCCAAATACCCAAACACCATAACCCAGTCATTTGGGTTAGAATTCCACATTAAGAAACTAAATTCTGATTTATCTCGATTTTTACTTTCTGTTGATATTAACATGCTCTTAACAATAATATGTTTGCCACAATGGACAATCAAATAAAAACTGTGGGACGACTAAAGCATTAAGACTATTTTGTGTACAGTGTGGCAAAATGGAAAGCACTATGAACTTGTTTGTGATCTAGCTTTTGAACATAAGCTGACAATAAAAGTCAAAAAAATTGGACTGATACCTTTCAGAAACTTGAGGGTATCTGATAAAGTTTGCATTTATTTTAGTGTTTGCTTACTCTAGTTCTTTAGGTGAGGAACTGTCTGAAACTTATGTCAAGACTTCTCACAGAAGCAAAAGGTTTTTTTCTTTGCTTTTACTAATTCCAGACAGAAGATCTTTCTGATGAAGTCTTCTCTCTAAGACACAAAAAATATGAAGAGAGAGAGCAAGCCAGGTGGTCACTGTGGGAGCAAAGCAAGTGGCATAGAAGAAATAGCAGGCAAGTACTTGAAATCCTACAGCTGCAGAATCCACATGGAATGAACAGAAATTCTGCGTGAATTTTGGGGAAAACCAATAGAAGAAAAAATACAAGGCTGTGACATCAACTATTATGTACTAATATGTATAGTGCCTTCCCCTCCTCGCCCCCAGTTACATGTTATACATACACTGAGCTTTTAAAGCCAAAATACATTTGGCTGATTACACAATAATGAAATAATTTCCTGTATTTCATTCTATTCTATTTCTCAAGTATGCTACCAGGCTCAGGAATAGACAACTAGCAAACAGAATGAAAATTTTCTCTCTCTATAAAATGTCACCTTAGCCAAATGTGGTGGTACATGTATATCTATGATCTTAGCTTGGAAAGCTTAAGCAGGAGGAGCCAGCTTGAGCTAGTTAGACCCTATCTCAAACATACACATACCACTAAAAGCAAGCCATTGCAATCTATTTTAACAGTGGACAGAACACTGGAGAATAGAATATAGGTAATCTATTTTCACATAGCTACTTCAAAAATATTTAAATAAAATTCCCCAAAGAACTTGTCTAAGTCAAATCATCTACGGTACTTTTTTGGGGGTGGGGGAGAGCATTGGTCATAGGGTTTGAACTCAGGGGCTGGGCCCTGTTCCAGAGCGTTTTTTGCTGAAGGCTAGTGCTCTACCACTTTGAGCCATGCCACCACTTCTGGCTTTAAGGTGTTAATTGGAGATAAGAGTCTCACAGCTTTTCCTATCTAGGCTGATCCATAGATCTTAGCCTCTAGAGTAGCTAGGTTTACAGGTGTAAGCCACCAATGCCTGGCTTAATCTTTAAAACACGGTAGAACCAGGTACATTGGTACATGTGTGTAATCCACAACTGGAGAGGCAGAGGAAAGAGAACTGGCAGTTAAAAGTCAGCCTGAGTTACAAAGGTGAAAATTTGTCTCAAAACAAAAACACAAATAGCTCTTGGAGGAGGAAAAAAGACGATATAACTAATAATTCTACATTTGAAAGCATGTGGTTATATTATACTAGTATTTCATTTTTATTATGGCCAAACTTCAAAAAGCAACATCATCTGAAGTCTGGCAGTCACTTCAGTTAAGAGGCCATCTCATTTAAGCAGTGTTAAACATCTTGTCTAGTTAGATCTGACCATCAAGATTTGCTGTAGATCCTTGATCTGAGTTCTCCTAACACAAATAAGATTCTGGAATTCTCATCTTTCTCTACATTCCAGAAAGAAAACTTTCCAGAAATAAAGGAAAACTTGAATTGAGGCATTCATGGATAACATTACAATAATCACAGAATACTCTAAAACAGTAGAAATCAACAAATTGCCCTTTCTTGTTCTCCAAGTAAAATAAATCAAGTAACAAAGTAAAAACCTCTGTTAAAACTGACAGGATCTTTAATGAAGTACTATATATAAACATTTGCTATGAAAATAATACCAGGAAGAGGATCTTAAAGCTATTAACTGCATTTAGTGATAACCTTAGGCTAATAAAATGGTAAGATGGAGATGGTAACAATTACTTTCTTCTAGAGCATTCAGTAAAAATGTTGAAGGGCCAGACCTGCTTTTGAAAGAATACCTTCATGACCTCAGTAGTGGTCAGCAATGTGCTGCTGAAAGCCCTCCGCAACCTCTCTCAGAGAACCTCGATCTGTGTGTACAAGACTCACCTTCTTTAAAGCAAAATCAGGAATTTAAGGTAAGTATAATATTTACTGTACACTTCCTTTTCTTTGCCTTTTTTTCTTTTGTTAACCTTTTGTAAATTGCTTTCTGCAATGTTTCATTATGTATCAGCCTCACATTCAGTGAAACACTTTCTAACAATACTGGGTAAGATTCAGATCTGTAATGCAGCATTCCAGTTTCATTACTAACAGTAATCATGTTTTTTTTTTTAATTGTGGGGTTTTGTTTTGTTTACTGGCATAACATGTCACTATCAACTTGTACCTACTTACCACTATCAAAGTTTCATTACGAAACAAATCTAATTCATGGACAATAGCACCTGATACATAGTAAATGTTAGGGCTACTTTTCTCCTTTTAAAGGTTTTTACTTGTCTCTCTATAGATCCATTGTCTACTTTAAGAGAGTATCTTCTAAATACTGCATCCATAAAGTTCCGGTACCTTTATTCATATATAGGTTGTAAAAGAAGTTCCAGATCTAGAAAGGAGACTATAGAAATTAATAGTCAAGTTGAAAAAAAAATCAGAGAAGAAAAATTCAATAATGGTGATATAGAAATGAAGATTTCTCTCCTATGCTTTCTTTCTCTTTTTTTAAATTGTGGTACTACAGGTTTGAACTCTGGGCCCTGCACTTGCTAGTCAGGTATTCTACTGCTAGTCATACCTACAACCCAGAAATGAAGGTACTGAATAAGTGCATCAAACTAACACTTAAAAGATTTGCCTAAAGTGCTCTGAGGCCAAAATGAAGGCCAGTGTCCTGTGACATTTCCTCTTCTTTTCAGAAACAAAGAAATAATCCTCAGAATCCCAATTTCAATTGAGATACTTAGGTACAGATGAAAATCTATATACTAAAAGAACAAAATTAAATAATGACAAAATTTACATGGGCAGGTTATTTGATAAGTGAATGAACAAATTAGTTGAAACTTAACTGAAATTGTTTCCCCCTTCAGTCTCTGTGGTGGGAACGACGGGCTTTTCCACTGAAAGATGAGGACACAGCAGCCTTGCTTTGCCAGGATGAAAGCAAGGATGAGACTCAGAGGGCCAGCACAGCTTTTCATGGTGAAGTCTTCGGTACCACTGCACCAGAGAATGGCCTCCATACAAAAAAGCAGTTAGATGGAATAGAAGAGTATAAAACTTACAGTCTGGGACTCACTAATGTTAAAAAAAACAGGTGACAGGGAACACACTGGGAAAACTGTAGTTGAATGGAAGCGAGGAGGAAAAATAGCCCTGTTGTGGATCTTCCACTCCCTCTGGTCACAGTTCCAGATTACAAAATGTACTGCATGTACTCTTTTTTCATGCTGTTTATAAGAGGCAAGAAAAGTCTTTTCTTCCTTCTTGAACCACAGAAGTAGCTAGCTTTTCAGCTCTAGACAAGTGCTAGCCATTTGTATTTCTTATATAAGGTGTCAAGTGCTGCAATTTGGTGCCAAGTCACATTATTAAGTTTTAAGACGATGCCTTCCCACCACCTGACACACTTGCTGTGCATCAAATGACAGCTATCTTTTCTTCTGTTCACATGGTAATTCACCAAAATTGCCTCAGAAATGTATTAAATATACAAATATGTGTGTATAGAATATGTACACATATACACACATATACACACATGCACACATAGTTTTAAAATTACATTAGAAACATCCCATTCCACTTAAAATGCATGTATGAACTATTCTATGCAATATATGCTGCAATAACTATAAAGCACAGGTTTCCACTGTAAATATATAAGTCTTGGCTATGAAGAGAGGGAGGGTATTTGTTCTTGTTTTTGTTGCTTAACCATAGAAGTTATTTATGGAAATTCTTACATAAGGTAACATGATACTCATTTATTTGAAATCACTGGTATCGCTTGGACTAACCACAGGTTACTTTCTATTTTACTCCTCCCAGAACTCAAGACAATCAAATTAAGAGTTACTGTGGATGCATTTTAGCTATGTCATCTTTGGAAATTCAATTTGAATTTTACGTACTTAGTGAAGAAAAAAACACCAATTTAAACTGTGCAACGAACAGAAACGTTTTAGTGTTATAAAATTTTGTAAATGGTTATATTTCTAGCTAATATCTAGCTAGTATGGAAACCTTACTATATTTCTAGCTAATTTGATCTTTCTTTGTGGTAGCTTACTCTACTCATATAAACATCTATTCTTACATCCTAGATTTGAGAATTGAACATTTTCAAAGGTCAAGACTTCAATATTAGATACTAAGGAGTGTGCATGGTGGAAAATTTCTTTTAAAGCTATTATATTATTTTTTCTTCTCTGTGAAAGTTAAGGACAATTTGTATAAATCACTTTTTGTCATGTAAAAAGTAATTTAAGTTATAGTACCCATTACTGAAAACTCTAGCTATTTGGCCTAGAGTCTGTGGAGTCTGACATCCAAATATTTGTTCAGGATTGGAAATTATATTGGTCCCTGCAAAGGGGAAAACACTCAGATTCAACAGTTACAAACTTTTGCTTGTAGTTTTACTGTACATTTATTTTTAAAGAAAAAGAAAAGAAAAGCCAGACAAACTCAAGTTTTCCTGGCAAATAAATTCAAATCTTTGTCATGTCTGATATTATAATCTTCTATGTATGTTTTTTAATTAAAGTTATTTCTATATGCCTCGTGTTGTGTGATTTGATTAGATACTACCAATTCATGCACAAACCCTTTCTTAATACAAGCAAAAACAGATATTAAGGAAAAATTTTTACCTTGTAGAATAAGAAGAAATCTAAGTTCTATTTCATTATAACTTTTAGCATTATTATTTTTTAACCTCAGTTCTCAAAATTCATAGTAGTTTGATGAAATGTAGTGATATTGACCCTGAAATTGATACAAGAAATTTAATGATATCAATCCCAACATTTATTGCAATATTTATTATACGGCAAGAGTATTCAGAAAATTGAAATAGCTAATACGTAATAGTCTTTGCATAACTGGGAACAGTAGTAAATAATTCATGAATTAACTGTCTCTTGACATTCTTCGCCTACCTGGTCTTTCTTGGAATAAAATATGTATCTCTGGGGGTCAAGATCCAAGTTGCAGAATACTCTTGGCCATCTGCTTCCACTAAGGGTAATGTTAGACTGAAAATAAGACAATATTAAGTAAAAGAAGTTTCTTGCTTTCTAAGCTACCTGTTCAGGGTTTTTTTGTGTGTTTTGTTTTGTTTTTCAAATAGATACCTGAAATTGAATACCTTACTGTATGAAACTTTAGCTTAACTTTCTTTGTATTTTAAATGCAATAAAAATATGTCTTACTACTTTTAGGAATAATTTAGAGGTTTACTAAGGTGCTTTATAGCACATAAAACATAAAATTACATAATGACAGCCACTTTGTACTCTCAATTCTGGGAACAGTATTGGAAACTTCCCACATATGTGGCAACTTATGTGGGAATCCTCAGCACAAGTCTGTATATTACTGAAGTTCTAGTAACATAAAAATGTTTAAGTATAAAAATGGTGGGTGATTTGGTATGACCAAACAGCTACATATGGACAGAGTCAATATAAATTCCATACAGAGGCTTTCTTTCCTTTCTATTTCCCATCTTTAAGAACGTGGTAAGAGAAAATCAGGGGGAGGGAGGAATCACTATACTACCTGCTCTAACTAAGACTCCTCACTTTGGTAACATTTGTGCATGCACTTTAGAACCTTAGGGCTTCTTACATTGGTTTCGCAGTTTTTAATGAATCAATTGTAAGACTAGAAGTGGAAAAACAAACATCTCAGTTGCAAGCCTATGCATGTCCTCCCATCCAAAGATGTATTTTAGTTCTCCTTAGCAAGCATATACACAAATCATAACAGAGATTAAACTAAAAAGAATAAAAAAGAAAAAGGATTTAGACAAGGACTTCCTTTGCTTTTGGAAAATAGTCCAGAAATGACAGAATGAACACTTTCTAAAATTACAGAAATCTTTTGTAGTAGATACTATGCCTTCCTTAAGCATTAAGACACATTTCTACTCGTAATCCCAATTTGGCCATATTTTCACTCTTTACAAAAATCAATTCTTCCAAGAAAAACAGGATTATTATATTAATTTTAAAATTTCATCCCTAAGAATGTATCTATACAGACCAATTTTTAACCAATTTCTAACCTCTTAATGTTCTGCACAATAGATCTGAGTCACTGGAATGAAGAACTGTTAGAAAAGCAGCACTCAAATGCAATGTGATTTGGTAGTCAATACTCCTGCTTTGCAGTCAAAGGATTCCATGGGCAAACATTGGGTTCCTTGTGGTTTCATCGATCAAGAGAACGTTTCTGAGCAGCTTCTGAACAGACATTTCTTAACAAGTTGATCACAGATCTGGGGTCTTCACTCCTCATAATGGCACTGCCAGACACAATCATGTTAGCACCTGCCTGGAAGAAGTAAACACTCAAGTTATGCCTTAAAGAAGAAAAGCCCCAACAGTATTACTGGACTATATAGGTTTACTGTTGCCTCTTCTAGAACTCTGTCCAAAAGCTACTTAAAGATGAGCCAGGTAGTTGCAGGAGACATAAAACTAAAAATTGTGGTTAGCATTCTAAGATTTAAATATATATTCAGACAGACAGACACACACACACACCCATACACACACCCACCAATGTCCTCAGAGATACTAAAGAAACAATTGCTTACTATCTGAATTATTTTAGATTTAAAGGACAATTATTATGAAAATGTGAAGTTACCCAGAATGTTAGGAACATTAAAGTATTCCTGATTTTGTGTCAGAAAGAATGGAATGTCTAAGTTTTCTTAACATTCCAGAATAGTTTTGAAGTTTGTCAAGATGCTATTTTAAAGACAGAAGCAAATAAATGAAAATAAATTAACAAACTCAAATAATATAACCTCCAAAAATTAACTCTGAGTGTCCCAGGATTTGACTTGAGGAGAAAACTACTTTCTATTGTGACTCACTGCTAGGAGGAGGAAAACTATAGCACAGGAACATTTTTTTGACGAGAACCAGTCACTCAATAAATGGTCATTCCTCATAGAAATCTTAAAAATAAACTTGACAGTTACCTCTTATCTCTTCATCTGAGCAGAAACGCCAAGTGACAAAGAATATTTCAATTAAAGCAATCCCAAAAATGGTTCCAGGATAACAAGGCCACTCCTTTCCCGTAAGTATTTATCACTGACAAGCTTTTTTGTTTTGAGGTTATTGAAACAGGGTCTGGCTATGGAGTGAAGATTGGCCGCATACTTTTTTGTTGGTTGTGGGGATTGAACTCAGGGCCTCAACACTGTCTCTGAGCTTTTGTGCTCAAGACTAGTGCTCTACCACTTTGAGCCAAAGCTTGACTTTGTTTTCTGGTGGCTGGAGGTAAGAGTCTTAAGGACTTTCTGCCTAGGCTGGCTTTGAACTTTGATCCTCAGGTCTCAGCCTCCTGCATAGCTAGGATTACCACCAGCAGCCTGCAGACCTCATACTTTTGACCATCCTTGTCCCTACCTCCTGAGTGAATGCCAAAATGTAGAAATGCAGAAAAGTATGGCCATTACAGAATTTCTTCTCCCTCTTTTCATAAGGCAATCTCATTCAAGTCCTGGGAACTTAATTTTCCAAAGGGCAGGCATTAAACATATTTTTTTTTTGTATAAAGAACTTTCTTCTGTTGGGTGTGGTTATGCATGCCTGTAATTCCAGCTACTCAAGAGGCAGAGATTGGTAGGAGCCGAGTTTGAAACCAGCAAAGACAAAATTTTAATGAGGCCCATCTCAACAAATAAGCTGGTGTGGCTGGGAAGGTGGCTCAGTAGTAGAGCACTTGCCTTGCATGCCTGAGGTGCTGGGTTCGATTCCTCAGCATGACATAAGCAAAAAGAAAAAAAGCCGGAAGTAGTGCTGTGGCTCAAGTGGTAGAGCGCTAGCCTTGAGCTGAAGAACTGAGGGACAGTGCCCAGGCCCTGAGTTCAGGCACCACGACCAGACACCCCCCCAAAAAAACAAATAAGCTGGTGTGGTGATACATACCTATGATCCAGCTACTTGTGAGATGTGGGTAGGAGAATTGCAACCTGAGGCCAGCTCTGAGCTAAAATTCTTACCTATCTTAAGCCTAACTAAAACAAAAAGGTTTTAGCACATGGCTCAGCAAAAAAGCGCCTGCCTAGCAAATGAGAGGACTGAGTTCAAATTCCTACACCAACAAAACAGTGACAACACATATTTATAATTTTCTTCAGTATTAACTGAGATACCAGGATTCATTATTTAACAACTTTTGTTCCTTTAGAAATTTACTCACAGCTCTTTATTTTCCTACCCCTACAGTAAAACAAAAATATTTTCAGATGAAAGTCAGTCAGCTGAGGAAATAATATGAGCAATTGTAATAGCTGAGTTGCTCTGCAGCCCTGTTTGTTTCCGGGATTTGCAAACTTATAGGAAAAGCCCCGCCTTTTGCCCGCCAAATCTGTGTGCCAATTCAAGCCAAAATGATAGGTTAGTTTAAACAGCTACTATAAGGCAGACTGTAACTCTATTGGCCACCTGTGTGTCGTCAGGCTTGACTGCATGGATTTTGCCTTTTAAAAACCCTAGCTTGTGGGCAGTTCGGGGTCAGTTTCAGCTCCCGAGTCTATACTTGCTGCATCCCTGGCAAGTTAGCTATTCACTTCCCCAGTAAATTTATCTTTTTACATGAGGCTGTCTCTGAGTGGTGGACTCCTTTCCTCGTATCACAATCTCTTTGGCCCACAACCCAGTGTCTTCAGGTTGGGCTGTTGAGAAGCACTCACCTCTGCACATTTATGGACTGTGTCAGGACCCACTCCACCATCGACTTCTATATCCAAAGATGGGAACTGGGTCCTCAACCAGTGGACCTACGTACAACATGAAAAGACAGTGACGCTTCGAGAAGACACGTGGGGAAACAACCAAACAAAACTGAATATCGCTCATAAAGGAACTGTATCTCTAAAAAACATTATTGGAGATTATTTCTTTTTAAAAAATGTCCACACAAAGGTTTTGGGACTCAAAGCCTCACACTTGCTAGGCAGGTGGCTCTGCCCTGCAAGCCACACTTTTAGCTTTTTGATTTTTTTTGCTTTTGTTTTTCAGACAGAATCTGGGTTTTTGCCAAGGTTCAGCCCATAGAGGTAGACTTATCTATACCACAGCTACATGCCACTATGGTCTGTTTTTTGTTGAGATGATGAGGGTTAGTTGCTCAAGTTAGCCTGGAACCATGAGCCAGGTACTCTTGCATGATTGAGATTTACAGATGTGTGCAACCATGCTCAGCCTCTACCATGCTTTTTAATGTACTGAAAGAGTTTTATTCTGTTTGGCAGAATATCAATTAACATTAATTAACAGTTCTTTTCAAAGATTTTACTTCATGGAAACAAGATAAATAAAACAGCTCAATATTCAATGAAAACTCCCAAGAGAACTAATAGTTCTTTTCAGTTCTGGTAAATTTCACAATAGAGACGTAGTATCAATTCTGATTTTAAAACCAAAACCTGTTACATTGCCTATCATGCTTTATTACAAAGATGAGTAGGCATCCCCAAATCTTCACTTCTATAGTAGGACACATCTTAACTGACAGCCTTTCAATCTATGCTTAATTAGTAAAATCCCACAGAGAAATACTTCTTTTACCTTTGGCATCATATCTTCCATGAATTTCTGCCCTCCAAACCCAGGTTCCACTGTCATAACCAAGGCCATATCTATTTGATTAGCCCATGGTGCCAAGTACTCAACTGTAGTTCCTGGTTTGATGGCAAGGCCAACCTGTAAGACACAAGCATGCTATATAGCACATTAACAATTATTTCCTACTATATTGCTGTGGCCTCTCAGGCCCAGTAGAAATACTGACTTATATGTAAACTCTGGCTTCACAGCTGAAGAAGGATGTTTATGTCAGGTTTTCTTTCCCTATCATTTCTTGTTTGCCAACAAATGTTCCAAACTCTGAAAGGGAATCATATATATTACTGTTTTCCTACCTTCATCCCATTCTCCCGGATGTCTTTAATCAAAGCCCCTGGGTTCTCAGTAGCTTCGAGGTGAAAGGTATATTGATTGGCTCCTGCTATGGCCATTGGCTTTACCCACTGCTCCGGCCTGGACACCATCATGTGCATGTCTAGAAAGAAAATACACAGCTCCTAATATTATTGGCAAGACAACATCTGGCTCACAAAAGCTGGCTCACTAGCTTTTAGTGTTGCCATTTCAATTATAAATTCTTCTGACATGACAAAAACTGTTTAAGTGGATAGATCTAAGCACAGGTGGACAAACCACACCCTATCTTCAGAATTCCTTTATTCTCAAGACAGTTTGGTTAGAGTCATTCATGGAAAATAAAAACCAAAACATTTTCACAAAAAATTCCCACAGCTGCATATGATGAGAGATCAGGAAAGCTAAGTCCAGGCCCAGGAAATATCACTCTAAAAAGAAGTCCAATAACCCATGTAGCCTTTGTGATTCTTCCAAGCAAGCTTTACTGAGCACTTACTGTACATTAGCCATTCTAGGCCCAAGGAAAGGAAAGAGAAGAAAAGACTCAGCTGCTGTTTCTCCACTGTCTTGAAGATTATTCTTAGTAGGTGAGAAAAAAAGAATAAACATAGTAAGAAGTTAGGATATAAACTAGATTAGCAGTTGATAAGCCAGAGTGGCTGGGGCAGTTAATACTGGCAGGGGCAGATAAGGTCAGAGAACCACACAGAAGGGAGACAGCAGAGTTTTACAGAAAGCTAGCCTTTATTCCAAATGAAATGTGTGAAACACCAACTCAATCCTGGATTTTGAATTAAGTTACAAGACCTGACCAAGGTGGCTACCATGACAGTAAGCTAGATGAGAAGGATGATAGCAATAATTAAAAATGTGAATCTACAGACAATAGGAACTGCTGAAGCCTTAGAGGTAGAGGCAGGAGGAAAGGAATCAAGGTGAGGCCAAAGGTCTGGTCTTAAGGAGAAGAACCGAAGTGCTGTTAACCAAGTGGAAGAAAATCCAAGAGGGACAGAGTTAGAAAGGCAGAGCGATTAGAAGTCTGATATTTACATTAATCCTAATGCTTGGTTAATATACATACATAACAGCATTTCATGAAAAGACAGCTTAAGAAGCTAGACCAAGAAGTAACCCTGACAAGAACCTGTACCAGACAGATGGGAGTGAGCAGTATGTTTTATTAGAAGAAATATATTTCTGACCTGGCTAAACACTCCACAACTTAACCAAGATTATTAAACTCAGTAAAATTTTGTAAGAAAAGTTAGCAGGAGTTTGAAGTCAAGACTAAAGCAAATCTTTCTCTACTGGTCAAAGTAATTCCATTAAGGCGTATGTTAATAGCAAAATATTATTTTAAAAAGATTACATTCCATTTGATGTTTCATTTTTCTTTGTATTAAAACAAGGAGAATTCAGTTCACTCAGTTAAAAGGTCTAGTTAACTCACTCCTCAACTTACAGCCTATTATTATCCTCACCCACACTAATACAGAGTTAACTACTAGCTGCTCTCCAGAGAGTCCCTACAATTTCAGGAAGTCACATGTCAACAAATTAAGGTAAGATCTAGAGTTCTCAAACAGGAAGCAGACTGTAGCTCAAAGTAGTAGAGTACTAGCTTGAAGTGAAAAAGCTCAGGGACAGTTCCCAGTCCCTGAGTTCAAGCACCCAAGAACCAACAACAAAAAAAAGAAAAAGAAAGAGAAAAAAAGAAACACTTCTCAAACATCTCATTACCAAGCCTTCTGACTTTTCCAAATTGTGAAGCCTCATCAAAGACTTTCATTGATACGGGTTAAATTTATAAATAATGCATTACAATTCAAACTAAGGCATTTCAAATTATAAATTATAAAATAAATTATTAAATCATAACTAAGATTATATGGTAGTTACCCCTCATCCATGATTTCCCTTCCCACACTCATATTTCTGAGGTTTTCTGCAGTCAACTATGGTTAGAAATTAAACCAAAAATTCCAGAAATAAACAATTCATGATTATCCCCAGCATCCTACCTAGTGAATCAGCCCCTTCTGCTGTATCCATAATGTATCTAGTACCTGCCCCACTTAATGGCCATCTGTGATGATCAGATAAACTACCACAGTATCACAGTGCTATGCTCAAGTAAACTTTAATTTTATTTAACAATGGCTCCAAAGCACAAGGGTAGATATGCTAGTAATTCAGATATGCTGAAGAGAATCCTGCAGTATGTCATTTAAATATCATCTCACATTATATGGGAAGGTCCATAAAGATAATTTAAAAGACTACAGTCACAGAACTTTTATTTTAATATGCTATTATAACTTTAATATTTTTGTTGCTAGTATCTGTGTCTTAAATTTTATCACAGGTATGTATATAGGTATGTATATATATAAGAAGAAACAGTACAGAGAGGTGGTCATTGAGTTACAATGGCTCAATTTACAGTAAAGGAAATGTACTTAGAATTTTGGTCTTTTGCAGGTATTTGGTAGTGTTTCTTTGGTAAGATTTTCAATAAATTAGATGAGATAATCAACACTTTGTTATTACATTAAGATGACTCTTCCCATCTATGGGCTACTGCAGGTGTTCTGAGCACGTTTAAGGTAAGGAGTATTACATTTAGGTTTAACTTAAGCTATTATTTTCAACCTGTAATACATTTACTGGGACAGAACCCCATTAAAATGTGAGGAGTATCTATACTAAGAGGCTGTCAAACTTAGGACAGTAAGATGCAATCTAATGTTCTAATTTTCCTTTCTAAGTTCTGTTATTAGTGGCAACAAACTGATGGGATTTTCCTTGAAGTGACTTCATTGTTGGTTTTAAAGAAAAAATGACAATGAAACAGCCAAGTCTCCGAATCAGTTTATCTAGTAGTTGTTTCTCCATGGTTTATTAAAAACAACAACAAAAGGGCTACTTCTGATCATAACACAAACTATATATGGTACTTTAGAAGCACTTCCTACTACCACATAAATATTAAGAAACAGTACCACATGCACAAAGACCAGCACTTAGTAGAAACAATAATCTCTATGGCTTCACCAAAGATAATTTGCAAACACATTGTAATCTGGCTATGATTATACCTCGGTGTCACTGGACTGCTCTGAGGTGACTAACTTACTACTGCTTTTGTACCATTAGTACAAAAACTACAACCACTGTCTTAGTATTATGAAAATGTCTTAAAAGATGACGTAGATAGGTCTTAGGAATTTCCATGGGTCCTAATAGTACACTTGAATAACACTGATTTAGATAATAACAAGAACAAACTTTTTTCCTTCTTTCCATTTTTTCCCCTCAATACGGGGGACTGAACCCAGAGTCTAAGATACTTTTTTAATCCTTTATTAGATGTTAGATTTATTACTTATTAATGTTATTTCTACTCATTACTAAGACTGACCAGTTGACAACTTTAGAAATTACACATACTACTCGATCTAGTTCCTAAAGTAAATCCAGGCAATTGTCCAATAACCTGGAGCAAAGAATTAAAATGCAAAAAAATGTGTCTTAATATAAGAACAACTGTCTGTAATAACCCAAACATAAAAGTCTATGGAACATTTATCTTTATTTTAGACCAAATTCTAAAGGGATTAATTAGCAAGTTGATTAGCAAACAAAGTAAAACCAGGAGGCAACTGTGGTGGTAGGAGGAAAATTAGAAAGAAGATATTGGCAGGAGACAGACAACATAGGTAAGTAATACCAGGAACCCAAGTAAAAGGGAGAGAGAAAAAATGACTCTGGCTACTGCACACTGGGAACAAACAGTGACAATCTATTTCATCATCTCTCACAACAATATTGACAACAACTGTGATTCACAAGAAAAGTTTACAGAATCAGGAACACACCAATTAAAGAAGAAAAATATATTGGAAAATACATTTTTCAAATATTAGCCAAATTTTGTTTTAGAAAACCAGAGGATTATATAGTTCACTGACAATGGAAATTTCAAGAAGATGAATATGTTGGTGGAATGTTCTTTGCTCTGTCCCAGGAATGACAAAATAATGCACATTTTCTTGGGTTCAAAATGTGCACACTCTAGCAGCTCCATCCAGCATAACTTCCTGCAATAATGGACATGATCCATAGCTGCACTGATCAAGACAGTAATCACTAGCCACCTGTTGCTGAAAACTTGCATGTGGTCAATGTGATTTAAAAAACCTTCAACTCATAAGCATATTTAATTTTAACTTAAATAGCTACATATGGTTTGTAGATACTATACTGGACAGAATATAGAGAATATTTCTACAATATGGTGACAAGTTAAAATTTTTATTTCTATGTTACATAAAAACAGCACTTATAAAAAGCTATAATTTCGCATGTACCAGACATCTGGCAAGTAAAGAATTGCTGGCTGAGCCTAAGATGATGGCTGTAAAAAACATATGGACTAAATCTGTTATAGCTGACATAAGTTCCAGGTTACTGTGTGATCTCAAAAACCTTAATTTAAGCCAGATGCAGTAGCATGCACCTCTAATCTCAGCTATTCAAGAAGTGGAGACTAGGAGAATTGTGATTCGGGGTAACCATAGGCAAAGAATGAGAGCCTATCTCAACAACCTAGCATGTGGTGATTAGAGCTGCCATCGCTGTATTTGGATCAAGGATCCCAAAACACAAGGATCAAGGTGCTTTTTGTACCTCAAAACAGGGCAATACAACAAAGCAAACAAATAATTGTTTAGACTCTATGTAGATAATATCTATATCAAAAAAAGTATGGAAGCATGGTTCATGTAGTAGATCACCTGCCTATCAAATGTTAGGCCCTAGTTCACACTCCAATATTACCCAAAATAGAAATATTTTATGACCTCCAAATCGAGCATATATCAGCATAATCTGTAGAAAGCTCCAACCTGCAAGAAATAAATGGCATCTAGACTACCAGGCAACTGATTTCAAAACAGAATTTATAAGGACAGAGTGCTACAATCAAGTGTGAAAGCTTTAGGAATATCACAGTAAATATATAATTGAATAACCTCAGACTAAAGGAAAGTCTAAGAAAATCAAGGTAATCAATCAATCACTGGATAAAGGCTAATTTAGAGTAAGTGTTCAAACTCTCTGAGAGGAAATGTCAAATGACCTCAGACCCCAAAATTACTCATTAGCCAGAAGAACAGCTTTCTAGGCAAAGATATTAGCACAAATGCCAAGGTCCTGATGTAGGAGAGATTGGCTAGTTACTAAAATCAGGCCACTGAAGACTCAGCACAAGGAACAATCTTGGAGGGAAAATAGCAAAGGTGCAAGACGAACTTGGTTTAAGAAGTAAACCATCCATGTTTCCTTTATTTGAACAACATATCCAGCTTCAAATGGCATAACAACCACTTACCAAAGAAAGGGTCCTGGCCTAGCTGCTTTCGGAGGCTTTCTACCACAGGGTGACCAAAGGTGATGTTGGGAACAAAATGCCTACAAGACAAACAAAATCTTACTCTGAAATGTTTTCAGCTTAGTTTCTGTATTTCTCTCAATGTCAGTTCTGATAAAGGTAGAGGAGACTAGCTGAGATCGCAATGTTTATTCAACTGAACACTTAACATCATAAATACTTGAAAAATTAAAACCAAATATAATTGGAAATTTCAGCTTTACAAAACAGCTTTATAATTTGTACTGAACAAATGCATAATATCACATCTTCATAATAGTCTGTAATTCATCAACAGTTATGAATTATAGGCAATCAATGGAAAGATGGCAAACCCCCAAATTTATGACTTGCCCAAGTCACACACTAGTTAGTAAAATTTAGGACATTAACACAGATATCCCCAATCCTTGCCTCTCCCAGGGATTTGTGGCTACTCCTAATCCATTTCATTTGCAGGTGTGAAGTGACAACTGAATTATTTTTTAGGATAACCAGTAATGAATGTGCTTAATAATAACCACTGCTTTCTGAAAGCTTATTACATGCCAGGTAATGAACCATAACTACTTGTAGAATGTAAGATCACTGACATCCTTGAGTCATCCATTTAGTAGTCTGTGGTGATAGGATTCATATTATGTCTGCTGCACTGGAGCCAAACTATTTAATCTTGAACCTACCCCAGTTAATCTTTCTGTTGTAGCACTTGTTCACTTAAATATGTAACAAAAACTTCTTATATGTGAGTGGCATACTGTGTACATCAGGTACTATGTTTTATAAAGAAATACACTACTACCGGCCCCACTTAGCCTAAAGGGGTTCACAATCTCATTTGTCAAAATGATAGAGATGGCAAATGACACCACAATTCCCAACCTCACTGCTATACTACTTGTCAGTGGGAAGCTCACACAAGGAAATTTCCCAGCCCCCTTTACATTCAATGCAGCCCACATCATTACTTTTCATTATGGATCCTGTTGAGTGATATGTGTCATACAGAGTCCAGAAGGTAAAGTGTGTTGACTGAATATTCCCAATCTAACATCCAAAATGGAAATTATTTGAGCACCAATATGAGCCATGCATTCTACTTGTCACATGACAGGTTGCAGTGAAAATGCAGGAGCACTAACAATACTGCATAACTACCTTTGGGAGAGGTGTAAGGCATACGTGAAACATGAACAACTCTTACGTTGAGACATAGGTTTTATCCCCCTAATATCTCCTTCTCTATCTGTAAGAATAACCAAATTTGAAAATATGCAAAGTTTGTAACACTTCTGTTCCCAAGCATTTTGGAGGAGAGATGCTCAACCTATACTCCTTTCCTGTTCTCACTTTACCTACAGCCAGTAAATCCTCTCAGGAATGAGTGTCAACAGGAAAAGAAAAGAGCTCTGAGCTACTGCATGGAAGGAGAGTTTTCCGGAACTGTTGAAATAACTAAGAAATAAACTACAATGTTATGTTGTTTGAATCTGGGCTTTGAAAAAAGGTAAACAATAACAAGAAGACAATATGAGATTATAGATAAAACAGGATTATAGATAAAACAGATACAAATAAGCAAATATTCTTTAAGTTAACCTTCCATAATGTTAAAAGGAAGATCACCAGACTAAGACAACAGACTTTGTGGGAAAAGAAATGAAGCAAAGATTAAAAAAATGAAGTGAAGGCAGAAACAAGCAAGTTTAGTTCAAAGAAGAAGGAATGGTATTGATCAGTGTGGCTGATAGGAAAAATTCTTTAAGTAGACTATATCAAATTGAGCATCAAATTCCAAACAAAGTTGTTTCCATTGTAAATATGAAGACTTTGGAGTAAGATATAAATAATAATATACAAATAATAAAGCAGGAAGTTAGACTGAACAATAATCACATGAAGAAAGGTAAGAGCTAATGCTAAGTGGCCAGGAACTGAAAGAATAGTAAGACAATAAAACTGGTAAGATATACCAACTGATTATTGATATGGTGGTTAGTGAGAGAGAATACTTAAGTTGATAGGCTGAATGTTCATAAAAACTAAAACCCATATATAGTTCAGATCCAAGTTCTAAGCAGTTCCTATACCTTAAAATTTTAAAATTTCACAGCAATCTTACAACATTGGTACCATATCTGTATTTTACACATGAGTAAAAGGATGGATGTCACACAACCACTGAGTATTGGACATGCAAGTAAACACAGGCAAAGTGGGGCTTAATTACTATGTTCATTTACCCCACTACAATTATGTCAATAGTCCAGGGAAGATGACAGGAGCTCAGAATTAAGGATACAGCTGAGATGGATGGATAAGTAGATCCATGTGGACCTTCTCATTAACATGCTAGCTGGTCTTTAGAGGCTAGATATCCAATAGTTGGAAAGTTATTCTACCATCTACTTAAGAGCAATTACTCTCAGAATTATTGATAAGATACTTGTGTTATTTAAACTAGAAATAAGGGTCAAGTAAGCAGGCAGTGCCACCAAATGAATATTTTACAATTCTAGAATCAATAGGTTTTGATATATTGTGCTGTTACATTTTTTCTTGGGAATGCTAAGGATTGAACTCAGGGCCTTTGACATCCTATCATCGGAGCCACATCTTCTGACCTCATATGCTGTTCTTCTCATTTGTACTGTGGCTTTGGAGGTGATTTTGTTGTCAACTTTATATTTCATTTATTATGAAAGAAACATTTAAAATGACATGTTGAATTGAAATGCCTTTGTACAAGTACTTAAAGACAATAAAGTAATAGAACAGGAATAACAACATTCTAAAGAACTGTGAGAATCAAAAAATTAATATTTATTTTATTGAGAAAAACAGGCACAACTTACATAGCTACTGACCCCAAATTATGTGAACAGTTTGTCCTATGGATGATCAATTTGATGTACTGGGTTTACTAAGGAGACTAGAAGAACCAATATACTTATATTCTTAGAGAAAACTCAAAACTTATTGTAGCTAATCACACACACACACACACACACACACACAGAGGATACAAACCTAGGCATCAAGTCAGGGTGTCCTGAATTTGCCAGACAACGGTCATTACAGGAACATTTGCTGTAAGTGGACTTACAGCCTTTACTTCAAGCCTAATGACTCCAAATAGGACTGAGCTTCTAAAATTTTAACCAATGTTTCAGGTAGTTCTATCAGGCCAACCTGGAAAATGCTAAATTATTTCCCTCTAATAGAGATTTCATCATCTTACTCTGTATTGTTTCCCTAGAGGTGTTTTTTGGGTTATAGCATGAACAAAATAAAGTGCAATAAAGAAGTATTTCTTTTTCTCAACTTGCTGGAATTAAACTATAACTGCTTGTAATTCAGGAACAAAATTGTTTTATGATGTTCCACCATAAAGCCTAAATTGTACTTAAATATGGTTGTATAAAGTAATACTTAAATAAATTTAAATAAATTAAATAAAAAATTAAATCTCCTTCGGACAAGTAGAACAAACAAGGCAAAAATGGAAAGAGGATGGTATAAAATGTACCAACTATAACCAGAAAACATTCTTTCTGTGACTCACAAATCACCAACTCACTTGCCAATGGGCATTGGCAGACAGATTGGAGGGGTAGGGGTGATGAATACCCAGCTGGCTAAAGGTGCCTGCCCCATTCAGCTTCAGCTACCATGGCCTTGCCATAGTGTGGGCTGGTGCTGGAAAATCTCTAAATCCTTTTTAATAGAAATCCTGTATCAATGTTAAAACTCTGAAATTTAAAATATGGTAATTAATTTAGGAAGAGCTTCTGCTCGGTTCCTATGCCTAGGAACTCATTCCATTCACTGTGCTCTCATAACGTATTTGTTTATCAGACTGTTATCCCGGCCCCGCCCCACCTCTGGAAAGTCAATTTGTCTTTTATCCACATATTCCATTATTCCATACCAGAGTCTTGCCATCCACAGTTCCCCAAACTAGTTCCTGACTTGCTAGATAAATTCAATTTTAACTAGGAGAAAAACCGGGTATTTCTAAATGGGGAAGGAAGAGACTTGAAAACAAAAAGCACATCCAAAGTGTAATGTTAGAAGATTCATAATAAGAACCAGGAACGAAAGAAACACAGGGGAAGTATCAGGAGACAGGTACTTTGTGGCCAGAGAACTTTGAAAAAGGAGTCCACAGCCCACTCTCTTACCCCTGACCTAGGAAACATTGCAGCACATTGTTTAGAAATAGTGGTACCAGCTCAGCTAGGTTCTGTCTATCCTGGCAGGATATGGGGCAAGGGGATAAACTCCCTTAAACTGGTTCCCTCATTGCAAATGAAAAAAATAGCTCTTACTTCAAACACTGTGTGAAGGTTAAAAAAAGTATGAAAACTGTGTAAGCAGAAACCACTGTTTCCTAGCAAATGAAGATCAATGAAAAAAAAAAAACTTTATCACTTAATACATTTACGATCTGCCATAGGCAGGGAAGGAGCAAAAGCATTTGCTTCAAGATTCCTATTATGACTTAACCGTTCATTCATTTAACCAATCATAAATAAGCCTGCTAAGGTTTCCAGAAAGTATTACAGTATGGGAGGGGAAACATAAAATAAATTCAGAAAAATAAGTGTGCAAAAATCTTAGTTGCTCTTCAAGGACAGAGAGTGTCTTAACTCATTGTATATATGAGCCCAGGACATAAGAACACCATTTAGTCATTGAGCAAATACAAGCTGTGACATTCCTTCTAACTCTGGCTCCACCATTCTTGTGTCTGAGAATGACTGTGAACTGGATTCCTCATTGTCAAAAATGCTGATGGTAACAGTTCCACTTTCATAGACACAGAAATTAATTCACAAAAAAAAACACCATAATGTAACAGTCAAGAGCTCCTGCTACCACTGTTGTCATTAATACTCTTGATCAGCAAACACAGACCGACTATTTTTCTTACCCATTCACTTACCCATACATGACTCATTTCAAGACAAATGGCTTCAGTATCAAAAACACACATGTATCTTCATTGCCTCTCTCATTCTTTAAAAAGTTTTTGGTATCAGTATTGGAGATGGAAATCAGGGCCTTGCAGGCTCACTTGACTTCTTCACTCCAGGCTGTCCACTCTACCACCTGAGCCCCACCTTTATTTCCAGCTTTTCTGCTGTTTAATTGGAGTTAAGAGTCTCACAGATTTTTCTGCCTGAGCCAGCTTTGAACTTCAATCCGATCTCAATCTTCTGACTAGTTAGGATTATAGGTGTGTGCCACCAGCAGCACCTAGCTGCTTGTTTCTTTCTCAGACTAAGTGTTTTCTCAGTCAAAAAATGTACTGCCATCTCTAAGGTATATACTCCTATTATCTTTTAAAGTGTAGAATTTTCAAGAAAGCGTTCAAGTAGGTCTGTAGGATTATATATGATAGCAAACAAACTAAATATCAAGCTTTAAGAGATAGCATTTACTATCTTTCTTATACATTTAGTCTATGAGTCTTAGTATCGGAGGGTCAGAATTTTGGGTAGATTCCTAAGAGTGGAATGCAAAAAGAGAAAAGTTTAACCAAATAGAACAAAACGGAAGGCAAAATTCTTAAAGAAGTGACAAAAAAAGTTTTTTTTTTGTAAATTACACCAATTTGCAAACATGAATGAGGGCGATTTTTGCCTATTCGAAATAAATTTACATTTTCTACCTCGACCCAAAGTAATGGCTTTTATGTTTTCAGGCACAAGTAACAGTTCAGAGATACTTGGCAAAGCCAAACCTAAGTTTGTAAATCTGTCACAATCTTTTGTAATCTTTCAAGAGTCTTAACTGGTTTCTCTAGGTGGGTTTCCAACTGAAGAAACTTGTACCCTGATTCCAAACAATAGTATGTGCTATAACTGCTTAAAAATTACTTACAAAAAACTGACCTCCCTGAAGAGCAGGGTGCCTGAAGAGAAAATAGATAGGAAAATCAGAATCGGAGTAACGACCCCCCAAAAAAAAGAAATCACAGAAAATTCACTCTAAGCCAGGCCACTGTCAATTTTACTTGCACTCGCTCATTTCATCTTCCAAAGATGCCTAAGCAAGAGGCTGCATCTGCATTCCCATGTTTCAAGTAATGAAACCGCAGCTCAATGAGGGTGAGTGGCTTGTCCAAGATACTCTCGGGCCAGGGGCAGCACTGGGCTCTCTCCCTCCAAGCTCTTCTATTCGTTACGCAAAGTCTGTTCTCCCCAGCTCTGCCACTAACTAGCTATATGAGCTTGGGCAAGTCATGCCTATCTCCTTGGTCCTCAGCTTCTCTACATGCACCTGCCAGGGGATGTCCCACTAGAGGTTGAAGGTCGCTTCCGGGTCCTCGCACCACACGTTGGGGGGGAGGGGAGGAGCTCCGGATGCTAAGGCAGGTCAGCTCCAGCCGGAGCCTTTCCGGCCCCCACTGCAGTTCCCTTCTCAAGATCGCGAGCAACAACCAGAGGCGCCCCGAAGTACCGGGGCGGCTGTGCATCCAACAGGCGCTCACTAAAGGCGCGCCGTCCCGACGCCGCGCGGCCAGCCCGCCCCGAGCCCGGAGGAGTTACCCGTCCATTACATCCAGGTGCAGATAATCGGCCCCAGAGTCTAGCATCCGGAGGCACTCGGCCCCCAAATTGGCCAGGTCGCTGTTGAGAATGGACGGGCCGATCTTGCAACCCGACGCCATGGTGTTGGTTTCCTAGACCGAGTTACCTCACGCGTCCGCGGCAGGCAGAGGCGTAGCCACAGCTCCGATTGGGCGCGCAGCTCGGGCCCCGCCCCTTCTCCGGACACTCTTCCGGATTCGGACGGAAGTATCCTGCCCGGGAGGGAAGGAAGTCCCGCCTCTCCGGGGGCGGGGCCTGGGGAGGAGCCTTTGCTTCCGGTTCTCAGCCTTCATGCTTCTTGTCTACTTGAGCTGCTTTTGGTGCAATTTCCCTCTGCGGTTCCCCGCCCTCGGGTTTTCACTTCACGGCTTGTTTCATTACCGTCAGTTTAGACGTGCCTTGCTTCTCCAGCACCTGTGCTTGGCCTTCAACAGTCTTCCCGCTACTGTTTCCCCTAGAGCCATCCAGGCTCAAGTCCCTCCTTCCCGCGTCGCCGTCCTCATCTGATGAGACCACACCCCGCGTTTGAGTTTGTGAGGGGTGAAAGACCGCGTGCAGGTAACGCGCCGCGCCCAGCCCAGCGTCTGGTCCAGCTCAGTGTGAGGTGCTGGCTGGTGGTGCACCCGGTGCTCCTGTCCAGCTCAGTGTGAGGTGCTGGCTGGTGGTGCACCCGGTGCTCCTGTCCAGCTCAGTGTGAGGTGCTGGCTGGTGGTGCACCCGGTGCTCCTGTCCAGCTCAGTGTGAGGTGCTGGCTGGTGGTGCACCCGGTGCTCCTGTCCAGCTCAGGTGAGGTGCTGGCTGGTGGTGCACCCGGTGCTCCTGTCCAGCTCAGTGTGAGGTGCTGGCTGTGGTGCACCCGGTGCTCCTGTCCAGCTCAGTGTGAGGTGCTGGCTGGTGGTGCCCCGGTGCTCCTGTCCAGCTCAGTGTGAGGTGCTGGCTGGTGGTGCACCCGGTGCTCCTGTCCAGCTCAGTGTGAGGTGCTGGTTGGTGGTGCACCCGGTGCTCCTGTCCAGCTCAGTGTGAGGTGCTGGTTGGTGGTGCACCCGGTGCTCCTGTCCAGCTCAGTGTGAGGTGCTGGTTGGTGGTGCACCCGGTGCTCCTGCTTCTGCACCTCATTCTTCTCACCTGCTTTTAACTTTTGTTTTACCCCCTCATGCCAGTGCTCATTGACAAGTTCGATAGATTTGTTTTTACTGTGCAGACAGGATGCAGACGTGGACATTGCCTGACTGCCAAATGTGTCTGGAGTTGGGAAAAGAGAAAAACCATATGATAGAAAACAAAAAGTGGATTTAGCAGGAGCAGTTTCTAGGGGATAAGGATAGGACACTCCATAGACTATTATTAAAGTGGTGATTATACTGGGCGCCGGTGGCTCACGCCTGTAATCCTAGCTACTCAGAAGGCTGAGATCTGAGGGTCGTGGTTCAAAGGCCAGCCTGAGCAGGAAACTCCAAGAGACTCTTATCTACAATTAACCACTCCGAAAACCGGGAGTGGCGCAGTGGCTCAAGCGGTAGAGCGCTGGCCTTGAGCTGAAGAGCTGAGGGACAGTGTTCAGGCCCAGAGTTCAAGCCCCAGGACCACAAAAAAAAGTGGTAACTGGTGACAACTACCCTGTAGGGGTACCTGTCTTCCTTTAAACCCATTCTGCTTTATTTTGAAATGTATGGGATGGAAAAGACAAGTGAAACAGAGCTCAGAGGAAGAAAGATTAGAATAGAGATTAGATTAAGGGGAACAGTCTAGACGTGTTTACCTCAGGACAGACTTGGGGCGGGGAGAGGAACAGTGGGACATTAACAAAGGCATACCGTAGGTTCCCCAAATCAACCTTTTGCTGAATTAACCAACCCATTTCCTAGGAGAGAAATGAAACTTACTCAAACGTATTAAATGGTTTTATGTTTCTTTTATTATATGTGCATATTCAAACACAGAAGTCTTAATATCTTTCATAAATATCTTTCATAAACATTTCAATATTTATTCATATGCATTTTTCCATGCTCTTTGGTCATTCAGTATTCATAACAGACATTATAGTCATCTGAGGGAAGTTGGCTGTGTAGTCAATCCTTTTTTTTTTGCCTATAAAATGGCTAATAAAGGACATTCCATCCTATGGTCACAGTGACTTTAGAAATGTTATGGAGGTACATAGATCTGTATTACTAAATGATCCTAATATAATATAAATTTGTCTTAAGCCTTTCCAAATACATTCTGCCCTCAACTATTTTATTCTCCTGAGTGTCATAGTTTCCTTCTGAAATGCTGCAGTTGAGACCCACTAATATAAATGAGGAAGTGGGACATTTTACTCACTGCTAAACCACAAGGCTAAGGAATTAGAAGTGTGAGGACTCCTGGTGATAGCAGCAAATTCTGGAGACTGTGCTCTTTAAAGTGGTCTATGTAAATTGAGGAAGGATATTTAATTGTTTTGGACAGTAATTCTATTTCACTTATAACCCTTTCTTCCTATAGGTCTTTTTCTACATAAGTTATATTGTCGCAGAAACTCTAGGAGCTGGGCAGCAGAGTGGAGAAAGTTCTTCATTGATTAAAGGAACAGGTATTGAAGAAGAGATGTCTTCCTGTCTCAGAGGCTTAAATAAATTCTCTAAGCCTACAAAACAGATCCTAACTACATCACTAATCCCACAGATTTTCCTCCGAGCATTGCCAGGTGCCCATTCAGGCCTTTGACTTTATAGTTTGTATTGCATTGCCTCAAGGCACTCAATAACTCATGTTCCTTTTTAGAAGAATCAGTTATCTTATCTAGTAGAATTACAGACGGTGGAAAATACTGAAAAAAATGAAAGTAAAATTTTGTATCAAGGATTTGAATTGACTTAATTGAATCTGAGTCATATGTAAATCTGGATCCAGTCTTGTGGATAAGTGTTTATTCTATAGATGCTGTAAAGTTAATTTTAGAAGAAGTAATCTCATTGTTGATTCAGTTTTTTTTAATATCTGGGAAGTGGGTGCCTGCTTTAATATTTCCCTGAATGAGATAAATATCAGTAGCATTATAGCCAAAAAATGAACTATTACTGCCACTAGTGTATTTATCATCGGTAATTTAGTCATGTACTCAATATTTTGAACATTATGAAAGATTGTCAGTTATGTTGAACTTTCTCCTTATTTTCCCCAACAGTTGTTATTGTTTTAAAGTAGCTATTCTTTCAAACTCCAGGCAACAGGATTCCTGAGAGTACATCTTGTAACGGTCTTATGCACATACATAGAGATACTTCAGCCATTACACAAAAACATTTGACACATTACATTCAACACTGTTAAGGACACCTCAAATGGGACGGATGCAAAATCTCAGAGGTCCCATTTTGAAAACATTCCCACTCTATAAGGCCCTGTTTTTTAAGTGGGAGTTATTTGTTTGTTTTTTTGCAAGATACAACATTACTTAGCTTATTGAAAAACTTTCTAACAGACTTTCATACACTAGAGTGAAGGAGTCAGGCTAAAAGACAGACAGACTGGTAAAATCATGTCCAAAACAGCCCAGTACATTTAATATATAGGTATTAATATAAGGGTTTTTAGAATTTTCATTGAGTATTTAACAATCTTCTTTGACCCATTTACTATTAAAATATTTGATAACAATTATACATAGAATTTGAATCAAGATTCAAGAAACTGACACAAAGCACATACATAGAATAACTCACATAACCAAGACACTTGCAATTACCAAACGTAAGGCCTCTAATGCTAGTTGAGCAGCATAGTTTTTAACAGGCAAAATATATCAGCATAGCATCAAAAAGACACATGTCTACTTCTGTACTTAGGAATGGACTCAGCATTAAATATAAATGCTGTGAAAATGTTATAAAACATAAAAGAGCCCATTTCCTTTCTTGATTTTCTAAATTTGAGGATTTCAAATTTTTAAATCTAATTATTAACTCACAGATATCTTTAATTCTCTTAATGAATAGGACAACAACCCAAGATTATATTTGAACTTGTAAGTCACCATTACAAACAGTATCTACTTCCTAAGCAATTCTAACAGAAAAGTAATTATCTTTTATGATTAGGATGGGTTCAGCAGATCTCTATATACATATACATATCACAGCCAACATAGTCAAAGTTTAAATACATAGAATGAATTTTCAATTTATCTTAATGTAATCAAAGCCTATGTTTGACTTCTACTTGAGGACTAGAAAACACACACACACACACACACACACACACACACTCATACCCAATTTAGGTGTATATATATGAGTTTTTTAATGCTTAGTAGCTACATAACAGTTTCCTAATGTAAACTGTTAAAGGTTTGAAATCACTTTGAATTGTATGATTCTCAGCCCTTCAATAATCCATTAAGTATTGGCCTCACATCCCTTCTGAATTTTAAACTTTCCTTGAAGTAACTGGACTTCAAGTTAAAGCCCTATTTGTAAAATATACAAGCTGACTGTATCGATCAAGAAATTGCTTATTCTTTACATTTTCCTCTGAACTGAAATGTACCAAGGATCATAAGAATATATTTACTACTGAGAAAACATTATTTTACTGATCTAATTCTGAAACAGTAACCTTATTATTTGAAATATGCCCTTAAGGGCAGGCACAGAATATTATAAGAGGAAATAATCACCTTTCTCAATAATCCTAATATTGGCATTGCTGTAGTTAGGGCTAGAAGTAGGAATACCATTTCTTTTAAGGTATCGTATTTACATTTAGGGTTTATAGTTGTTTAGGTACTTCTTAATTCACAATTGTCTGATGATTTCTAGAATATTTTTCACTAATGGTGTTATAATGAAATGGAATGACTTTATGGTATCAGCACTTTGATTTATGACATGTAGTAATGATGACAGTTGGGAAATAAATTTTTAAAAATTTAAGCTCTAAAAATAGTGGGTTTTTTCTTTTAACTTGGCTATATTGTTGAACAAAACAAAAATAGCTGTAGGCTTATTGTTAATCTCCCCAATTGATTCTTTCTTTATTATTTTTATGTAAATCTCCACTTATATAGATATGGAATTTAATATTTTTGAAATTATAAAAATAAATATCTGTATGAGATGCATAATATAAATAACCTCAAAAATTGCATTTTCTTTCTAGAACCTACTTTTTGTTAATACTCTATGAAAGCACTGTCGTAGTATAACTTTTCAAGGCTTCCTAAATCATAAACAATGAAATGGCTCTTTCCTCTTATTCCTCCCTGTTTCTTACAGTTTTCACACAACTAAATCCTTTTAGCCATTGATTTTAAAGATGTTTATGAAATATTAGGTGTATTGGCAGCAAAATCAACTCAGATTTGTGCCACCAATTGGACATAAAGTGCTGCTTTGTGGTCAATCAGTTCTCAAGCTGAAGTACTCAACCTTCAACAGAGGGATCCTTTCCATATCTTCTCTGCACCTTTAGTACAAGACACAGAACTAAACATGAGACTCATCTAGGACTGAATCTGTCTCCCCTATTTCAGTGGGAGTAAAAGTGAACTGGCTGGACAGTAGGGGATTCTCCATGCCGTTCTCCTCACTGATATGAAGGACGGTGTCTCCATGCTGCAGGAGACTGGATGTTTCAAGGCCAGTGAAGTCATCAGGGTCTGAGAGCTGAGTAGAGAGAGGGCTGTGCGCTGCAGTACCTTGTACTTCTGTGCCCTCCTTTTCTCCTTCGGTGGGTTGGTGCTCACTCTGTGATCAAAAGGATCATAACATCATGGGCAGGTGTATGAGTACCAGAGGAGAATACAAAAAAAAAAAAAAAAGTTGTCTAGCTGTTACTGGACAGGGAATCAAGGTAAGTCCTAGTTGTAGACTTTTCACAGGTAATATCTATATAGGCCATTCCACAAATGTAAGCTTCACTTTTCTAACAGGTTAGCAAAGTTTACAGGTTAATAAAGTTTTTTTTAATCCTTGTCTTATGGACAGTTAAGATCAAAAGAAGATATAATAGCATTAAAATGCTTCTTCTTCTTCCTTTTTCCCCCCCAGTCCTGGGGCTTGAACTCAGGGTCTGGGCATTGTCCCTGAGGTTCTTTTGCTCAAGGTTCGCACTCTACCATTTGAGCCACAGCACCACTTCTGGCTTTTTCTGTTTATGTGAGGAATCGAACCTAGGGCTTCATGCCTGCTAAACAAGCACTCTACCACTAAGCCACATTCCCAGCCCTAAAATACTTTTTAACTATTAAAATCCATAAAAATGTAGATAAAAAATATTGCTTCTTAGTTCTCTTTAAACAGCTAGGTTCTGGTGGCTCACATCTATAATGTTAACTACCCAAGAGACTAAGATTGAGAGTATTATAGTTTGAAGCCAGCCCCTTTGTCCCTCCTTCCAAAAGAGACTCCAACTGTAATTAACCAGTGTACAGCTGGGCTAGAGATGTGACTCAAGTGGTAGAGTACCAGCCTTGAGCAAGCAAGCTAAGAGCACATGGACACCTGAGTTTATACCTCAGTATTATACCAACCTCTAATTTTTTTTTTCTTTAAAAGTCACGCGAGAGAATGTGGGTTGGCTTTTTTGCTCAGGGCTGGTGTTGCACTATTTCCACCTGTCCTGGGTGGTTAATTGAAAATAAGAGTCTCATGGACTTTTCTGTTTGTGCTAACTTTGAACCATATTCCTCAGATCTCAGCCTCCTGAGTAGCTTGGATTACAAATATGAGTCACTGGTGCCTGGCTTGGACCTCCTTAAGTAGATATGTTCCTAATTTTCTTTTTCACAATGGCATACACCAGTGTGTTGCAGGCCCAGACTTAGAGATGTGGACTAAATTTGTGTATCCAGTGAGCAGGCATTGCCTGTTTCTGTAGTGCACTCACCTGCTTGGGAGACAGGCTGTGGAGATCTGCAACAACTATGGCAGGGGAAGATGTGAGAACTGGCTTGTCTATTCCTTCTGGTTTCTTAGACAAGGCTGGGCTGCAGCCTTGGGGTTGGCCTGTGGTAGGAAGTGTATCTGCTGGAGCAGCTGTTGGGTCTGGTTGAACTTCAATGAAGGTCACAGATCGTTTCTGGTCAGCTGTAACTTAGAAATAAGTTAATAAATAAGAGAGAAATTGACTGTCCATGCCAAATGATTGTCATTAACCAAGATCTCTTAGTTCTTAATGAAGACATTGCTGACTTAATGAATGAGATCTTAGTCACAATTTTGTATGTTTTTATTTTGGCTTTTTATGTATATAAATGGCTAAAAATAAAGATTTGCAAAGATCATTGAGTGAACTTAATTCTCCCTCATTACAGCTGAAAACATATATTAAAGTATATTAAAGTATATTCACTATATTGTTAACTTCAGTAAACCATAGAACAATCCCAGATCCTAGTTTGAGTAAAGAAAATACAACTCTTTATTCTCAAACTTCAGAAATATTAATGGTTTTAGCTTGGGGCTGTTTCATTTCCCCAGATCATGGTGACATGGACAGGGATTGAGGAAGGTGAGAAACAAAAGCAGTGGAATTTTCAGGAAAACTTAGGATCTCACTCTATTACCATCAGCTGCATTGTCTGCAGGCCGCCTAGCTGAGCTACATGGCATCATGCCAATATTATAGACAGGAGGAACACAACACAGAATGCCTCACCAGATGGCTTTGTTTTAGGTTGAATACTTCTGCGAGTGGTTGACAGCCGAGCCCCGTGGCGGTTTCTGGGTTCAGTCTGAGTCTTCTGGCGTGATAGTAGAGGACGTCTTAGCTAAAGAGAATGGGCATAATAAAACTGCAAGACAGACTAGGTGCTGGTGGCTTACACTTCTAATCCTAGCTACTCAGGAAGGAGGCTGAGATCTGGAGGTTTGAGGTTTAAAGCTAGCCAAGGCAGAAAAGTCCAAGAGATTACATCTCCAAAATAGTCAGCAGGAAGCTAGGCTGGAGGTATGGCTCAAATGGTAAAATGTAATTGAACAAGCAAGTTGAACAGGTGTGAGGCCTTGAGTTGAGACTCTAGTACTAGAAAAACAATGAAGTTGACAAGACAGTCCAACTTCTTGGGAAGAAACAGTGCGCTGCAGACATTATTTTCATGTTCCTATGGATGTTTCATGTTCCTTTGGCTGTTCCCTACATTTGCAGCTGGCAGACTTCTCTTTGTCTATCTAATTGTAAGTACTTTGTTCTGGCAATGTCTTTAACCAATTAATATCCCACTTATTACCCTTTTATATAGTCTAAACATGAACATAACTTTATGTCTGAGAATTTCAGTAGATATAAAACTACTAACTATTGAATAGTCACAAACCTTTGCTCATCTAAAAGTAGAAATTGAACATATGCTCACCTTCAAAGAGAGAATTTAGTTTTTAAAAAACCAACAACTCAGTTGTGGCAAAGTGTCTGATGCCATGATCAATATCCATTAAAGCAGTAGTACAGGTCCTCATTTAGATGTTCATTTAGAAAGTTGTGTAATGAGCATGGCATGGCAGTACCTCTTGTAAATCCCAGCATATGGGAAGCTGAGGCGGGAAGATCACAAGCTCAAAACTAGCTTGGGCGCCATATTGATATGCTAGCTCAACACAGATCACAGAAGGAAATAAGGTAATACAAAAGAAATTCACCCAAGGAAATCTGTAAAGATCATTGTTTAAATAGGATTGTTTACTTCTCAGATTTTGCTTTGTTTCCTTTGAGACCAAGCCTTTCTATGTAACCCAGGCTAAACTCAACTTCTGTGTAGCCCAGTCTGCCCTCAGATTCAGAATCTTCCTATTTGAGCCTTCTGAGTATTGGGATTATAGGGCTGGGCGGCCACACAAGCTGTAAAGATAATTTTCAATTTTAAGTTAAATCGTTCATCTTGAGTTGAGAAATAACTTCTCTTTGTCTCGCTGCAGAAAAGGTATTGCATTAACAGATTTTCTGTTGTCAGTGAGGTTTCCAGATAGCGAACAAGTAGAATTATAGGTCTACTTACCTTACTAAGTAATCAGCTTTGTACATAAGAAGATTCAGATCTTAAATCGAGGCCCCCAAACCTTCAAGTGGCCCATGTACTTACCGTGTTTTACACTTCCTCTGTATTGCTTATTTCTCGTAAACTGGCAAAAGTGTCATCTTAATAAACATAGACATTAAAAATTAAATATCAGACTTTTAGTGTCTGCTTACCTGCCTCAGCCCCCTTTTTCTCCCCAGTGGCTGCTGAATGAGGAGGTTCTGCTGGCCAGGTTCACTCTGTACACTTGCCACCCTGTTAAACATCAACAGTATTAGTGTTCCCTGCAGAAGATACAGTAGATCATCCTCTGGTGGGTGTCAGTCAAAACCACTGATATGCATTGTCACTTCAAAGATAACATTATCTTTGAAGGATGTTTGGGAAAGATTCCCTGGGACAAGGGTTTTCCAAGGCTGGGAGGGAGGACGAGGCCTTGTAGCCTGAAACTGCCAAAATTGAGATTCTGTTTTCAATCACTGATGTAGCTATTGTTCAGCAAAAATGTTTCTCAACCGCACCCCTGGTTTCAAAGCCACCAAAAGGCTTGAATGAGATGTCATACTCTAATCTCAATTTTTTTTTCCAAGGGGAATGGAAAAGGTAGTGACACCACACACACACACACACACACACACACACGTGTGCACATGTGCATACACGTGTGCACACACAATTCTTTCACATGAATGGGAACACCTTTTTGACATTTCAATTTAAATGAAAATAAGATGGACAAATATCAAACACATCAGACACAGAATCCATTTGGGTGAAGGGGCACATTCAACACATGTTTGCAGCCTGAAGTCTCCATGACTACTGGTTAATAGTCACATGGGTAGAAAATTAAATGTTTTTATAACATGATTTAAATTTAAGAGGCTGGCAAAAATAAGCTATCATTACAACTCAGAAGCTTTAAATCAAGTAGCTGCACTCACACTGTGCAGTTAATAAAAGCAACAATGTGTTCCCCCACCCCCAAATTTACTGTGTATGTGTGTCTTCTTATAAGCAAAAATGGCTACTAGAGAGATTGCTGTTTTAGTGTTGGGTGAAGCTGAAAATATTGACATGGGCCCATGATTCTTTTTCATTCTGCATGCATGTATTGTAGGTATTTATCATGGGAGAAGGGGTGAGAAAAAAATACACTGTGCCCCAGAGAATATTGCCATTCTGTGGATGATGTCAATGTGATTATTTGGTTAATGGGTTAATTTCTGCTTTGCCTTTGCAAAAGGAGAGTCATCTACAGATAGTTTTTAGAGCAAAGTATTCCACAGAGGAACCCAGATTCAGCCACTGTCTAGGAGAAAAGAGAAAGATTATATCCACCTATACCCATTTTTTTTCTAAATGAGGTATCTAACTACCTAGCTACAATTCTAGGAAGAGAAATGGGCAGCAAGATGGACAATCAAAGGTTCCTCATATTCTTTTAGCAGCTTGCTAGCTATCACATAGTTGAAACAATCGAACCTGTCATATTTTACAATTTTGTACTCACTTTTATTAGGAGAAAATTATTGTCAAATACATTTGTCAAAGTTTTTATGAACAAGGAAGGTAATTGTACCATTTGGGTTATGTATACAAAATTCTAAAAAGAGTACTCAAAAATTGTTTTAAAACTTTTTTGTTCTCCCAAATATCAAGTTCAACTAGGCAATGCATGATATCCACATATATCTTGATACATAGACAGATACATATGTCTATCCATATATATTACCTTGTAGCATATCTGACCTTTCTATGAAGATGGAAAATTATCCCTAAGGAACAATAAAATAAATTCTGATAATCAGTCCAGACTACGTTGCTGGTATGTCTGAAATGACATCTCATTATTCGTTGTACATTTTAACATGTCTATTAAAATATTTAGACATTTGCACAAAAGTAGAAAAAGTTTCTCCCAATATCAAGCAAAGCTTCCTTTAGAATGGATTCTTCATTGACATCTCAATGTTACCTCAGTTCCCTTGGCCATAAAGGGAGGTTGATACTTACCAACTACCTCCCATTAAGGTAGAGAAAAGAAGTTATTTGATGTAAAATGGTTTGAACATGAAGAGTGATGTTTGTAGCATGCTTTCTTGTTTTACATTTGATGTTTGTAATTAGTTTATTGCTTTTAGAATACTAAAAGGAAATAGGTAATAAACTGCTTTGAAAGTAATTGGGCCGAGAAAATGAATTTGAGGCAGTCCACTTGTCTCAGTAATTCAAAACTGTGAGGGGGAAAAATGGTGCAAGAAAAGAAAAACAGTACCGAGGGAGTGTTACATGTCAAAATATAATGGTAATTTCATGATGATTATTCCAAAGAAGGATCATAAGCATCAAGATTTTTCTCTGTGGATAGAGAGGCTTATATGTAAGAAATGTACCAAATTTATAGCTGTAGTAAATAGCTGTTCTATGCAACCGATACAGTAACTCATCATGGAATACACCCATCAAAGATGAAATTATAGAATGTTCTTGGAAATACAACTCAGCAGATAAATTATATTCTTCTTAGAAATATGATGCTAACATTTGTATATACTTGCCACGGTACCAGCACAAAGTAATGATGATGATGATAATAATAATAATAACAAAACAGCTGGCTTAACTGTGAAATGTAAGGGCCCACTAATAATAATCTGGTAGTGGAGTGTGGCTCCAATGGGAGAACATCAGCCTTGAGCAAAATAAAAGCCAAACAAGAGTGAGAAGCCCTGAATTCAATCCCCAGCACCAACACACTCAAAAATCAAATTGCATTGCTGCATGCCAGGGTCTCATGCCTGTAATCCTAGCTACTGAGAAGGCTG
Source organism: Dipodomys ordii (assembly GCF_000151885.1). NCBI lineage: Eukaryota > Metazoa > Chordata > Mammalia > Rodentia > Heteromyidae > Dipodomys > Dipodomys ordii. The sequence continues at coordinate 45,279,049 of NW_012267217.1, read as the reverse complement.
AGATCTGAGACTTGTGATTCAAAGTCAACCTGGGCAGGAAAGTCTGTGAGGCTTTTAACTCCTAATTAACTATCAAAAAGCCCTAAGTAGAGCAGTGGCTTAAGTGATAGAGTGCCACCCTTGAGCCAGATGAATAGGAGGAAGTCAAGGTGCGTGCATTAAGTACTTCTCTATATCACTGCTCATTTCCTGTTCTAATTTTTTGAAGGAATCCCTTCATAGCCCTTGCCTACAACAAAGGTAGTAATCATTTCCTTTCCTCTTTACGGAAATATTTTATTGGATGGCCACAAAATTTAAAACTGTACTCCATGGCCAACGATCTTTTTAGTAAGTTAAGTTATTTCATGTATCATAGCCAGAAGAAATAACTGAAAAGTTGAGGTTATAGGATTTATCAAAGTAATGGGACAAGTACTAGAAACTGTTAAGTGAAAAACTAGTTTCTTGAAACTTTTATTTTGAAAGTTAGAAATGAGTGATTTCCAATGTTTTGGCTAAATAGTATGAAACAATATGAATAAGAGTGAATACAACTTTCTAAATTGAAGCTAATATCAAAACATATTTAGGAATAGATCATTGCTGAAAATAATCATTATGGTCAATCATAAATGGTCTTAAATTGAGAGAAGTAAATAGACCTGGGACTTGGCAAAACTGAAGTGAATCAAATTGTCTACAAAAATAATTATTATCCAATACAAGCTGGGTGATTTAGATAATATTAAGAAAGCAATTATGGTACAGATGATTTCCTCCTTGTTTGCTAATGGTAACTTGTAGTGAATAAATATCTATGCATTTTCTAAAAGTCTATATATCTAACAGTATTTCTTTTGCTTCTTCTTCTTCTTTTTTTTTGGTCTGGTCGTGGGGCCTGAACTCTGGGCCTGGGCGTTATCACTCAACTCTTCAGCTCAAGGCTAGCGCTCTACTACTTGAGCCACAGTGACATTCCCGGCTTTTTTCTTTTTGCTTATGGGGTGCTGAGGAATCGAACCCAGGGCTTCATGCATACAAGGCAAGTGCTCTACCACTGAGCCACCTTCTCAGCCCCTGCTTCTTCTTTTTTGTTTTTCTTTTCTTTCTTTTTTTGCAGGGGGTGGTGGTGAGTGCAGTACTGAAGTTTGAATTTAGAACCTTGAGCTCTCTAGGCAAATGTTGTACCACTTCACAGTATTTAAAAGTATTTATTTTTGGCAGTGTTAGGGTTAGAACTCAGGCTCTACCATTTGAACCATGCTCCCAGCACCCATCATGGGGCTAAACAAAGAAAGAAGGACCATTCAGTAATAGAAAGCTATATTACTCAATGGAAAATACAAGAAAGATTGTGCACTGATGTGTATTTCATAAAAACAAAACAAAACCCCTAAAGCCAGGCACGGGTGGCTCATGCCTGTAATCCTAGCTACTCAGAGGCTGAGAATTTAAGATCATGGTTCAAAGCCAGCCAGGGCAGGAAAGGCTTTGAGTCTCTAATTAAGTTCTAGAAAATGGGAAGTGGAGCTGTGGCTTAAAGTGATAGAGCTCTAGCCTTGAGCAAAAAAGCTTAGGGATAGTCCGTAGGCACTGAGTTCAAGCCCCACGACCACAAAAACAAAAAAATCCCTAAGTAGATGCACTAGAAGACAAGTACATGGAAAAGAGAGTATTTTTTATTGCATCTGTTATTTTGTTTTCAGTTTTAATGTGATTGTAGAAATGTGGAGGCAGGAAACAAAGCCTGCAGCATAGGCATTTATGCATAAAACTAGCTCCAAAGGAACCATTAAACATTTGTAGAGAACAGGGAGATAAACAGTAGGTCACACCTTACTTTCTCCCTTATCAATAAATGATAGTTACTAACATTCATTTAGTCTCTAATGGATTCAAGAAAATATAACTTTACTGCCACAGAATTAGAGATGAGAGCTGGAATCAGATTTAAAAAGGAGGATTTTAGATAGCTTGTAAGAACTGTTCTAGTAATGTTCAAGAATATATCTCAGTCACAACACACATTTTTTAGCCACTCTTTTTCAGTTGAATTAGAAGGCTTTTTACATTGTGCTTTAAGAAAACCTGTGAAGTTTTGTGCTTTGAAAATGTAGTTCATCGGGAAGATGAACTAAACTATTCTACTAAATAGTTATTTTTATTTCAATTAGACCATAGTCTTGTTCAAACTTGAGCCACATTCTTACTTTCCACTGTGATTAAAATTACGCTTACAGAATCAAATAGCACAATAATTTCTTTTTAAATGAGAGCTGGCTGTGAAATTCCTATTATCCAACATGTCCAAACAAAATCTAAGTATGAAAACCCAGTCTTAAGGACTTAAATAACTTCTTCATATGTCTATTATTCTGGAGAGGAAATACATCCATTGGATGTGAGTATGTTTAAGAGCAGAGCAGGCCAGGGAAGGAACAACAACAATGAGTTTCTATATTTCTCAGAGCAATGCTCTCCAGAGTAGAAGGCTATTCCATGGAATATTACTTCAGTGTTAATTTCTAAGAGAAAATTTTCATCACCCTGTGTTTCTATCAGGTTGCTAGTTCACAGAGTGAGCTGTCAAATGAAACTTGTCAGCACATTTTTAAAATAAATCTTAAAAGGTATGTAAAACGTGTACCAGTTCCCACCTGTTCATCAGATTATCCTGGTCTCCTCATTTATCCCACTTAGTCCAACTTCCCTCTTTTGCTTAAAACAAGCACTCCCTTACAAACAAATTCCCATGAAAGTTAAGAAAAATATCATGAGTCTGGTGAAGCTTCCTGGGGGCCAGATTTTCCTGAGGACTACTTTGGTTGTATTTTTGGTCTTGGCTGCTACAGTGTGTCTTAAATGTAATTCACATACCAGTGTCTTACTGTCTTACGATTTTAAGAGTCTGTAGCCTAAAGAAATCTCATACCAAAAAAAAAAAAAAAGCCTAGAAACCAAATAGATGATTTTGTAACTCATCTGTTAGTATATGCCAAAATTTCCTCTCCTCCAAAGAGAACTTGGTGACAGGATGGAGTTCAAGAAATACAATATTCAACATGGTAAAAGTGGATGTGCCACTGACTGATGGAATTCCTCCAATTAACAGAGTTATTTCAGAGTCTAAAGTGAACGCTTCTCTCTCCCATTTCTTTTCCTTCTTTCTTTCCTTCCTTCCTTTCTCTCTCTCTCTCTCTTTCTTCCTTCCTTCCTTCCTTCCTTTCTTCCCCTCCCTCCCCCCCCTCTTTTTTTTTTTTTTTGTCAGTCATGGGGCCTGAACTCTGGGCCTGGGCGCTATCTCTCAGCTCTTCAGCTCAAGGCAACCACTCTACCACTTGAGCCTCAGCATCACTTCTGGCTTTTTCTGCTTATGAGGCGCTGAGGAATTGAACCCAGGGCCTCATGCATACAAGGCAAGCACTCTACTACTGAGCCACCTTCTCAGCCCTCTTCCTTCCTTCCTTCCTTCCTTCCTTCCTTCCTTCCTTCCTTCCTTCCTTCCTTCCTCTTTCTTTTTTTGTCAGTTGTGTGGCTGAACTCAGGACCTGGGCCCTGTCTCTGAGACTCTGTATTCAAGGCTAGTGCTCTACCGCTTAAGCCACAGAGCCACTTCCAATTTTTAAGTGGTTAATTGGAGTTAAGAGACTCTCCAGAACTTTTCTGTCAGGAATGGCTTCAAACTGGGATCCTCAGAACTCAGTTTTCTGAGTAGCTAGGATTGGGATCCTACCATTTCTTAATGACCACAGCTGAGCCTGGGTGGCTGACATCCAAGAGTAGAACACAACAGTTCCAGGAACTGCACATCAGCAAAAATTGATTTTTAAGATAGTTATTAAAGTCCTGATATGACTGACTGCAGTTAAAAAATGTATAGCTTTGGGTCTGAATGAGTCTCTCCACACTGACACTGGATCCAGGGCTGACTGAATTGACTTATATAACTTCAATCATGTGGACCTGGAGACTGCCAGAGTTGGCCAACTCAAAACTCCTGCCTCCTTTCCAAAACCCAGGACTTATTACTCAGTAAAAAGAGTTTGGCCTAACTAGAATAGCTGCAGTACAAACCAGCTAAAATGAAGATCTGCTCTGATACTCTAAGCACATGGGTCACAGATACTATCTCTTAATCGAGGTTGTCTTCTCCCACATGCAATTTGGAGCATTAAACAAATGCATTATTTGAAAGCAATGGCCAGTCTAGTAGACTTGGTTTCGAGCACTTAAATTGTAAATAACTAAGGGAGGAAAACTTCATGAGGATTATTGCTTCTCTACTTTTACCTTGTCGCAAGGCTCCTGCCAATGGAATTAGGTTTGCACTCAGCAGCACTTCCACAATTACCATTAATTAATAAAAGACTATCTGTTAGGGCAAGGGCTTGCAAACACAAATGAATGTATGAAGTATGGATCCGTGTTAAAAAATAAAAGATAAGACCCAATGATGGACTAAATTTCCCATTTTCAATTGCCAAAGAAAATGTGAAATCTGAACAGGATGCAAAGAAAACAAAAGACAACCTTTCACAGGAACGGCCTCTCAACATTTCCTCATCTCTGTGATAAAGCAATAAACACAGATATTTTGTACTCACTATATAATGCAAACCAGGAAGGAAATATTTTCTCTTGAGATGGAACAAAGACACTCTAAGGATGAACAAGAAGCAGTATCCTAATGAGGATTAGTTGAGAGGTGTAATTCAACAGCACAAGATTAGGAATGTTTGACGTGGTTTTATCTGAGTGTTAAAGGTGCAGTTCCCTTTTTCCATATCTTTAAAATAAAACTGCAGATATCATATTATTTGCATTGTAAGACTCCTCTAAGAAATCTTTGTGTCTGACACTTCATGGCAAGTTTTAGTCATCTTTGTGCTAGATTAGACATTCCTTATATGTGTTCTTTGAACATGCTATTAAAATATTCTGCCAAATAGCATGCATCAAAGTGAAGGAGTTATATAAATTGTGTTGGCATTGTTCTCATAGCATCATTACTTCTTACCATCTAAAGAGACCTAACTTTGATCTAATACAGGGGCTTACAAATGATAGGCAATTATATTATACTTTTGAAAAGCATTTTTTTTAATTTTATTTTTTGTGCTGGTCCTGCGGTTGAACTCAGGGCCTGGGTCCTGTCCCTGAACTTTTGTACAAAAGACTAACTTTCTACCACTTGAGCCACAGCTCAACTTCCCCATTTGTTGGTGGTTAATTGGATAAGAATCTCTGGGGTTTGTCTGCCTGGGCTGGCTTTAAACTGTAATCCTTAGATCCTCAGCCTCCTGAGTAGCTAGGATTATAGGCATGAGCCACCTGACTGAAAAGCAATTCTTAGTATCAGTGTGGGGAGAGATGATTAGATGGGCATATTTAATGTTTGCCATACTGAACTTTGTGGAAAGAGGTTGCTGAGGTTGAACCCATGGCCTTGCGCATGCTAAGTAGGCATATGCGGTATGCCTGAGCTCTATCTCTAACCTCTGTTATGTCAGAAATTTTAGACTTCCATGGGTCAATCTCCTAGAGAATTCTTCAGCAGGGGTCCCTTTTGATTTTTAAAGGAAGATTTTTTTTTTCTTAAAGGCCATTTGTGATTGATCTCTGAAGCTGAAAATGAAGGAGGGTTTGCTACACCTTTGACTTCCAGGCTCGAGTGTTCATGAACACAAAGGGCAAGGAATGGAAATAGGTATCAAGACTGGGTGAGAGAAGACAGAGAAGACAGAGAGACAGGGAACAGCTAGTTTCCCAGCACAGACACCAATAGACAGGTAGTGTTGACACTGTACCTAGAGAGGCTGCCCTCAGCGGCCAGGCCCTGGGAGTCATCGAGGACATTAGGTTCACTGCAGGAGGGGTAGGGAGATGAAGCATTTAGGGAAAGAAAATGCAAAAGGAAGAAAAAAGAAAAAGAGAAAAGGAAAAAGAAAAAAGGCATGCAATTTTCTGTTTCCAAGAACCAAAAACAAATAAGTTTAACAGAACAAGGAAGGAAAAGGAGACACGGTCAACCATTTCACCTTGTGCTGGGTTTGTCAAGACATAGGACTCAAGGCAATGGGGGAAGGCAGGACTTCAGATGGATACGACTCTCGGAGGACTGGTTTACTTATTGGTCAAGAGTTAAAATGAGCTCCAAATGGACACGTGAGCTCTGAAACGGACTTCAGAATGAGTCTGTCGAAGATGAAACTAGCATTTCCTTTGGTAAACTTTTGGTTATTCATTTTAACCTGTCTTTCATACATGTATTTTTTTTGTTTTTTGTTTTGACCAGGCAGGACCCTGCTTCTTTCTCATGTGTCCTGACATTTTCACACAGAAACCACTTACCATGAATTGCCATAACCAACTTCTTGGAACTGATGCCATAAGAAAAGCAAAGAAAGAACTCAATTTCCCTCACTAATTTTGCAATGAAAATGCAAATAAACAAATGGAAGGAAGGTATCCCAGAAAATTCACATGGAACCCTGTAGTGATTGAATTACAAATGCCAAAAGAAGAAACTTATTGGCTTAGTGAGAGAACAATTAGTTTATCGATTTATTTGCATATAGCTGAATTGAGATTTGTAAATGGAAATTGTCATACTTTGTCTGATTTTCCTCTGATGCCTATCATTGAACTAAATACCTACAAGGCTTCAATTAATAGTTATTCAATTGGGTAGAATTAAACTCTCTAGAAAACTGGTATACCTATTCCCAAAGGACTGAAGTTTAGCTAATTGTGTAGGTAGTCTCTGTTCTCAAGAACAGGCTTATTGTCTCAAATGGGCAGAGACAATGTTACCTTCACTAATATCCCCACATATGATTGAAATCTAAAAGGATTAGCCATATCTTTTCTGAATTGCTAGAATATCTCTGCACAAGATGGATGGTCTCCCTAGAAACAGGTTGACCCACTAGTACTTATGTAGAAATGGAATTGATAATCTGGGCTATTTTAGGTAAATAACCATGAACTCTCTATTTAAAATTCTCCATTTAAGTTAGAATAAGTTGCTAGTTTTATTTTTGGTACAGTCTTGTTCTTTGTTATCAATTACAGTAAGTTGTTAGCCACCAACACTAGTTGCTTATGTAACTTTGTAAAGATATTATTGACTATTTTTTGGTTTGTATAAAACTTTTTTTCAAAGAAAAAATACCAAATATGAAGTAAATAAACTCTAATGATGGTAACCTTTCTATGTTATTAACCTTTGTAATGATTAGCACTTACATAAACTATTGCCTTTAAACATACACAATTTACTTATTATCTTTTATCATTTGTCCCTATTCAATAGTTTTTTAAATTAAAAAATATCTTTGGGTAATTGTACAAAGTTACCATTTAACAAAGCAGTTTATGAATCTTGATCAATGTTACCTCTTTCAACCTGAGCCATTTGGTTAAAGGATTGAGTCTAAGACAGTTTTTCCTGCATATTAAACTGGCATTACGTGAACTTACTAGTGTGACATGACTTTTTTATTTTTTATGTGTGAACTGTACCACAGTGGTTATTAAAAATGGACAACAAATGTGTTAGAACAATTCTTTGAAAGATTTCACTCCCTACAGTAAATATATCATTGTTTTCTAAAAAAGATAATGTTTTAACTCATAATATTTTCTGTATTATAATTTTCTTGTATATACACATATATCTTGAATGAGTTTCACCTTCTATTTTATACAGTAGAGAATGCATACAATGTTTAAAAAGAAGTTGTGGAATGGAGAACTGTAGCGAAGTTCCCTTAAAAATCATTTAGCCAACATCCTCATTTCACACAGGAGAGATCGGTAGGCTATTTTTGAGTGACCTTCTCAAGGTCACACATATTAGCGTTGGTCCTTTTCTTCTTGGTTAAACGTTCCTATTCCAGCTGAATACTATAATATAGCAGAAGCCTATATCTTATCAAGATAGCAAGTCAAGCTGGCCCTACCTTTGTGCCAAATACTCTGTCTTTCGTTCATGATAAATGGTCACTTGGCTTTTATAAAGAAGATCATGTATTGATGTCTGGACAGTTTTTAAGGAGAGACAATGCTTGGATTAGAAGACAGGGTCCTTTCAACTAGCCTGGCTTACAAAATCACAAATTATTACCTGCAGGAAAACTAGTTGCAAAGTCCTTTGCTGAATAGGCTTCCTAAAACCATAACCATAGCTTGCTTCTCTAAGTGTTTGTAGAATAAGGTGAGCATATTTTTAGAATTTCTTCCTTTGCCCCCAAGTGCAAAGAGGAGGGTAGTCGTGGCCCTTTACCTTTGGCTGGGTAACATGCCCACCTCAGCCTGAGGTGCAGACGTGCTGGAGACATGGCTGGAGAACCGCCTTCTTCCGATGGCTCTCAGGAGGTAAGCTTCCTGTTCACTTACCACACTGGGCATGCTTACTGAGTCATCTGAAAAGTGGCAGAGAATGGAGCATTACAAAACTGGAGTATGGGTCAGAAAGTAACAATAAAAGCAGTACCTGGTTCTTTGGCTTGAGTACACAATTTCAATGTCATCTGTAAAGCAAAATGATCATCGGTCCCTTTATATAGATGAAAAAATTAAGACCCTGAAATGGATCAATGATAATACTTTATTCCTATACAGCTCCCACCTTCCTACACTACAATATTGGCAGGCACCTGTAAATAGAAGATTTCAGAAAAAACATAATATACATTTGAAAGATATGCTTACAATAGTTCAATAAGGAGTTTGTTATTGAATGAGTCAAGTATATTTCCCTGACATTCAAAACCTGTGTTTAGTACATTTAATTATTTCTGGCCAGCTGTAGGAAAGACTATTTCAGATTTTTTTTAAGGAAAAATTTATAAAATTCAGAAATAAGTACTTAAGATTTAAATATGTATTTTTCCATAGAACCAGAATTAATGTATTCAAATCCATATGAAAATTAGCTTTAGCAAGGTATTTATGAGTGACCTCATTTTAAGTGAGATAGTGTCATTTGTTGCTGATCACTAAATACACTTCAATAAACACACTGGATTTTGGTGAATCATGTTACCATTTAAAAATTCCCCAAGTGTATATTTGTAATTGAACTTATCTTTTAAATATGAAAATACTAGACATTTAAATTTTAATCATGATAGATTTAAAATAGATTCTTACCATAGTATGGCATTTTCTTTTTAGGTATGTCTGCAGAGAAGTTGAAAAATATAGTAGGATAAACGGAGCTGTTTCTACCAGGACTCCTACTTCTCATCAGTTTTTTTCTTTTTATCTGAATTCATGCCACTTAACACTCTCCAATATTGGTTTGGTGATTAGTCGTGGGCTGTTTTCTACTAAACTCTTCGTTAAGTGTTCTATATTGTGCATATACGCATCTTCTCTACAAGAATGCATCTAATGTCTTTCTCTTCCTTCGAACTGTTAGAGGTCAATACAGATTCAAGTTTCCCTATCACCCCCCCCCACCATCTAATTAGTACATACCCAGATCACAACCACATTACATATAACATTTATTAGCAACCTAGTTTTCAGATGCATGCTTCCTCCACTAGTCTCTGCTATCAGTGCTATCTCATAGCCAGTGTTATCGATTTATGCTTTTTCTACTTTTCTTCACCAGTTCCTTCTTACTAACTAGATCATTTACATATTCATAAAGATTTAATTCTAGGAAAGATACATGGTATCATTTCTCAGCATTAAGAAAAATTTCTACTTCAAGAATTAAAGAAAAATGAATTTAACTAAAAGTTCTGAATTGTTTCTAGGAGTTACTATTTATCTTGTTTTCTTCATTGTATTTTCTTGGTCAAGACTTTTTCAATATTTCCCTGATTACAACTTTCTGTGTATTCCCACAAGCACAAACCAGGGAGATTTAGATACATGTTTGTCTACAAGTTGCTTACACTGCGATGATCACTTTATCTGACCTACTTGAAACTATTCCTGAAAATAGTATTGAAAAGTATTTTAACAAAGCTTTCATTTCTCTTCCTCTACTTTATACTCAACTATAGTGGGAACATACTTTATTCCTCTTCTTTCTCTTCTTCTCTTCCTCCTCCTTTTCCTTCTTGAAACAGGGTCTATGTAACCTGAACTGCCCTTGGACTGACCATCCTCCTGCCTCAGCTTCCCTGGTGCTGGGATTATAGACATGCACGATCACACCTGCTCCTTTCATTCATCTTAGTTAATTAAAATTCTGACCTCAAATCCCATTTCCTCTATTTGTTTAGCTCAGAAAGGGTCTTTTGTAGGAAGAGGCTCTGAGTAGAAATCTAGATTTGTTTTCATTCTTACGGCATTTGTCGTATCAAAGTATCTTAAGACAACAGTGGAAAATGATCAGTGCTGTTTGAGCAGCCTTTGAAATGACAGTGGCACAAATGGAAACTATTCTACTTTTATTTTTTAAACTAACTCATATTAAACATTCCAAGTAAGTATTTTTTGATCATATTTATTTTCATTTCCTAGCACTACATCTCTACCACATGCATTAGAAGTCCTTGGGCTGACCTCTTCTGGTTTTCTCTTAACTTTGATTTGGGTTGTTTTTCTTCAAGAAAGCCTGCTGATTTGATCTCGGCTGGCATGACCAACATATGTTTAGGAACATATGTTTTCCCACATTTCCTTACTCAAACTGACAGTAGAAATGCTGGTCAATCCTCCAAGCAATATATCCCAAAAGGGAGGGGTAAGTTATTTATTCACAGTTTAAATGAGAATTGAATATATAAGCCCCCAAATAATTTAAGGGTCACTGAAGATTTGCTTTTTGCCTGAATTCTTCCCAAACAACTAAAGCTTTCAAGGAATGTATAGAAGCACAGGCATTTTAATCCAAGTGTATTAACTGAAATATGATAGATTCAGAGGAGAACTCAAATCAGTGTCATTTCTTAGAAAGGCTCAGAAACCAACTAAATGAACATCAGGAAACAGGTCCTCAAAAGGGGTGGGGGAATAAGGGTAGTGGGTAGACGGATGAAGAGAAGACGGGGAGGAAATGCAGTTATAAAATTCAATGTATTCTACAAAATTAAGAAAAGGGAAGGGGGGATTGGGAGGAGTTGGGGAGAACGATGAAAAAGATAACAATGATCAAGTTTCATTATATTCTTATACTACTTTGTTGAGTGGCAACTCCTCTGTACAACTACTTAAAGATAAAATTTTTTAAAATTGTAGAACTGGTCACAATTCCATTTTGCATCCTTCTTGCAAAAATCCCTAAGGGGATTAGAACTGGAAATGGTTAGGAGGGCAGAACTCTTCTCCAAGTCCTCAAGCTCATGGCCAAGTTGTTTTGCCTGCCTGGATTGTATGAGTAACCTACTTTCCTCCTCCTCCTCATCAGTCCGACTCAGGGTATCCTGCGAAGCCTGCTGAGATGGTTCACTGTCCTGCTCCCAGACAGTGCCTGTGCCGGTGTTGGAGCGGGACATGGTGGCAAGGCTCAGGCGGTAAGCAGAGGTGGAGGTTCCCACAGTGCTGATAGATGTCTTCCCTTGATAGGCTGTGGGGTATGAGAGACCAAAGGAAATGCAAGATGAGGCATTGCAGGGGGAGAGGGATGTTGTTTTACTGCTCTTGACCACTTTCTTTTTTTTTTTTTTAAAGGAAAGGTCAATGTGTTCCAGATGAATGATCTTTAAGACATCTTTAAGATGATCTTTAAGGCCACTGGTTTATAACTGAACATTTTCCTGAAAGAAGATGACATCCCTAGCAATGTAAAACACTTTGACGTTGGCTCTTCTCTTGTTGTTGATCTATTTCACTTTCCAAGGCTAATAGGATGGAAATTAAAATGTTGAATTAATTCTGAATTCCTTTTCCACATTGTCAGTGTTTACTGAGACATATTTAGGACTCCATAGGCTTAAATAAATAGATGGGTATGATTTTATATGGACGTCATAGTCAAAGATCAAAACAGATTATCCACAGTTCTTATTCCTCTTTTCTAGAAACTGTGCTATACAAAACCCCCTCAGTCCTTCATCAAATTATTTCATTGATCCTCTATCAGATTAGGCAAAATATTTGAATGGTAATATACAAAAATAACTGAGATTACACCTGTTAAAATTTTCATCTGTAATATAGTGCAAACAGTAAAGGCTTCAGAAACAACACCAAAAATCTCCAACATATACTTTAATTATAGGTAATGACTGCCCTCTAACGGCAGATAAGGATTTATATTCTTTCCTCATCAGTCTGCTGTGGAAATAACTGTAAAAATGTAAACAGTGCACACTCAAAGATAATCACTTGAGTAGGATAAAGACCTTCTATCCTGTCAACTCTTCTTTCCATTCAAATCTGTGAAAAAGTTAGACATCAGTTAAATCATGCAGACCTACTTTGAAATCATCACATCATTGTCATTTTCTATGCATGTGAGTTACTCAACATTTACTCAAGTCTTGATTTCCTCACTTAAGTGCACCTTCAGTGATGCACCATACAGATACTTTTGTGGATGAACAGAAGTAACACTTGTGAAATGGGTAATCAGACAGTAAATGTGGGTCCTCTTTTTTTTTTAAATGAAAGCAAACAAGTTTTTTTTTTTCTTAACTGAACATTTAGGAAAGAGCTTATTTTACTGAAGTGAAACGGAAAAAAAAAGCTATCTAGGAGATAAATAAAAATAAACCCCTCTGATACCCTTTTGATTACTATTTTGTTACTCACAATTGTCACATAATCAAATCTAATGATATTTTAGGCCTGCTGATTCAGGCATGGCCCCCCCAAAGAGCAGTGACCTGAGCAGAGAATTCTTTGCACATCGTGAGATCCATTTCTCAAACAAATCCCAGAGACCCTGTGTGCACATACCTGATCCGCTGTGAACTGCTTCTTTTAGAATTTTTAGTTCACTATTGAACTCAGCAATGAGTGAGCTCTTACACAAAGGACGCGGTATGAAGCGCCGCTCCAGCTGGTCAGCAATGTGCTGCCGGGCAGAAAGTTCATCGTGATTCTCTGCTGGCTGGGCCAGAAGCTGGAAAGAAGGCAATATATTCTTAGGGACTCAACTTCCCTAGCTATAAATGGGCTAATTACCTACTCCATAGTTGAGAGGAGTAAGTGAAGTAATTCATATGGTAGCCTTAGAAGAGATTTTTATCTGGGAAGTACTTAATAACACGGTTTGGAACCACTGCTCCCAAGAAATTAGAGCATGAAGTGGCTGAGCACTGGAGGAAAAACAAGCAGTTAGCATTCCATATTTTTGTGTTGATTTAAAATTAGCTCTCTGTTATGGCACTGACACTAAGAGAAGGCTCTCCAGACCAGTCTATTGGGCCAATGCATACATACATACATATATATATATAGATATAGATATAGATAGATAGATAGATAGAGATATAGATTACATATAAGCACACACATTATGCATATATATATATATATATATATGGAGTGGGTGGTGAGCCAGGGGAGCTAAGTTTTATACACTCTAGTAACTGATGGTACTTGCAACATGAGCTTTTATCCTCTGGGTACATTTGGGCTGTTTTCTCATCCTGTGTAGTGCTCACTGGCCACAGCCCATCCCAGCGGCATTCCTGCCCCAGCCCTGTCATAGTGGAGAGCACAGTGTTCGTGGGGCTGTGACTGTGGAGGGAGGGGCACACACCACACCTTGCATTGGATGAAAGGACGCAAGAGCACGAAGATGGGTATCCGGGTGCGCACGATGAAGTCGAGGAAGTCCCACAGGGCCAGGCCGCCCACCTTCCGCAGGGCCATCTCCTTCACCTGCAGGCTCAACCAGTACCACTGGCTTCCCAGCTGCCTCTCAAAGCAGACGAGAATCACCTTCAGTGCTTCACACCCGGAGGAGAGAAAAGACAGCCTGAGGACTGTGCCTACCATAGCCACTGTCCATAGCTACAACACCAAGGAATCTTCGCAACTTCTAAACTCTATGTTTCCAAAATCTTAGCACGTACTCTTGAGCAAGGCATCAAGGCAAAATGTTGGTATAATTAGTATAGTAAATGTTTTGCCCGCAATTGTTTCTCACAAGTGCACTGAACACTTGGAAAACAAAGCAGAGCCGTCCATCGGATTGAAAGAAAAATAAAAACATGATGTGTGACTGAAGTTTGACTATGCTTATGGCAACGTGATCATACTATACACATCTTCAGCTCAATGCTTTAAAATATTTTCCTGCTCTTTTAAGCATACTCACATTCCTAAAAAACTAAAAATCAAATGAATGCTGAACTACATAGTTAAAATTTAAATCTTTCTCTTCTGCTCCATTCCCTATTCCATCTTAAACTGATCCATTTGGAATTCACCAGCAAATGGAATTATGTACTTCTATATAATTCCCGATGACTAATCCTGTTGGGGTTCTCTTCTAAGATCTCCTACATTCTAGCAGCCCTTTGCATTTCCAGGAAACAGACTACCCAAACAATGTATCAGAGTGACACAACCATGACAAGGATCATGACCAAGCCTCCTCTGCCATCCTAGACTCCCAATATGGTATGCCTCTGGGTAGCCAAGGGACCCACCTGAGTATCAGCAATCCCACTCTGTAAAAGCCACATAGAGTTTCAAGGTGCTAAGGTCCTCAAGGACATTTCAGGGGGAAAACGATGCCTTATAACACAGGAGGAGATCATAGAACTCTGACACATCTCCTGCCTCAACATCCCACTCTTTACTTCTCTCACTTCCTGTCCTTAGCCACACAAGTAACAAAATGAATGGAAATGACTATTTTTCCCTAGCCTGCTCCTAACAATATTCCTACTGCTATTTCATGCCTATCGGTTTCTGTTTTTCTGCCTTCCCCTATCAGTTCAACACACAAGCTGTTTGACTAGATTCTGGTGGCTTGAATTTAAATCTGGCTCTTTTCATGTATTAATTGTGCATTGAGATGCAAATTAGCCAACCTGTTGAGACTTTATTCTCTTCACTCCTAAAGTAAGAATAAGAAATTTTTTAGAATTGATGTGGAATGTGAAATCTTACTGAGATGAATATACAAAACACTATTTAGGACATGTAAGATGCTGAAAAAGAAGTGCAAAAATAAAACACATACATTTGTTCAGTCGCCTGGATAAATAGGCCAAGTTTTTGTTTTTTTTTAAAAAACAACTTCATTAAAAAGGCAGGAAGTAGAGAGGATTGAAAAACATTTACTCCACACCTACCTTTTCATATCCTTATTTTACATGGCAAGTCCCTGTGTAGTTGGTTTTTCCCCAGTGTGGCAAGCACCTGACAGAAAATAACTCGAAGGGAGGGGAGATTTATTTTGGCCTAGGGTTCCAGAGTTTTCAGTCCCTTGTAGCATAGCAAAGCAGAGCAGCGGACATCATGGTGGTCAGGGAACAGAGACTGAGGAGAATGTCTATGTTAGCTGGCTTATTCCTCTATTCCCTTTTTCTCTACTGGAGCCCTCACGCTATTGGACAGTTCTGCCCACATTTAGGGAGGATCTTTCCCTGCTTAGTTAGTCTTCTGTGGAGACCCCCTCACAGAAACATTCAAAAGTATGCTTTATGAATCTCCTAAGCATCTTTTAACTCAGTCAAGTTGAGAGTCAAGTTCACCACAGAGCCCCTTTTCTCCATCATCCTGTGGGTAATCCCTAATTGCATGTACTGCTCTATTTCAAAGTCTGGGTTTTATTTAAACCTGATCTTTCCATGCCTTGCATGGGCGCATTTTTCCTTTCTCCTTTTTTTCCCCTTTTTCCTTTTTTTATTCTTGTTGTCCATGACATCATTTCAAACATACCCTTTCACAGTGACATCCAGATACCCTCACACTCCAACCTCCAAGGCCCATTTTATTCATTATGTTTGTCTGCTTCACCTTCCCAACCTCTGCTTGGGTGAACTGGAGAGAGTCATCAAGCAAGAGGTTCTCCACTCTCTCCTTTTTATTTATTTTTTCACTCTCTCCTTTTGCAGTTTCCTAGCGTCAGTGTTTCTTATTCTCAGTGCTACAGCAAGACAGTGCTTTTCCTCCTGGCCTAGATCATTCAGGGGCACAGAGTGGCTTTCAAGTATTCCATGGGAGAACATCAATCTAAAGGTAACCATAGGATATGTGAGAGTAACAGAGGAAGGGAAAAGGGAATTGAAAAGCCTTTGGGGAGAGGCAAGGCCAGCATGTCAAACTGCTCAGGATGTAGACTGACCAGGGACTCCATTCACATAACAGCCCAGTGAACCCCATGAGTGTCCTTGTACACTAGACTAAGCCTAGAGCCACAAAATCTAACTTGTGATCTTATACTCAATAAGAAGTAGTGCTTATTGAAGATGCCTTCTGTATATGCCCCCAGAAATCTTATCAAAACAACCAGGTAATTTAGATACTGCACATGTGGAAGTATGAGAGAGGAAGGGAGGGAAGGAGGGTTAAGGTGGGAACATACCCAAGTATGCTGCTTGGCTGGTGGACTCTGCCAGCCCTTCCCTGCGCAAGTCTTTCCCTGCATCTCCAGGGGTGGAGCAGTGGGCAGGGGAGCTCTCCAACATGAAGTTCTTGCTCCTGGATGTACTGATGATCCGCGGTGGCAGGAGCACATTAATGACTGTCTGCAGCAGCAGCTGCACCTCCGGCTGCTCCAGCCATGGGCTATCTGAAGGGCAGTTTGGGAGGGGGAAAGGAGAAGAGTCACAGGCAGAGTTTTTACATTAGAAGCAAGAACAGCTCTTTCCCATTCCAAACTAGAACACTACAGAAATAGGGAGATTTCCCACCAAGGACAGTGTCTCTCTTGATCACACACAGCCTTCTTGGTACCTGGGGATTATCTATAGTTGGTACCACAAAACCTGTGCTCTTAGCCAGTTCTCCTGCTTACCATTTCAATCTCCTTCTTTTTGCAAATATTCATAATGCACTTTCCTTATATTTGAGATAAGCTTTTCCTAAAAGAAAGACCCCCCCTCCAGAAGGAAGAGTAATAAACACATATTGAAATTTAATGACAGTGGAAGTATTTCTGCTAAACTCAGTGGTATTACAGAGTCCATTCACCTGCCAATTTTCATCGTAATGTATTTCAACTCATCACCATTTTCTTAACTGAATTGAAACAATATACTAGGATGTATCTTCTATGTAGTAGAGCAGAGAAACTCTTGGTTTAGGGCAGCTAAACTGAAAAGGAAAGTGAAATTCTTATTTCCTAAAGTACCCCTATTACAACTATTTAGATAGGCTTCAAGTGATGGCCTTCCTGGGAAAAGGAAAAAGAAGTAACAGACCAATATTTAAGTAATCAAATCAACAGTGGTAAGTTTCCTTTAGTTAAATTAATCAGACCTTTGCTTCCAGATCCTACTGTGAGCACAAATGGGATGAGTAGATTTAAAAGCATCCCCTCCCTTCGCTCTTGATTGGTGAATGGGGAGATCACATGGCTTAAAGGGAAATCTTCTTTTAAAGCCTGCGCAGCAATAATAGAAAAAGAGATTAATGGACCACCACATGCATTGAGTATGTTTTTACATAACATGACGGAGACGGTGCCTCCCTGCTGGCTGCTCCTGTAGACTATAAGTGCAATTGTCTTCTGTGCAGCATCCAAGATTGGATCAAAACTGATACTTTACCACTGGCTTGACATAATTGAGAACTACATTCCTAAAAGACAGTAACATCTTGCATATTAAATGTGAAGTTATAATCCTTAGGGTCACATACAAACACACCTTATTTTCTCTATTAGTTTTCTCTGTGTGTCCACCAAGAAATAAAGGAAAAGAGGAAAATGAGAACTTTCCACTTGCTCCATTTGGGAGTTAAAGTCCTCAGACACCTGCCTAGGCCTTCTTTAAGCCAGGAAGCAATAAACAATAGAGAAAGAGACAAATAATCTTTGGAAGCAGGTTACTAAAATGCGTCACTTTGGGGATGTCATTGTTTCTCTTCTATACAAAGAAAGTCAGAGAATGGATGTTAGAAATGGGTAGATCAGTTACCTCTTCTACATCAGTTGTAACCTTTCTATAGATCACAGAGCTTTAAAATTGGATACCAGAGATAAATAGGCAGGTTCTGTACTTGACCTTGGGAGGACTATTTTATTTTTAAGGAGGACAATTTTCTTTAAAACACATCAACAATATGTAGCCCACAATCATTAAGAAAATTAAGATATTCAAAGTCTAGTAATAATACTTGAAAGAATCTTATATTGTAATTCTTTCCAAAATAATTTAAAACCAGGCTTTGAATACTACTGCCTCTTTTAATTAACAATTGTGAGCCATTTATCCCTAGACCCTTGTTTTAAATGACTGAAATGATTCTTGAGGTTGTGGCAAGACAAGATGACTCTGCTATTTTTGAGATCTCAAGAAGAATTACAGAAGCACAACTTAGGGCCATGCTCAGGACGGAAGCTCCAAATCTATGAAAAGTTTGGAGGTGTTCCCACTCTGGTTTCACAGATTTTGCCCAGCCTTTGCAGAAAGAGATAAAAGAACACCGTGATCCGGTGCCTCAACCAGCAACTTAATGAGCGTGACAAACAGGTAAGGCAGTCACACCTGTATCTGCAATGCTACAAGCCGGACAACAGCTGTGCTGAAGGGCAGAGGTGGTGAGAGATAAGGGCTGAGATGAAGAAGGGGTAATCCATCAGCAACACTGGAAGGTCCTACCACTCCCATCACCTGAAATACAAACAGAGTACATGACCAGCCTTGACCACTGCAATTTCATGCAACCATAGTACAGGAGTTTCACTCAATAGTAATTAGCATCATCATCATCAGAATAAATAATCATCATAAATTGAAGGTTGGGCATGTTATTTTTCAGTGTTTTCTCTCTTGCAGCCTTCTTTTTAAGGCCTGTAATGTCTGGAGTCAGATCAGTCATGACATTAGATTCAGCCAAGGTTTTGTAGAATGCTGTTTATAGCTAACTATGTAAATAATGAGAGATGAACTAAAAATAAAAAAAAGCTCTTCTAATCAGGAGATTGGACACTTACTCGTGGACTGGAAGGAGGGCAGCAACATTCTTTGATGGAGCAAAATACTGACAACAATGATGATGGCAACAGCACTATTTGCACTAGACATTCCGGCTACAGCTTCATTGCCTAG
Source organism: Dipodomys ordii (assembly GCF_000151885.1). Taxonomy (NCBI): domain Eukaryota; kingdom Metazoa; phylum Chordata; class Mammalia; order Rodentia; family Heteromyidae; genus Dipodomys; species Dipodomys ordii. Next base: position 45,259,922 of record NW_012267217.1, on the reverse strand, counting down.
CTAGGTAAGCAGCAGATCCTACTCAGTGAAATGCTCTACCATGGTTTTCACACATTGTACAAAACCTTGTCAGGACCAGACTCTAGATATTACTTGAACGATTAAAATAGTTTTTCTTTCCATTCATCTTAGACTGCTGGCCAACTCACTGTGTCATTTGGCACTTTTTTTAAAAAAGAACTCTCTTTGCATTTGGAGGACCCCCTCCCCCACCCCAGACGACCTCAACTTCTGGCCAATTTTGCAGACTCTAACCACCCCACTCTCCAACTGGCAGCCCTCAACTCTCAGCGCAACTTCAGGAGGTAAATTGTCAAAGTAGTGCATGGGAAGCAGCACACCAAAATCCCATGTGATTAGGGATGGGCCCTTGGGTCTCCCCACGCACCACCTTGAAATGTACCTATTGTCAGTGTCACCTGAGCCATCTGTTTGCACAGGTAGGTAGGGGCACAAAGTAGTTGACCTGTAAATCTTCAATGCAGAGAAATCAATAGCAGAGTGAAATGGTGTAAAGTTTCAGAAGATTGCCTCTTGGCTACTCACCAGATTGACACAGACATTGATCAGTGACCTAAGGTGAGGCAGGAAGGATATGATTGGCTGCCTCTGAAGTGTCAAACAAACCCCTTCAATCAAATTGCTGGCAGGCTCCCACTCAACCTGTCGCCTGGAATATAATATAGGAGCCATTAGGAACCTGGCTCCCTTCTGGAGACAGTCTGAAACAAGTGAATGAGACAGTGACGCCATCTAAGACAAGACGTGTGTGTCTGAGACAACAAAGTGCTTCAACGGGATGAGGTTTACCCATGTTGTTCCAAAAGTACAGAGCACACTGGGAGGGGAAGAAGATACTGAAAACGTAGCAGAGGCACGCCTGCCCCACCGACTAATGAGACAAAATCTATTGAAGAAAGAAACAGAGATGATGAATGGGTTGAAATTTTAAGTTCCCCAATTTTAGACTGAGAGAGGATCCTCAGACTACCATTGTAGGAGATCAGCCCATGGGTAAAGACTACCAAGAGAACTCATCTTCCCCATCTGCGTTTTGGAAGTCTATTGATCCCATTCATTTCTACATCTTGCTACTATGAATTAGATGTGTATGGCTTGACTCTTGTCAAAAGATGACATTTTTTTTTAAAAAAGGTATATTAAAAAGTAATCTTAGCTGGGTGCTGATGGCTCACGCCTGTAATCCTAACTACTCAGGAAGTTGAGATCTGAGGATTGCGGTTTGAAGCCAGCCTGGGCAGGAAAGTCTGTGAGGTTCTTATCTCCAATTAATCACAGAAAAAGTTAGAAGTGGTGTTGTATGTAGCTCAAGTGGTAGAGTGCTAAAAGAGCTTGGGGACCATGCCCAGGTCCAAAGTTCAAGGTCCAGGACTGGTGGAGAAAAAGTATTCTTCCTTGACCAAACAAGAAATGATATTTTTTCTTTTTTTCTTTCTTTTAAATTTAATTTTATATTTTTGATTATTATCTTTAAGTAGTTGCACAAAGAAGTTCCCATTCTACAAAACACTACATGAATATAATGTGTCTGACAACACTGTCACCCATTGCTCCTAACCCATCCCTTCTCTCACTTAAGAAATATTTTTAGTTACTATCTATGGTACTATAAATGGTGGTGCACATAATCCAATCAGATAAACATGGATTTTTTTTGTAATGGAAACAAATCCAGTTTATAATTGTCCTAGTTTGAAAAATTTCATCTCCAAACTCCAAAATAAGCAAGTTGGGCTTTGCTGATATGAATACTATTTCTATATACTTTCTTGTTCGTATTGAAAACATATTTATAAAGGAGTGTATATTAAACTCTTTGATATAAAAACTGTCCAAAGAATGCACAGATCGGTTCAGTCAATACTCTTTCTATTGAACTGAGAGCCCATAAAGTAGTGTCAGTGGCTTACACCTGTAATCCTAACTACTTAGGAGGCTGAGATTTGAGGATCGAGGTTCAAAGCCAGTCCAGGGAGGAAAGACTGTAAGACTTTTATCTCCACTAAACTATGAAAAAAAAGCTGAAAGTGGAGCTGTGGCTCAACTGTTAGAGAGCTAGCCTGGAGCAAAAAGGTCAGGGACAGCTTCCAGGCCGTGAGTTCAAGCCCCAGTACTAGCATAAAAAAACAAAACAAAATGAAACAAAACAAAAACCAAGTTAATCCAAAAAACTTCATATATGTTTCCCAAGAAAAACTTCCTACAGTTGACAAAGTTTATGTACTAATTCAGAAATCTGCCTTTGGAAAGCATGATGATATTTACAATGGCTAAATTATATGACAAATGGGACAATTTGTGATGTTTAACATCTTTGATACCAAATTATTTAAGAATTTATTTTGACACATACTTGTAAGAGTTATATATCTTTGATCAGGCATCTGCTAATAAACACAAATGTTCCACTGGGACCACCAAAGAAATAGTGCTTTCAAACTATCATTTTTATTGCCAGTGCAATCAATAACCTTGATGGAATGTCTAGATATTCACCACCATGGTGAATAAACAAGCCATCAATTGCTAACATGCAATCATCCAATTTGTTCTCCATTACCTTCGGAGATGGGCTTAAACATGAAAAGGCACAGGTTAATACCTGCAGAAATGCTAACCAATCCCAAGTACTATAAACTCCTGGGAAATTGTATTGATTCTTGTAATTGAATCTGCATTGGTAATTCTTGTATTGATTTAGGGTTTAATTGAAAACAACAAACAGGCTCTTACTATTAAAGTAAACTCAAAATGCCCAGTTAGTGGTTTTACCAGAATCTTCAAATGAAACAATCTGCTCACTAGGATGACAATTTCCCAATTGGGTTCACACCTCCTGGTAGAGGTATCTACTCATAGGCATCTATCTGCTCAACAGATGCATCTTAGGCCACTGAACAGAAGCCACGTGGTAAGTGTTCATGTAGAATGGCATGAAATTAGGCCAGAGGGAACTATTTGTTACAATTCAATGTGCTTTTAAGCTCTGGAGTATGCTAAAACTTGGTATTTTTCTAAATTGACACCTGAATGAATATTTGAACTTATATTAAATTCAGTACTTTGAATATGAAATTGTTCTTCTCTCTTTAGTTACTTTTGTAAATAGGGTATATTCTATCTTATTTCAAAAGGATCCAAAGACTATTGGGTTTCTTAGGTGGATAAGATCATCAGATGAGAAGCATATAATTTAAGAAATAGGTGATTATTCAAGAGAAACGTGTGTATGTATGTATATATGTGTGTACATATTTAAATTCTTTTACTTAAAACATGTATATTCTTAGAGAAAATGTGACATCCTCTGAACTTCTCCTGCTATATAGTTCCTGATTAGCTCTGCACATAGACCAACAGAAAACTTGTAAGTCATCCATTCAACTCTAGATTGACCCACCGTCTTAGAAACACACCAAGGATAAATTCTGATTTTGAGGCTGTCATTTCAACAGTGAGTAAGCTCCTCCTCACCTCAAGGTAGGCATCTTATGAATTTTGTTGAACATTCTATCCAATCTCTTTAGAATGAGAATAAGGGCCGGCCTCACTGCTTCAGCTGTCCAGTCAGTGATGGGCAGCATCTCCATGATGTAGCGCCGAAGTCCACGGCTTTCCATTGTCTGGGTATCATATGGTGCCAGCTTCAGGAGAGAGTGTGCAATTTCTGCCAACCTAAAATATTTGTTTTAAAAGAATAAGCATAGAAGACCACCATGGGACTCACCCTTCACAGTATCTTGCTAATCACTGCCAGCCAATCACCAACTTCCTGAGCTAAGAATTATTCTTTCCAACGTCCTACATCTCTCCTCTTTTCCCACATCACCTAGAGTGGTGACTGCACACGTATATAAGTGAAGAATTGTGGAATGATTCAGAGGAGAAGCTGATGAGAGAATTTAATTGTGAGGAAACTAAAACCCCCAAAGATGAAAGATATCACTTTGTGTGTCTGTTTCTCTCTCTGTATGTGTATTCATTAATATATTAGTAGTAAAATGTTAATACTGTGTTCTTTTTCTCACATATTAACTACAGAATTTTTTTTTTGGTCATGGGGCTTGAACTCAGGGCCTGGGCACTGTCTCTCAGCCTCTTTGTGCTCAAGGTTAGTGCTCTACCACTTGAACCACAGCTCCACTTCTGGTTTTTAAGTGGTTACTTGGAGATAAGAGTCTCACAGGGATTTTTCTGCCCGGGCTGGCTTCAAACAGAGATCCTCAGATCTCAGCCTCCTGAGTAGTTAGGATTACAAGGCATGAGCGACCCACGACCGGCTTAACTATAGAATTTTTTATAAAGAAACCTCCCAAGTACTGGGAGAGATCAGGAGAAACAGGAAGAATGCTTAAAAGGATCTATAGCATAAGAGCTTTCCAGGCATTTTGCTTTAGGAATCATGGCCAAGCCATTACTTCTCTACTTGGATTCCTTAACAAGTACTTCATCTGTCTGGTCCTGCATGGAAGAATTCACTCTGGTGATTCATTCCATCACTGGAGAAACTCACTCAACCTCAGGGTGAGCCCACATTCTCTTGTTTTGTTTTTTTTTTCCTAGTAGGTTTAATTCTAGAAGCATAAATTCAATATATCTTCTTCATAGTAACCCCTCTTGAAGTAACAAGTTACTGTCTCCTCACCCACACCTTCTTTTCATTATCCTGGAATTATGTATGATTTTGGATGTTCTAAAGAAATCACTTTAAACAGCCTATGCATTCTTTGGTTTCTCTCTTTCTCATAAGTGTGTTATGCAGCAAGCAATTTACTTCTCAGGTTGTTTATGTAATAGATAAGAGTATGTCTATATGCACTTATTTCTTTTTCTTTATTATTTTAAAAATAATTCTGGAATATGTTTGAGAAATGACCAATATGACTACTGTATGTTTATGAACAGCATGCAAGCTGAATTTGAGAGTCATTGGATAGATTACTATCTGAATTTCTTTCATCACTGATCATAGGACAAAAATAAATTAGTTTGAGCCTACAACAGAATTCCCTTTTACACAGTATTTGTTAAGTTATTCTAACTTCTTTCTTTTTTGTGTGGGCCTTGGTGCCATCTCTGAGGGTTTTTTTTTTGTCAGTCATGGGGCTTGAACTCTGGGCTTGGATGCTGTCCCTGCATTCTTCAGCTCAAGGCGAGTGCTCTACCGCTTGAGCCACAGTGCCACTTCCGGTTTTCTGGTGGCTTATTGGAGATAAAAGTCTCACAGACTTTCCTGCCTAAGCTGGCTTTGAACCACACTCCTCAGATCTCAGCCTCCTGAGTAGCTAGGATCACTGGTGTAAGCCACCAGTTGCCCTGAATCCTGTAGGGGAGATTGAGACCATGACTCAAGTGGTAGAACACTTGCCCAGCAAGTATAAGGCCCTGAGTTCAAACTTTAGTACCACCAGACAAAAAGGTTACTACGTGTTTTTTTTTTTTTTTTCCTAATGAGAGAACACAAGAGATCTTTCTATCATAAGGGAAGGAAAGAAGGGAGGGAGAGAGTAAATGAGAGCAGGAGGGAGAAGCAGTAGGGGGAGGGAGGAGAGAGACAGGTAGTAGTAGGGTGGGTGGAAGGAGGGGACTACAGAGCCTGTTGTCCTACTGCTTTGGGCAATCTGGGTTGCTCTGAGAAGGACAAATGAGTCAACAAGTTCTTTTATGATATTCTATGTAATTAGGATTATCAATCCGGAGAGCCTTGTAATCAACCACATATTCTGCAAATGTAGCGGTCCAGATTGCTCTCCCAGTGCTTTTTTAGCACTTCTTACTAAATCTAATTCTTCCTGGAAACACACTTTTGCTTTGATATCATCTTATTTATCTTTCTTTCTTTTCTTTTCTTTTCTTTTTTTTCTTGGTCGTGGGACCTGGACACTGAGCCTGGGCACTGTCCCTCAGCTCTTCAGCTCAAGGCTAGCACACTGTCCCTCAGCTCTTCAGCACTCTACCACTTGAGTCACAGCCCCACTTCCGGCTTTTTCTGCTTATGTGGTGCTGAGGAATCAAACTCAGGGCCTTGTGCACGCAAGGCAAACACTCTACCACTGAGCCACCTTCCCAGCCCCTTATTTCTCTTTCAATCTACTCCCTCTCTTTGGATGATAGCCATTCTTATGTTTCTAAAATATCACCCATAATTCCTAAGTGTATATGTTTAGCTTGAATTCTACCTATAACTGTTTGATTAAGTTATAAGAGAAAACCTTAATAAATCCTCTGCCAGACATAGGATCTAAGTGTCTGGACCTTCCGTCTTCTTCAGCATAAAATACCTGTTTGGCCAGAGAGTGTGTAGGTCTGTCCTTTCCCAAAGGGTACAATACAACATTAATAGAGGACATTTAAGTCTACATATTGCGTAGGTGGTATTTTTTTCTTCTTTGAGAGAATGCAGGTTATGAAATAACTGTGCTCTTGAATGACATTATTCTGGCTCCAGATATGTTGTTCTTGTCAATTTGATTAACGACATATGACAACATGCTCTACAGGCATATGAAACTTGCCCTTTACCTACTGGAGGACTGATACCAAGGACATTGTTCACAATACTGCCCTCTTTTCAACAAACAACAACCAGATATCCTTTAATTATTATTATTTTAACTTGCTAATTGTTTTAACATTTTTAAAATGGTGATTATAAGGGTGATGCACCTCGTTGTATAGCCAAGATTCTCCTGGAACTCTTTATGTAGGATCCAACTTATGATCCGTCTGCCTCATGCTCCCCTGACCAGTGATTACCACTCTGTATGTATCACCAGGTTGGCGTTATTTTTTTAAAAGGAATTATTACACCAAGCAATTCTTTTCACCTTGTTGATGCTACGATTTTGTAACTGATCAATTTTCATTTAGTGGTTTGAGAATCAGAAGCTCAATAGCAAATGTGTGTTGAATGAATAACATGAATATGATCTCTTATCATTCCCGTGCTAATATTATCGAAATTGTTTCCTTGCTCAACTTCTTCTGCTCTGATTCTCTAGTTTATGCATTCTATCCTTTGCCTCATAAAATTTTCTAAGTTGTCTCAAGTCTTTTTTAAAGGGATAAACACCCAAATATATTTGATTTTTAACATTTGCAATATTATTATTTTCTTGCACTGTGCTGAGGTATTGTGCATTATCTTGAGGGACAGGTCCATGTCTGTTATAATGTTTGGATCACTTTCATTAGTATCTATTATCTTAAGTCTGTCTATGGCAGATAATGAACTAATAAATCTCATTCATCCTTTAATAGCTGATAGCCTCTAGAGGGAGCTCCAGGCTATTTGACTCCTGTCCTCTTCTTCCAAATGCCCTAAGGATTAATGAAGATGGTCATGGTCCAGTTAAAGGATAGTTATCTGTCTGTCTGTCTGTCTGTCTCTCTGTCTGTCTGTCTGTCTGTCTGTCTGTCTGTCTGTCTGTCTCTCTCTCACATGCACACACACATACACACACACACAAATCTTCTAGGAGTCTTTCCCTTTGCACTCACCAAATGGTTGTTGGTGATAGCAGTGGCTTTCTGTCTCTGTGAGTGTGGTATTTGTTCACAAAATTACTCAGTCAACTAGAGATGATCTGGGGGAAGGGAGCCCTTGGTTGTTATGGCAACAAGGCTTGACACTCTGAATTTCCCTCCCCTTTCTTTGAAGCCTTCTGTTTAGGAGCTAAACTTCTCAGTGTGAAATAAGCTCCTCTGCATTAGGGCACAGTTGGGTGTGTGAACACTTGAGAAGCTCTGGCGTTCTCTGGCACTGATGGCTGTGTGCCCACATGTAGGGAATCTGAAATAGGCCTGCAGGAGAAAAAGTCTATGTTCACCATACATTTCTCCTCCTATCATTATCCTTCACTATTTCCTCAGTGCTTTCAAAAGATCATTTTAAGTGAAAAAAAAAAATCCAACAAGCAGGAAGTTGGTATGTTTTGCCAAATTGTAATGCTGTTTCTGAATGTCTGTCTTCATTTAGTTTATATATGTTAAACTTTCCAAGTAAATATTTTGTGATCCCTAAATATTTTTTCAAGCAATTTTTAATGGCACTTTATAAATTTAGTAATCTGAATAATAGGTCTTTTGGAATTGTATTTCTTTTAAGAATGAAAATGCAAACATAGGCTTTATCACAGAAAGAGGGAAAAACAAGTGTACAGTGATGTATTTATGGGGCCACTTTCTGGAAGACCAGGAGTAAAAAAAATGTTAAATGATGACTGGCTTCAGCCAGTTTAGAATTTTTACCGAGACATTTTTGAATGAATGAAGGCTATCAAACACAAGTTTAAAGAACATTTCAGGCCCAAGTCAAGTGTGTCTAAGAGTTAAAGTTGCTCACTTTCTTGTAATGCTCGCCTCTTTAGATGGCCTAGTTTCTAAAGAAGTCATTATTAGAAAGTAGTAGCATGGTTGGGTTTTTTTTCATATGAAATAACAAAAGGAAGATTGGATTTTTGTGAAATAGCAGAATCTGGGTTATTAAGTAGTCCTTGGATGGAGGCTAGCTTTTGAAGAATCCAAGAAATAAATTTCCCTTTTATTCTCTTCTGCTGAGCAGAAAATAAATGGAGTATGTTTTACCTGTCTTAAAAACATTTCCCTTGTCCACCTTGAATTTCCTTTTTTGACAGGCGTAATGCAAACTCTACCAGAGGATTTGTTTATGCTATGTATCTAAGTTCTAGGAAGCAAATCATTTTAAGTTTCTCAAATTTTTAACTTAGAAGACCCTTCTGCTCCCCTTATCCACCCACCCACACATCTCGGGCCAACACATTCTTGAAGACATAAGGCCCAAGGTAAGCCCATACTCAGGGGCAGGAAAAGTGAGAGGTGTACCTCATGTGTGATTTCACATCCAGCAGCTCCAGGGCAGTGACCCGTGGCTCCCCAGCCAGGTTTTGCAAGATTTTTAACCTTGGCCCACAATGCTTGTAGAATTCTGTGCAAATATTCAGCAGAGATTCCCGGGGTCTCCTAAATTCTTCCCGAGCCATTCGTTCATCCAGTTCCTCTCTGGGAAGACCTTGCCCTTCTTCTAGTAAGTGAAGGTTTTCCCTAGAAAATTATAAAAGAATAACCAGGGGTCTGAAAAGCCGTGCATCTTAACTGTGATAAATGAATGTTGTTCGGGAGGTAAAAAAAAATTAAGAAGATTCCAGTTGAGTTAAGGACTCGGTAGCATGAAGCCCAGGAAAAGCTGATCTGGAACATAAAGAGAGTTCATGAGCCTAAAGAAATCACCATCGGGGCTGGGAAGGTGGCTCAGTGGTAGAGCTCTTGCCTTGCATGCCTGAGGCCCTGGGTTCGATTCCTCAGCACCACATAAGCAAAAAGAAAAAAGCCGGAAGTGGTGCTGTGGCTCAAGTGGTAGAGTGCTAGCCTTGAGCTGAAGAGCTGAGGGACAGCGCCCAGGCCCAGAGTTCAGGCCCCACGACCGGACCCAAAAAAAAAAAAGAAAGAAATCACCATCCACCCCAAACTGTAGTGACTGTGGATTAGCCCCTTCCTGACAGATTTATGTGGAAATAATATGTCAAATAAATCGAACGGAACCATAACTCAGTCCCAAAGGCAATCGCCTCAACATGTCAGAACTACTAGGAATTACAGCAAGAATTTCTGTACCTGATGAAGTGCAGTTTGGCTCCTTGCTCCTGGTGCCTGAAGTCAGAAAAACAATCGGCATAATAATCAGAACAAGAACAGGTCCTTTTCTTACAAATCCTTTTTGTTTATATGAAAAGCCTCAAAGGAATATATATGGTATTACAGACATACATATTATTCCTAAAATATAACATTGTGTGTGTGTGTGTGTGCGCGCGCGCGCACGCACACACATTCATGTGCCGGTACCGGGGCTTAAACTCAACGCCTGGACACTGTTCCTTATCTTTTTTTGTTCAAGGCTAGCACTCTACCATTTAAGCCATATTTCTATTTCCAGCTTTTTTTTTCAAAGTTAATTGGAGATAAGAGTCTTGTGAACTTTTTTGCTAAGGCTGGCTTCAAACTGCGATCCTCAGATCTCAGTCTTGGGAGTAGCTGAGACAACAGGCCGGAGCCACCAGACCTGGCATAACATAAAACATTTATATTTCATCTGGTTACTGCAGCTACTACAATGACAGCTATTATGAAAACTGTTTAATTATCATACAATTTCTATAAAAGAAAATGTAAAAATGAATAAAAACTCATGGAATATAGCCAAAGGAAAGATCTTTTTGAAAACTTTAAAATCTAAGACATACTATTAATGTATGTTCTGTTTCAAGTGATCAGAGAAAGGTATCACCATCTTCCTTCCATTCTGAGACATAGTGTTTTGTAGCTGATGGACGAAACCAAAGCGAATCTATTTTCTCCACATGCCAGTCATCTTAGTAGTTGAACTTGACCCAATTTGCCTAGAGAACCATCTACATATCATTTAAACTACATCATAATTCCTTCATATACAAAAATAATACAGGGGTTCTCCTTCATATCAGTCAATGTATAGTTGGGTTTGAAGTTATTTTATTTTTAATCCAAACAGAGAATAGAATAAACAGGAAATTACCTTGATATAAATAATGATGCATACTTAAGAATATGCTTAAGGAAAGCAGGAAATTATTTAATTTCTCCTTATGATCTTCCTGCTAAGTACTTCCTACTAGGAAATGAACTTTCTCTTTAGCTGATTTTAGGTCTACCAGTGTCTTAACTCTTCCTTAAATGAGGACACTAATTAGACTTTGTCTGTTGTGGTATCTAGAGGTTACTAAAAATAGAATGCAGTAGATAAAATATTAACTGGCCAGTGTCTGAGCCACACCCAACCAAGGAAAGGGGTGAATTGAACAATATGGGCATTGCTAAAGGACCTGAATCAAAGCCTGGATGAAATGTCTGAGGAAACCTGTCCCAGAAATGAGACACCACCAGCCAATCAGTTTTATTTGGCTTCTGTTGGGGGCAAAATGAAACAACTGGAAAAATCAACAAAACACCTGGGTGGCAGAGACCATCCAGCACTAGATGCAAAAGAAAACAAATTCCAATTCAAGCTTCTCTTTGACGATTTTGAAAAAAAAAAGATGTGGTATTTTCTTGTTACTAAACTCTCACCCTCTTTTCTTTTCTTTAGAGTTTTTCACACCTATTAGTGCCAGTTTTCAGGATTCCTCTTATTCTCAGCAACTGAAATTCAGGTTGTAGAATACTGACCATGCCTAGAATTACCTGGTGTTTACTCCAGATGACATGGTGTGATTGGCTGTGGTTGTTCCTTTGTGACCCTGATCACACCGGCTCATCTGTGGGGCTGTCATGGGTCTGTAACATCGATGATAATTGCCATATGAAAATGAAAGAGATGGAAATATTTATTAGAGCCCTGGGTTGTAGAGACTCCATAGGTTTTAAGGTAGCTTAAAAATGTTTTGAAAGATAGGCTAACTTTCGGCATTTATGTCACACAGTTCTGTGTGTCCCAAGAGCTGTTTTAACAAAAACATTGATTCCTATAGATCTATGAATTTTCCATGATTCAAGTTCTTGAATTTCTTGATTCTGAGCAATAAACTATGATGCTTCAATAAGATACGCAATCTAAATCCTAAGTCTGTATTGATTGAGAGTTGAGAGCTTATTCTTCCACTGTATGGTTAACCACTCTAGACAATAGTAAAAGACAAGGTTATGCATATTTCTTTGGCTATCACACCAGAAAAAACCCTAAGAAGCGATCACAGAATGCGATTTCCTAATGAGTTGCATCAGGCGGAATTTAAAGATGGCCCAAGTCCCTTGCTAGCTAGTGTTAATTGGTGATGCTGTTATGCTACATAACAATATGGCAAAGGAGAAGAGTTGTGGGCAGGCTTCATTTAATCACTTATTTAGATCTACCAACAAATTTTCATTTCCACTGGCCAGTAGCATGACAAAGATTCAAAGTATTATTGCTAGCTGGTAGACAGAGGGAGATTATGTAAGAGAAATGGGTGTGTCTTCTAAATGCAGAGACTGGCTGAGGGCTTTCAGACAAAAGCTGTACAACATGGAATTCTGCCAAAATCCTGAATGAGTTTGGGAATGGATTTTTTTCCCCAGCACTTTTGGATAACAACTCATACTCATCAGTGCATTAATTTCTACCTTGTAAAACCCCGACCAGGTTTAGCTGATTGCTTGAACCTCTGTGAGTAACAAATGTTTTTTTTTAAAACCTGTAAGATTGTGGCAATGTGTCATATGACAATAGAATACTACATTTGGAATATACTCATATTTCATCTGTATATAACTTATTTTTTCATAAAATAAAGAATTTAGGAATGTGAAACTTAAAGGGATTGCTTAAATTCTTTTTGTAAAAATGAAACCAATTTGATTGTAGCTATAATCAATGAGGCTGGTCTTCTCCACAGAAAGAATATTAAGGGCATTAGAATACTTCAAGCATCAGAATCTTAAATGCTCATGCCTCATCCATAACTCTTCATGGGAATTTTAGGAAACTAAAATCTTCCCTAGACTTCAGAACTTTTAGTGAGCCCTCTGATCAACATAGCAAAGAGAAGGCTGAGGCAGCAAGGGGCTTTTTATGTTGGGAATGAAGGTAAGTTACAGGATGTTAGGCTAAATGTGTGGTCTTTCAGTCTGGATTTCTAGCAGAGCAGAATGGAATACAGGAGAAAAGACACAAGCCCGGGAAGACTTCTCTCTCCCAAAGAATATCTCCTTCTATTCAATTCAGAGGAAGTGGAAAAGGAGAGCTAATCATATGCTCAGGGTCCTGTACCCACTTTCTTGCTTTATCTCTTGACCCATCTAGAGCCTCATCTGGCCCTACCCTGCCATGTGGCAACTCAATTCCTCATGCTTTTGTACTCAAGATTCTTTGATAGAGTTAACTTTTTTTTTCTTCTTTTTTTTTCTCATTCTTAGCGTTAACTTTTTGAACTTTATTTAGGGCTGAACTTTGATGCTAATTTCCCTTTCCTTCCCCAAATCTTTCAGCCTCTCCCCCATCATCACAGTCATCTTTGTCATCATTGTTATCATCATCATCACCACCATTATCATCATTGTCATTGTTGTCGTCATCATCATCATCATTTGGTGGTACTGGAATCCGAATTCAAGGTTTCACACTTGCTAGAATGGTTCACTAACACTTGAGTCACCTCTGCTGGCCCCTCTCTCAGTATTATTTAATCCGGATCCAGAAAGAATCCATTGAGCCTGACCTATATGCCATATATATTTATGTGTGTATGATCTTACAGTTTATATTTGCTGTACAGTCTCTAAAATTATAGTAAAAGAACGCCTAACATCATAAAATAATACAGTAATATCATAAAGTAATAAGAGAATGTCCAACTGGAACATAGATGTATCATGTCTTATAATATGGTAGCTAATAAAAAATGTTCATTTTCACTAACTTAGCCTTTTTACTAAAGATCTGTCCACCCATGGGTTAAAACTACCATAAAAGCTATAAGTAGGGACTGGGAAGGTGGCTCAGTGGTAGAGCGCTTGCCTTGCATGCATGAGGCCCTGGGTTTGATTCCTCAGCACCCCATAAGCAAAAAAGCAAAAAGCCGGAAGTGGCACTGTGGCTCAAGTGGTAGAGCGCTAACCTTGAGCTAAAGAGCTGAGAGACAGTGCCCAGGCCCAGAGTTCAGGCCCCACGACTGGACCAAAAAAAAAAAAAAAAGCTATAAGCAATTGTGCATTCAGCAACCACAGGAGCCACATCATTTTAATCACTACTACTACTATTACTACTCCTCAAAATAACTAACTTAGGGACTATTTGCAGTTGTAAGCCATAAGGAGCTAAGTAGATATTTCTAAACATAAAGGTTTGTAAGTATGTATAAAGACTAGGTTTTTGAGACTTTTAGCCACAATTTTTCTTCATCTTTCCAATGGATACATATAGTTTAAAGCTATAGACATTTCCGCCACTACTATCACCTGGTGAGGACCTCCACACTGTACAGAAGGGCTTGTAGGGATGTAGCAAGAGCAGCTGTGGCAGCAATCTCTTCTCGGGCAGCAGGTACTGTCTCCACCTGTGATGTCTGTCTCTTTAGCTTTTGTAGGTAACATGGAACTAAGGCTTCCAAGACCATCAGCATCTGAAGACTGTAAGCAACAGAAAGAAAACCAATTCACATTTAACTTTCTACATTTAAAGGTTATAGCATACTTGGGAGCATGGGTAAAGCCTCTGGAGAGATGAGGAATTCTCATTTTCCTTCTCACCCCCCAAGAGTGGTTATTAAATCAAGTATACACGTATACAAAAGGTTGAAAAAAGCAGAAAAATAAGAATTGGTAAACCTCTCTTCAGGAATGTGTTGGTGTAGGGTCTCAGCTGAACAATTTTGAAACAAGACCAAAGCAGGAGTCACTTTATAGGAAGAGCCTGTGGAAACGGCCATTGTGCTGAGGGTTGGCAACATGGGTACTTAGCTGCGGGTATGGGGTGCATATTAAACATCACTCCCATATTAATGCAGTGTTGATGTGAAAGGGACATCATCAAAGGAGAGAGGGTAAGGAATCAGTCATTATGGAAGGTGGATTCTCACTTTTAAAATTGCTAGGTACATAACTCTAACATAAAGCTTTTGCTAGGAGAGTCTGCCAATTGCGTTTATGTTTATAGCTCTGGGTTTGAGAAAACAACACTACATGCCGAGAACTGGGAACAAAGAGTTTGTTTGATCCATTTTCCTTTCTAGAGATACCAGAGAATTCTGCTGTAGACACTGAGAACTGCTTGCTGAATGTGTAACTGTACCTCAGGTAAGTGCTCTAAAGGCAGGAAATGGCAATTTTCAGAGCTGGATGAGTACATCAGAAGTCAGAGACTCTTGAGCCCCGTTACCTCTGACAGGCCAAAAAGACAAGCAAGAAATCAGTTGTGATTCCTGTAAAAATTAAATACCACGTGAACTGATTGTTTTAATAGAAAGTCTGGTCAAATAAAAAAAAGAACCGAAGTTCGGAGTCTAAGGCTTCCAGGTATCTTTTGGAAGTACCAAGTTTTAGGAGAAAATGAGGCTTACTGAGTTTATCCAGAGATTATGTTGCACTTTTTTCTTAATGGAATTTTCCAAGTTGTAAATAACACTCTTGTGTTGATGTGATTGAAAACCCATGAAACCACTTCATAAAACTTTTCCTTAGTAACCATTAAAGCAAAATATGCAAATGATCTAGAAAAGCATTTCTACCCAAAGAGACACATACTTAGATGTACACAAAGGCATACACAATGATGCAACCATTCATTGTAGCATTATTTATAATAGCTTCTCACTAGACACAACACAAATATCTGCCATCAAGAGAAGAAATCATCAATGTTTGGTATTCATACAACGGAATATTACAGATGAATGACAGAATAAACTGTGATGATTGGGGCATGGCTCAAGTGGTGGAGCACTTGCCTAGCTAGTTCAAGGCCATGAGTTCAATACCCACTTCAGTAAAACAACAAATAAAAACACAAAGTTAACCTACAGTTACACACCATATGTAATGAATTACATGGATGAGTCATGTAATAATATGGAATAACAGAAGTCTGATATTAAAAGTATGCCTATGATACTATTTCACTTAGAGTTCAGAAATACACAAAGCTGATTTATCATGCTGAAAATGAGGGTAGTGGTGCCTTATCTGATTTTTCTATTTCGGTGATAGTTCCATAAATATCATTTATGGATATTTATTCAAGTATAAACATATGATACTAAACATTTCATAGGAATAAAAGATACTTATGTAAGAATAATTTAGGCACAAGGACTTGCTGGTACAAATATGAAAGCCCTTTAAGAATATCTCAGGTAGCAGCTACTTAAGAAACCCTAATTCCACCAAGGCATCAAGAAGCTCTGTGCTGAATGGAAAATTAGAAGGATCACTTAAAGAAATAATATTTTTTAAGACAAAATGTTGGAAATAAACTTGACAGCTTGGGGGGTGGGTGGAGACATGGGAGGAGGGAAGGTGGGAGAAAAATGAGGGAAGGAGTAACAATGTTTGACAAGAAATGTCCTCACTACCTTACTACGTAACTGTAACTCCTCCGTACATCACCCTGACAATAAAATTAAATTAAAAAAGAAAAATAAATTTAAACCTAACAATATTGGACTTTGATCTTTTACTCATTCTGACAAGTTATTTTGATTGTAAATTCTTATTCCTTTTGAGTTCAGTGTGTTTGAATTTTAACTTGAAAGAGAGTTTCAGGTCTCACTGGGAATTTGGTAATGTGAAGATTTGGTAGTTCTACATTACTGGCATTTTAATGATAAAAGGTTTGCATTTCATTATGAAATGTCTTAATGTCACTTGATCCCAGTGCAGAATTTTTGGTATATCCTATTAACACCATACACAGCTGGGAATTGACAATAGAATAGAGAATACATTTTTACAGAATAAACTTGGAGTTAACGTAATGCAGGGTTTTGATCCATCCTGGATTGTTTTGAGCCGTGATAGTGTAGCTGTGATAGAGTAGGAAAGTGGGAACAAGCCCATCTGGATGGATTGCAGATTTTCTTTCCAGAAGGTCACAGCTGTACCTCTGCTTTCCCTCAGGCATAATATTTAATCATCACGGTTTAAGATGGCAAATCCTGGGAATGCAAGAAGTACAAATTCACTCATTCCTCATGCTTCCTTCCAATAAACAAAGTTCAATTAATATAAAGCCTGGCCCCTCTCAGCTTTATTCATCTGTCCTGGGGAAAAGAAAAAAGACATATGTATGAAGACATACGAGCACAATAAACTGAAGTCCTTTGCTCCTGGGGAGATTGCTCACAGGGTAGGACTTTTTAACAGAGAGAGGAGACTGATGCATGAGACCAGAACCAACATCACAGAACTGAACTGGAATGACTCACAGATGTGAATATTAGGCTTTCAGTACTCAACAAAAGACAAGATACATATTCTTGCCCTTTCTCTGATAAGCTTTATTATTACTCCTTGATAAGAGTTTTCACAGGTTGTTTAAATATCTGCTATGAAATTTTGTTTGCTACTCATTTGTATTACAGGAGAGGAAAATACTTCCCAGTAAGACTAAATATCTTAGTCTTTGCACAAATTCCAAATTAGGAAATTTCAAACTAGGGAAGATTTACAATATTTTCCAGAATGTCCACTATGACCAATTTTCCTAAATTTGTTTTTTAATATATATTTTTATTGCAAAGATACTGTACAGAGGAGTTACAGTTACATGAGTAAGATTATGAATATACTTCTTATTGAGCATTATTACCCCCTCCATTGTTTTTCCCCTACCAACCCTTCCCTCCCCACCTCCCCAACTCTAAACTTGTTTTTTAAAGACTTGTCAGATTGTTACAGACTCGATATACCAGAGATAAACCTTATATTCATTTAATTTATTGTTTTTGCAATAGTCACTTCTTACAGTGCACAGAAGAAAGAGCTGCAGTTACCTTCTGAATGACTCTGGAGCATATGCCACCACAGTCACACAGAGCTTAATGGCCTCACTGATAGAAAATGTCAGGTCTTCATTTCCATAGCAGAAATCTGAAAGAGAAATGTTAGGGTACATAATCAAAATGGATTCTGATCAGGATAATCAAGTTCATCACCCCCAATGTCATCTTTCCAATTATATTTTGTGGTACATCCTTTGTTAGAGTTTTATACATAAATGATAAAAGCTATAATTCTCTTCATATGAAGGGATAGAAGCCCTGTTTTTTACTTTTGAATAATTGGATAATAAATACATGATTTTTAGGGTAGTTTTTAACAATCTCACCTAATAGAAGACAATGAAGGCACCCTTGAATGGTCTACGGTAAAAAATTGGTTTTTTAAAAAAAATTACATCAAATTCTACATGTCCCAGGATCATAAAAGACCATTTGGGGAGGATATGCACTTAGAATTATGGCCAGTAATTGAATCTTCTATGAACTGAAGTCTGAGAACACTGGTCTATGGGACATCATTTAAGTATGATTTTCATAGCAGAGGATTTCTTTTTTTTTAATTAATAAGTATTTTTTATTGTGAAAATACCGAACAGAGGGGTTATAATTACATGAGCAAGGTAATGAGTACATTTCTTATCAAGCATTGTTGCCTCCTCCTTTGTTTCCCCTTACCATTCCTGCTTGTACATCTTATTGTATAGCAGAGGATTTCTTGTTCTTCAAGACCCACAAGAAACTTTTAAAAAAAGCAAGGCTTTAAAAAATCTACTCATTCCTTTTCATTTTACTTTTTTATTTAGTTTGCATATATATGAAAAACTGCAGGAAGAAAAAGACTGTTAAGGGAAGTTTTGCATTTACCTAATGACTTAAGAGGCTTCTCAGCTTTGACCAGCTCTAGGATGTCTAATATGTCAGTAGTCTCTCCTTCTAGAGATTGTAGCAAGTCAAACAGACACTGAGCTGACACACCTTTGCTGGGTCCATTATTAGCAGCATCCTGAATAAAGAAACATCATTGAAAAGGGTCCATTGATCAAGACACACTGTATTCATAAACTGCTTTGTGGAATGGCAACTTCCCTGAACAACTACTGAAAGATAACAAAACATATTCTTTTACAAAAAGAAAATCATCTTTAGTTTATTGATTCCTACCCCAGCATTAATACGGTTGATCAAGAACTCAAACCTCATAGACTCTGACACCAGTTCCAATCACACATCTCTGTGGATTTCAGTTAGACAATTCTGCAATCAACAATACTGGTACAGGATTTTGGAGTGATGTGCCAGAATTTCAGGAGATAGAGAATGCTACTCTAGTACATGATAGATATTTGTGGCAAATCTTAAAAATACAGCAGAATATGAATTGCTAACAAAGCTTACCACAATGGCTCCTTCTGTAGAAGACAAAAGAATGAAGGAAATTTCTACAATGGATTATTTGAACATTTCAAATACATTTCTGGAATTGATGCTTATTTTAGTCAAAGGCTGAACTTTGCAGGTTTTAATATATCACAAAATGGAGACGCTTGTCATTTCAAATTTGTTTAAAATAGTATTGATTCATTCATTAAAACAGCAACTTGTTGCTGACAGTGGTTCACATCTATGATCCCAGCTAGGCAGGAGGCAGAGTTAGGAGGATCATGGTCTAAGATTGTCTCAGGCAAAAAGTGCAAGACCCTATCTTAAAATCAACTAAACCAAAAAGGGAGGGAGACATGGCTCAAGTGGTAGAGTGCTTGCTTAGCAAATCTGAGGCCCTGAGCCCAAAGCCTAGTAATGTCAAAGTAAAAATTTTAAAAATGAACAAAATCCTTATTAAGTTCCAGCATACCAGGAACCATTCTGTGCACTGTGGTTATAGCAAATCCAAACAAAACGAAATCAACACACATACACAAAACTAATAAAACTGAAAGTAAATCAACAAGAAAACTAAAAAAAATTAAGCCACACAAAGCAGACAGAGGTCTTGCTTTCCTGAATTTGACTTCTACTGCTAGGTGGGGATGCACATTAGTGAAACAAACATAGTGCATTATAGGTGGTGGTGGTAACGCTCTGAAGAAAAAAGGCAAAGCAGGGTAGAATCAAAATACTTTCCTATATTCCATTTTTTTTCACAAATTGAGCATAACAGCTAAGGAGATTATATATACTTTAGTAGCTAAGGTGAGACTGAAGAGACATATTGAAGAGAAGAGATTTCCTTATTGATAGACAAATGGCTTGTGGTACTTTTGTGTCCTGGGGGGAGAAAGGGAGCTGAGATATTGAACACAAGTTGACCAAGACCCGACCATTGGTGAAAATGGAACTCTGACTTACAGCTTGCAACAACCTGCTCTAAAATACCAACCTGAACTCTGTAAAAAAAAAAAACAAATCAACCTCCCAAAAGAGCATGATTTAAGATAGGCTTATTATCAGATCATTAGCTGTAGTGGAAACTAGCAATAACCACTGTGACCACTGCTTAAAAGAGATAGAACTCCATTAGTAACTGACAGCTTCTTTAATTTCTGTCTCTTCCTCTAATCAGAGAAAGTCAAATATGCACTCCTAGCCAATCATCTAAGATGTCTTGCTGCTATTTAGCTTACCATAGTTTCCCCAAGCTGACTATCTCTGTGATCAGTCAAGACTGAAGCCTCCTTCCTTTCCACTTAGGATTTTCCCACTTCTCTGCTTGGTTCTACCTTTCTGCCCAAACACAAGTGATGCTGGCTGCTTCTCCTACTATACTGCCAGCTCTGAATAAATAGCCTTCACATCTTTCACTTGGTTGGTCTTTGTTTATTCCCACAGAGCTTACTTACAGGAAACTCCAGGAGCGGGGCCACACTAGCAAACAGCTGGAGCACGAAGGGCTTCCGGTGCAGAATATAGAACTGGTGACAGGCAAATTCAATGGCTTGACGCAACTGGGGATTGCTTTCATAGTCAGAGTACACCTACAGAGAAATGCCACATGTTCAAAAAGTGCGTTCATAATGTTTCAGAGTTGGGCTCCCACAGCTATGGCAGACAGAAAAGAAAAACAGCTGATTTCACAAGATTGTGCAAAAGTGGGTAAAATGGCATTACTTGTCTTGAGAGAAATTTGATAATATATGTAAAAATACTAAAATTTTAATATAACTTTCCCCAGAATATTTTTCCCAAGAAATCAAACTACAAAAATGTGTCCTACAAGATAATTTATAATAATGGAAAATTTGGAACCACTTAAATTATTCATAAATGATGGTTACATGAATTATGGTCATACCACTAATGGGATAGTGTGTAGTTGTTTAAAAAAGATGCTATAAAGCTAAATGTATTCATAGTGTGCACACTATCTTCTCTACATAAAAAATGGGTTACAAACTTGATGATATGCTGCAACATTTGTCTGAAAAAATGTGTGTGTGTGCATATGCATGTGTGTGTGTACATTTTCAAGAAATGTTAACAATGATTAGTTGGAAAGAAGGATGGTAGGTGGTTTCTATTTTCTGTTTCAACTTTTTAAAATTTACAGTAGGCATAATTGTTTTTGGTAATCAATCATAAAGAATTATTTTTGTTATTTAAAAATAAGGCAGAGAGCTTGTGATAGAAGTAAATTTCTTGGCTCTCCTGTAGTCTGAACAAATTATACTTCACACTGGCATATGTTATTTTTATAACTTAAATTATTTTATTTTATTTTTTGCCAGTCCTGAGACTTGAACTTTGAGCCTGGGCACTGTCTCTGAGCTCCTTTTGCTTTAGGCTAGCACTCTACCACTTGAGCTACAGAGCCACTTCAGGCTTTTTCTGTGATTTGGTTGGAGATAAGAGTCTCACAGACTTTCCTTCCTGGGTTTACTTTGAACTTCGATCCTCAAATCTCAGCCTCCTGAGTAGATAGGATTATAGGCCAGAGCCACTAACACCAGCTTTTCATAACTTTTCTCAAAGAACTAAGATGACTCATGATTTTTACTCTTATGTGTAGTCAGATATACCTTACTTATGAATAATCAGAAATTGTTCTAACTGCATCCACCTCCTCCAATACCATCAACTCAAATTTCATGGCACTTAGAATCTGTTTAGATGGAAGGCAAAGAATCTCATAGAAAAAGTATCAGGTGAACACTCTCCCTATATTTGGTGCAAGGGATGTGACCCTCAAACTTTCTACGGCATCAGAGCTGATATGGTGGAGGAAGTAAAAATGGAATATAATATGTGACTTGGATTATATAAAATGGATAATGAATGATTTTAAGATATAAATGTAAGTGTGCTATGGATAAGACTTCCCTGGTAACTAGGTATTTTAGCTAGTAACTCTAATTGTAACTCTGTAACCCTGTAACTCTGTATCTCCACTTCTGCTGTTTTCTGAACAATGTGAGCCCTAACCCAGCTGAACCATTACCACCCTTTGTTCTATTCCCCTGCTTCCCGCCAGCAAAACCTTGGCTGGAAATTTAAACTTAAGGTACAAGATTCTTGTAACAATCATCAGCTAAAACCAACACCCAACCTCCCCCTTTCCCCACCCTAGCCCCAAATGCTTAAAAGCCATTGTGGGCTGGCACTTGGGGACGTTTCCTGGGATCCTGACTCCAGGTGCGGTCCTGGTGCATCATCATTTTTCACTCAATAAAATCTTTTACATTTTCACTGCAGACTGGGTGGTCTCACTGCCCCTCCCCACTACCGAGCTACCCAAAAGTCTTGTTAAAAACATACATTCCTGGGCCTTGGCCCCAGAGTTTCTGATTCAGTAGGTCTGAGATGGGGCCCAAGAACAATGTAGTGACCACACTCTGAGAAACACTGCCCCGGAAGAAAGGGGAAAGCCTACACCACCCTCGTAGGATCTTAATCATAGGAAAGGATATTATGAAGTCTTGAACATTCATGGGTGATTTCATTTGGTGCCTTCTGTAGTCACCCAAGAAGACAACTTCATCAAACAAAAGTTTCAGTATGGAACTTGACAACTGCAAGCAGGAGTGGGGTTGCTTTTCTGGTTAGGCACCTGCAGCATAGTGGGGAGAATCCACTGGTAGCCACTGAGAGAGAAGAGGTGATTGAAGTGCACGGCTGTGTTGATGACGGTGGCAGCGTACTGCCTAAGCAGGGCGCTGTCTTCTGGGTGGAGGATCAGAGCACCATTAAAGACGTTGAGGAAAAGCATGATTTCATCTCCCCAGGGAAATTCGCTTGGCATGCCCAGAAACATCTCCTCCAGGAGCTGGATCCACAAGCTTTTCTGAAGAGTGTCAAGACCGAACAGTTCCTTTCCAGCTGTGAGAACATGAAATAGCAGGGACAGAATTAACCCCACACCAATCCTGTCAGCACCAGCAGACCGATCAAACAGGAGAGGCTGCTGTCTTCCATTTGTTCCAGCTCTGGGATGAGATCACTTGCTTTGCAGCACAATGTTGCTGGAATTGGTGGAACACTTACAAGTTCCCAAAAGGTTTTCATTAGCACCTCTCTTGATTTAGCTCTGTGGACAAGACAGGGCAAGCATCTGCAGCACTTTGCTGCTAACTAAGCTGTAACTTTGAGAGAAATCTTATCCCAGCTAGAAAATGGTAGGGCTGAGATTGGAGGGCAGTGGGAGGTGCAAAGGTGGAGGGGTGTGGGAGAATGTGGGTGTGCGCACACAAGTGCCACTCTCCAGGCTGGCACCTCTACTTGCACCTTTTTGCTGGTTAATTGTAGGTAAAGAGTATCATACACTGGTCTTCTCAAGCTGGCTTTGACCTAAGACCTTCAGATCTCCACTTCCTGAGTAGCTAGAATCCTACTGGTTCAAGCCACCAGTGCCCAGTAGTGCTAGATTTTCTAATCACTGCTCAGACCCAGAGTTGTTCCACTACTGCTCTGTGCCTTCTGTGTAAGGACACTGAGGAATAGTGATGGTAACTTAAGTGAAGCATCCCAAATGAATGATGCTAAGTTCCAAAGCGACCTCTCTGTTTCTTTCTGTCTTTATCATTTCAAATGTAGTTTGCAGTACAGCGTGTAGATTTTAAATGCAGAGTTTAATGAGTTTTGATTAAGAAATACTCCTGTATATAACATGAGATACATAGAGGTAATCTTTATTACCTCTAAAAGTTCCATCATGCCATTTCTAGAAGATTCATTTCTTCCCAACCAAGGAGCAGCCTCTGATTTCTATCATCCTCGATTAGTTTTGCCTCATTTTGAATCTCATGTATATATTGTCATACACATGTCTCTCTCCAGCCATGGACTCTCCTTCTCTAAGACCATTACCCTGCTTCCTTCCCTTGCTTACAGTAATTGCAATGGTCTCGAAGGCTGGTGACTAGAATGGCAGCAGCAGCAGCAGCAGCAGCAGCATCGCTGGGAAAACTTGTTAGAAACACAAGTTTGAGCCCCATTCTGGAACTGGAAAGTAATGGGTAGGGCCTGGCAATCCTGAGTTCTGACGAGGTCTCTAGGTGATTCTAATACATATTTTCAAGCTCTAGAACTATCTGCTCAGAAAATGCTCTCTGTGACAGAACAAAACAAGGGCTTGAGAGGAACACAAAAGTCCATAGAGGACAGGCTGTTTTCCCCCTGCTTGTACCTTGAGGATCACTGAAGAGGGAAAACTCAGCATCGATAGCACTTCGAGGGAATGAGGGGAGCCGGAGGAGGTCTTCCTGAAGCATGGAGACGTGGGACTGCTTGTGGGCTGTGGGGATCTTCTGGGTTAGGGAGATGAGAAACAGCACTCGCCCAACTTCCTCCAGCTTCCGAGTGAACACCTAGCAGGAAACAAAAGCAGGAGCATAGGAAAAAGCAGAATGGCTAGGCACTGGTGGCTCATGCCTATAATCCTAGCTACTCAGGGGCTGAGATCAGAAGACAGCATTTCAAAACCATCCAGGGCAGGAAAATCTATGAGACTCATCTCCAGTAAACTACCCAGAAAAAACTAGGAGTGGTGCTGTGGCTCAAGTGGTAGAACACTAACCATGAGTAAAAGAAGCCCAGGGTCAGCGCCAAGGTCTTGAGTTGCAGTGCTAAGATTGGTGCGTGTGCTCACACACATACAAGCAGAATTAGGAACCTCAAAACTGTGGAGTGAAACAATTCAACCAAAATATTTAATGTCAAGTGAGGCTGATAAAATGAAAGGAAGAACAGTGGGACGAGAGAGAAGTACTTTTCTCTTTGAAATATAGGAGCAAACAATAGTTAATTAACTCTCAGTTCCTGCTTCTGTCTGTCTTACAGAAGGAAGAGTTTCTTATGGAGCTCACGAGCTGGAGGAGTACAAGGCAGGCATTGTGGACACAGCTCAATATGGACAAGGCCCATTTGTTTGGATGTGCTAACATGGAAGTCATTTTCCAGCAGGGAGCCAGCCAGTCTGTTTCAATTACTTCTTCCAGTTCCATGGGTGCCTTATGCTGTTTCCCTGACAGTTTTTGGGTTAATCCTTCCTTAAGGAAAAGACTGAAATGGAAACTAACAACACCTATCTTGGGGCAAAGCAAATGGGCTCTCTTGAATGACCTTTGGCCTTGAGTTTAGATGAGATGTCATGGTCATGACACTCTTGGTCCCTTCTCTACATTCCATTTCTCTTTGTTAAACAATTGGGTAGTAAATATGACTAGAACATTCCTAAGTCACCTGCTGAGAAACCCTCTGGGTTAGAACCGTAAGTCTCCATCTAATCTACTCCCTGGGGAACTTGGGAACCTTTGGAGTCCATTGTGGGGTGTACATGGAACTAGTCGCCTATTTCACAGCACTCTTTGAAATAGGTTCTTCAACATGATAAATGCTAACACAGGTGAAGTACCATTACTGACTCTGCTTTTAACTATTTTACAATCAGAATCAGAGGCTGGGCTAATTTTGGTGGGACTGTTTTAGACATTGTTCATATTTAAGATCTCTTAGTTTTGCCCAGTTCTTCAAATCTTGCAACACATTCAAAATCTTCTTTCTTTGAAACTCAATTTAGTCACTTAATGGTAGCTATTTTTACAAAATCACTTAAATGGTCCAATTTTATACCACTGCCATTTATTCCTTGAAGATAATTTCCATAGTCTGATGCTACATTAGTACACTTGATATGTGTAGAAAAGTAAAATAAAGTATTTCAAAATTCTTCTTTAGAAATTTTGTTATAGAACATGTTCAAGATCCATTCTTCCTAAGCCAGTATCTGCAGTATCTGTTGCTGCTTCCATTAGACTCTAGATTCTTCAGGTGTTTGTATGTGTGTGCACGCAGGTCCTGGTGCTCTACCACAGCTCTACTTCTGGCTTTTTGCTGGTAATTGAAGGTAAGAGTCTCATAGACTTTCCCCAACCTGGTCTAGTTTCAAACCACAATCCTCAGAACTCAGCCTTTTAATATTTAGGATTATAGTGCTCGGCTTCTTCAAATGCAGATTCACATGTGTGACTTTCTAGGGAGGCCTTCACCCTCAGACTATTTTTGGATAGAGGGATCATTGGTCCCTCTTGTTCTGGGGCTTCTACCTTTTGACCTGATCAGATACTGGGTCATCTCCAGCATCCAGACAGCCATTATTGAACTATCCAATAATGGCTTCATTTGGACTATCCAATAATGGCAAAACTTGATCTCTGTGAGTGTTCAGGTCATACCTGATGTGAACAGGGGGCTGGTCTCTGTGGAGGCTGTTGCCTAGAATGCCAAGAAGAATTGATCCTAGGGTAAGAGGTAGACTGAACAGACTTTATCTAAGGATTAAGCTTCAGTAGTGACTCCAGGGATTTTTTTTTTTCAACCAGAAGGGACAGAATAAAGATAGATCCTGAAAATGTTAGTCTGGAGGCTGAGGTTCGCACCTGTAATCTTAGCTACTCAGGAGACTGGGCTCTGAGGATTGCAGTTCAAAGCCAACTAGGGCAGGAAACTTATCTAAAAAGTCGGAAGTGGGGCTGGCTCAAGTAGTAGAGTAGGAGCCTTGAGCAAAAGAGCTCAGGGACAGTGCCCAGGCCCTGAGTTCAAGCTCTAGGATGGGCAACAAAACAAAAAAAAGAAAGAAAGAAAAGGAAAAAGAAAAAACTGACAAGGTTGTTTTCTCTCAAATCTCAGTGTGACATCTGGTTATACTGCTTAATCTAAGTCCCAGAGTAAGACATTAACTGGAGAGAATAATTTTTCCCTCTGTGACCAAAGCTTTTACATGTAACGTGTAGAAAAATGGCTGTGGGCCTGTGAGCTCACCATCTCTACTCCTGAAGAGCAGAATAAGTTTGGTAGGAGGATTCGTACTAATAACTCCAGCAGAAGGAGATGTACCTTGGAAAGGTAGAATTGTGATAGCCTGATTTTAAATGAAGTTATTGGCATTACAGAGAGGCTGGAAATGTTGCTTGAGACCACAAAGCGAAGAAATGACAAGACTAAAATTTGAACCCAGGCCACCTCACATCAGAGTCAAGTTCCTCCCTCCCAGCATTGTTGGCAATTAAGAGGGCAGGTTCTGCAATTGGCCACCTAGACTACATCTAGGCTCTGCCACTGAATTTAGTCAGCCAGCCCCAATGCAACAGTTGTAGGCAAGAGCCAGGTAGCTCTTCTGTCCACCACTACATACTCAGCAGCTGTCTCATTCAGTAAAATATGTTCAGAATAAATAAAATCAGATGTATCTCTGAAATCATAGGATGTCTACATTCTAGATGTCTGCTTTGCCCAAGCAGAGGTATTTAAAATTGTTCAACCATGAGGTTAAAGACATCCCCCATGCCGACTTCATAAATGAACAGAAAGTAGGAAGGAGCTCTCCCAGTGCCACACCAGCAAATAAGGGTTAGGATGGAGAGATAACAGAAAACATAGGAGTATTGGAGAAAGAGAGAGAGAGAGAGACAGAAGAGAGACACAGAGAGAGATCTAACTGATCCAACTGGTCTCTAGCTTGTCTAAATTGTAAACTTCAGAAAGAGCTAGAAAAATCATAATGTTAGTTTTAGCTTACATGTAGATTATGTGTCATTAAAACATATTAAAATGATTTTTGAACTGCAGAATAAAGGTAATAAGTACACAGACGAAATTGCAACATTTTAGAATTACATGCATGCAGAACAGTAACTTTTCTTTTTGTTTTATGGGTCCAGTCGTGGGGCCTGAACTCTGGGCCTGGGCGCTGTCCCTCAGCTCTTCAGCTCAAGGCTAGCGCTCTACCACTTGAGCCACAGCGCCACTTCCAGCTTTTTTCTTTTTGCTTATGTGGTGCTGGGGAATCGAACCCAGGGCCTCATGCATGCAAGGCAAGCGCTCTACCACTGAGCCAACTTCCCAGCCTGAGGACAGTAACTTTTCTTAGGCTCCAGGTTTTAGTTGAGGTCAGATCAGTAAGTATTACTCTATTCTTAAGTTTTAAATTTAAGTAGAAATGTCCAGCTGTTTCTCCTCCTGTTTAAAAAATGAGTTATTAGAGTATAAATCTGGTCTGTAGCAGAGCCAGGGTAGATTCCAAATCTTTTGGTATAGTGGTTTTTCCAGGCACACTACATTGACCTGTTTTACTTTTTTTTTTTTAATCAGCTTGGGTAATCTTTGGGGGATGAGTATCCCAAGACTTCTAATCCTGTATTACAAACTATGTGAAATCCACTGGATGCTGTAATTATACCTTTAATCCTGGCTACTCAGGAGAGTGAGACCTGGAGGAGGGTAGTCTAAAACCAGCCTAGATAGAAAAGTCCACCACCATTCATCTTTAAACTAGCCAGCCAAAAGCTGGGCTGGAGACATGGCTCAAGTGGTAGAGTGCCAGCTGAGCATGCAAACTGAGTTAATTCATACCCCATTACCCCCAAGGAAAAAAAATGAAATAAAGACACATACTTAAAAACTAATGGCTTGCCTTGCCGGGTGCTGGTTTCTCACACCTGTAATCCTAGCTACTCAGGAGGCTGAGATCTGAGGATCACAGTTCAAAGCCAGCCCAGGCAGGAAAGTCCATGAGACTTTGATCGCCAATAAGCCACCAGAAAACCGGAAGTGGCACTGTGGCTCAAGTGGCAGAGCGCTTGCCTTAAGCTGAAGAGCTGAGGGACAGTGCCCAAGTCCAGAGTTCAAGCCCCACAACTGACAAAAAAAAAAAAGAAAAGGAAAGGAAGAAAGAAAGAAAGAAAGAAAAAAGTTATGGCTTTTCCTTACAATCTCCTCACTTGGGAGGTTGAGTCAGGAGGTGTGCCAGGCCAATTTGGGCTACAGAGTGAGACCTTGTCTCAAAAATTTAAAAAGGCCAGAAAACAAAATAAAACAAGAACTCAACAAACACTAGGGGAACAAACTAGAAGATATTGCTATTTCATATATCCAATCATTAATCATAATATTATCCGTGGAATAATATAATATTATACCTGATCCAGTTTATAAAACATCTACTGTTTTGAGGAACAATGTATTGACAAAGGCTCTCATTCAGTCTTTGCATGAAGATCGTAATAGAATCACAGGACTCATAACTGGCAATACATTAACAGATTATCTATGCCAACAACATGACATAGAATAAAGTGGAGCGGCCAAATACCTGTTTTTGAATGAGCTCCTGCCCCCTCTCCGGATGCATGTGTACAAGGTTCAGCTGCGGAGACACTGACCTCCGGAAAGGGTAAATATCTCGAACGTAGGTCTGAGGTGGATTACACAAAGAGGTAGGGGGAAATGTTGAGTATTTTTTGCTTTCACATCGTATTTATTATCAGAGCAACAGACCCTCACACTACCAACTATTACAGGAATCACATTCCTTCTTACATGTACCAAGATCTCATATCAGCAATGAGTTCTGGGTTGCAAAAGAGGATTTACTGTGTGCACCTGTCTGTAAGGCTTTGTAACAAATTAGACAAAGACACACACACACACACACAAGTGCTCAAATGTTTAGTCATATTATACTTTTCATCGAAAAGTCAGATAAGCAAAAAAAATTCATTTATTTTTCTGATGATTTTGATTTTTTTTTATCCTCCTCAATTATACAAAAACCTAGAGAAGGAAACCTCCCTCTTCCCCCCCAGGAAAGCATCAATGTATCCAGGCTGGCTATTCTTGCCTGGCACAGGGAACACAGCTGGGAGCAACAGAGTCAAAGGCAACATACTAAAGAATGTTCTGGAAGAAGAAGGTCACTATAAGACAATGCCAGGGGTTATCTGAGATAACCTTTCTCTCAATGGCTCATGTTACCATGGTTATATTTCACATAACAGAATAAAGTGCCAGCTTTCAAATTCCAAACAGACAGATAGACCTCAAATGTGGCACTTTAATTTTTCACCTAGATATGATCTTGATGACAGACTCAGTGTCTTATCACCTACAATGACTATAACTACCCAAGCACAGATATTGTAATCAAAATCCCCACTTTATAGACAGACATCAAAGGGTATATCAAAGTCACACAGACCCAAGTGGCTTTGCTTGTAACCTCTAAACAGCGATGTTTCCATGACTGCAAGCTGTGCTTAGGAGAGGTGTGGTGAGCCTCTCCCACAATCCACATGAACAGCTCTGCTTCAGCCTCACCTTATTGTAGTGGATGAGGTTCCAGCGTTTATCCATGAGAAAATAATGTGTGGACTGGGATTCCGGGATATTGAAAAACTCTAAACACTCCTGGAATAGTCACAAATTTTAACAAAAGTTGATCAGAACCTATTAGGTAATAAGTTGAAAGACACAAGTATAGGAAAAAGCAAGCTTGACCTCTTATAAGATTTGATATATATATATATATCAGATATATTATTTACATACATATTCATACAACATGGCATAATAAAGGATAATGATGTAATAGAAATGATCCATTCTCTCAGTGCCCAAAGATGTAGAGTTCTGCATTCAGTGACTGAGTGACAGATGTATAGTGGCCCACATTGGTCTAAATGCCAGGAGTAAGGAATGCCTGGTACTAACATTAAGGATAATCCAAACTATAGTGCACTGAGCACTTACTATATATTGGATACAAGCGCCAAAGGTTGCCTCAAAGGTTGAAAAAGAGATTGGGGCTCAAGAGGTACTATTAGTTGATTTGGGTTGGAGTAGCTATGGTGGATCCAGTGTTTGAACACACTGTCTGAGTCATATGACCCGGCCCTCCAGTCTGAGTATACACACAGAGCAGTGATGTTTGCTCACTAGGTGTTAGAAATTCTCTGAAGGTGCCTGGGAAACCTGGAAGGAAGAATAATGGCCCTGTCTATTGAAATAAAGTGTACAATTTGACAAAAGTGAATCATTAGGAGGGCTTCTGTTTACATTGGGGCCCAGAACTGTGTTTGAGATAACTAAAAGCTTGCACTACAGCACATGGAAAATGTCGAACTAGTTTATTTATTGGTTTACTCTGAAAACTCTGCAGACATTGCTCGATGTGTCTAGCTATCAACTATATTTCTTTGGAAGGGATCATTGCCAGAATTAGCAGAAAAATCCTTTTTGTCTGAAGTATATATTTGCTGCCTCAGTGACAAGTCAAAACCAAATGAATTCTTTATGCTCATTAGCTATTTTTAAACATTTTATTTATTTATTTATTGTCAGTCATGGGGCTTGAACTCTGGGCTTGGGCACTGTCCCTCAGCTGTTCAGCTCAAGGCAAGTGTTTTACTGCTTGAGCCACAGCACCACTTCTGGTTTTCTAGTGGTTTATTGGAGATCAAAGTCTTACGGACTTTCCTCCCTGCACTGGCTTTGAACTGTGATCCTCAGATCTCAGCCTCCTGAGTAGCTAGGATTACAGGCATGAGCCATGGATGCTTGGCTAAACATTTTATTTTAAAGGTGATGTTCAGAGGGGTTATAGGTATTGAGTACATTTTCTTTTGAACCGTGTCACCCCTCCCTCATTCTTTCCCAGGTTTTCCCCTCCCCTCTGCCCTCCCCCACAAGCTGTAGAGTTCATTTCCAACATAGAGTCTAGTGGGCTTCACTGTTGAATTGGTTCACCCTTTTCGCCACTGTTTCTATGCTTCCCCTTCCCAAATCAGATAAACTTACATACAAGACAAAGGGTACATACAGAAATCAAAAACGGTGACAGAGGGGAATAAAACCAAAGAAAAACAGAAAGAAGATGAAGAGGAAAAAAGAATCACAAGCAGTATAATAAAAAACCTCTTACTTCCATTTCTTGGAGTTCATTTTGATAAGCATCATTTTATATGATCCTATGTACATAGCTATTGAGCTCTTGTGATCCTCTCCTAAGAATATCCTTTGTGCCAGACACTGGTGGTTTACTCTTGTAATCCTAGCTACTCCAGAGGGAGGCTGAGATCTGAGGATCACAGTTCAAAGCCAGCTTGGGGAGGAAAGTCTGTGAGGCCCTTATCTCCAATAAACCACTCAGAAACCAGAAGTGGCACTGTGGCTCAAGTGGTAGACCTGCTAGCCTTGAGCTGAAGAGCTGAGGGACAGCACCCAGGCCCAGAGTTCAAGCCCCACACCTGACCAAAAAAAAAAAAAGAATATCCTTTGTTTACTGTGTGAATGTTTAGATTGCTGTTTGATTAATCATGTCCAGGTGTGATTATTTGTCTTTTACTATCCGTTGGGTTTACTTGTAGATTTATAGGCACATTCTGTTTATTACAAATTAAGGAAACCATGCATCCTATGTCTGGCTTACTTTGCTTAGTGTAAGATTTTCCAAGTCTTTCCATTTCCTTACAAATGCCAGTTTTTTTTTCTGGTGCAAGCATAGAATTCCATTATATTTCATAATATTTACAACATTTTCTTGATCCATTCATCCACCTGGCTTGATTCCATATTTTGGCTATGGTAAGCAATGCTCCATTGAACATGGTAGAGCTGTAGCTTTAGTGTACCCTGAAAACTAGATGAATTCTACTGGGTGCTATCAGAAGTCCTGGGCACCTAGGGTGTCCCTCAGTGTGCAAACCCAGAGCACCTCCAGAACCACAAGAAATTCCAAGCTCTGATACAGGTGGACCCATTGCAACAATGAGGTGTACAAATCGTTATGTCAAAAAACGAACTTTGCAACTTTGGGGGGAGGGTGGAGAAGGTGAAGGGGATGAGAAGGGATGGGAAGGGGAAACAAAGGAGGAGGCAACAATACTTGATAAGAAATGTACTCATTATCTTGCCCATGTAATTGTAACCCCTCTGTACGGTATTTTCACAATTAAAAAAAAAAAAAAGAAATTCCAAGCGCTGAACCTGGAGTTCACGGCCCAGTGAGGGGAGCTAAGAACAGCATCAGAGCCAGGCTGCTACTGTGAAAAGGAACATGCCTGAATTGTCTGCTTTAGTACAGAACTAAAACATCAGGAAAAGGCAAGGGACATTATGCGAGTACATAATAGTGGAGCAGGTTCTCCAACAGTAATAAATTCACTTGAAGACAGAAAAATGTCATGGCATTCTAAAATGAATGATTACTGAATGTCCCAAAAAAGTCAGTGGGTAAAAAAAAAAATGAGACCATTCCCACCTTCAACAGAGCTTCAAATTGAGTATCTTCGTGGACCGGTAATTGGGTTGGGATGTCACACTCGTTTTGTCCATGAACTACCAATGTTTTGGTACCTACAGAAAGTAAAAATCACAATGAACAGAGCTGACTATGAGAAAGTTTATATTTAAAGCATACAATGTTAAAATTCAATCAGTAAAGTGATTTTTTAACTGTTCCTGTTTTTAAGTGCATAATTTGAGATATGTATTTTATAGATTGTACTCTTATTCACAGTTAAATATATATTTCATATATATTCACTCATTAAATAGTGATAGCTACCATTTATGGAGTTTCCAAATACTTTCACCTGCCTTTGACATACATGATTATATTTAAATTTTACAGTAAACCCATGAGGATGAGTGGTATTATTATCTTATTATCTATTATATTATTATCTTATAAAATGAGTGGATTAAATAACCTGTTCAAAGATAAGCATTTGTTGGTAGAAGAGTGAACATTCCAACTTCAAGCATTGCTACAAGTTATCCATGTTAAAGGTGGTGTCCATACAATGATGATTGAAAAAACATGAACTGAAATATTAGCCAAAACAAAACAAATACATGAAATGTACTCAAAAATATATGTGTTTTTTTTTTATATTCTACCTGGCTGGCTAGGCAGATTTAGTTTTTTATTTCACTTATTAGTGTTCACAAATGCATGTGAACACTATGATATGCTTTGATTTTGAAAATTAATTAATTAAATAATGATTTTCTTGTGGCTAGGGATTGCAACCAGGGCCTTAGTCTTGCTAGGCACGAGCTGTGCTTCAGCTGCATGTCCAGTGCTCCCACAGTCCTGGAGACAGGGTCTGTGACACCCAACTCTCCATTCTCCTGCTCAGCCTCCAGAGTGCTAAGCAAACATATTTTTCATGAGTTTTTTTTTTAAGTCTTTGAGTGACAATCTGAGTATCTTTGCTGATACTGCATAGGACATATAAATGTGTATTGAATGCCTATAAGAGTTAGGATGTATGGCAGGAAGCATTTTATACACTGAAGCTAATTTGTTCCTTATAACTGTGAAAGAGGAATTGTATTCTTATTTCATACATGAGGAAGGAAAGCTTTGAAAAATGATGTTCTTTTTCACAGCTAAAACTCAGCTGATGAATGTCAGTGCTGACTTTAACCAAGGCTTCTTTGCTGTCAGAATCTGTGTATAATTTTGTCTTTCTCTTTATTTTAGTACATGTATATTTCATATTTTCTAGGTTACTGAGCATGGATGAAGGCTTGGTAAAACCATCTTAAGAAAAAGCAGGTAAAATGAAAAGCAACAGAATCTAGAATTTATATTACATATCATGTCCTTTTGTAATTCTTCTTCTTCCTGCTTTTCTCTTTTCCAATTTCTCATAAAGCTGCCTCTCAGTGAGTTAATAAAGGACTGGGACCTATGCCATACAAACAATGTCATTCTCGTTGTGCTGCCAAAAATTCACTCCAAAAGGCTTTCAGCTCAGCTGGCTCCTATGACAGACTTAAATAAATCTTTAACCTTGGACGCCCTTCAAGGGCTGATTCACACCAACTCAGTTCTGATGTGTCTCCTTTCATCTGGAACTTCCTGGCTTTTTAAAGGGTCTATTGTATTTCTTTGCTTGTGTGAAACAAAAAAAATTTGGATGGCCTCAAGTAATTCTATGAGTTAGAACTCACAGTTTTCTCATGAATGAAAGAGCCTTGTGCTATTTTCCCAAGCAGTTTATGTTAGTTTTAGCAGTTATGTCATCTAGAAGTACCTGGCATGGAAGCAGTCACAAGGAGCTTCACTTCACATTGCTCCTTCTTCATTGTCTGCTTGAGGTCCTTGAAGAACAGGCCTTCCACGTAGCCAACCACTTCCCATAGGAAAGTCAAAGTGGCAGAAATGGCATCCATCCCCCATTCACAGGGTGTCCGCACGAAGTACATGATTAACCCCACCTGAAAGTCGGAACAAGAGAATTCATGAAGTTCCAGCAATTCTGAGCTCACATTCTCATTTCCTTGGCTTCCTTTTTTTTTAAAATTAAATCTTCCTCTGTGCCTTTATACGGTATTCGTGTTAGATGCTCAAATGGTTCTATAATTCCTTAAGGGCAGTAATCAGGAAAGAATATAACTGAAAAACTGACCAAACTGGCTTCTGTGTTTTATGGATCATTAAAATAATGAATACTTAAAGAAAATAAAAGATCATTTTTGCTATCTTGCATTTTAGACATTCTGGATCAGGCCATCCCAATTAAGTCTGTATATGATGTTTGCTTATACACAATCTGAAACAAAGAGTCTAATATGTTTAATAGTACAAAACTAAAGATGTCTTGCTTAGTCAAGTGAGTAAACTTGAAATTATCATTTGTGTGTCCTTTAAAATAATTTTGAAAATTGTCCATTTACACATTTTTAATTTACATTTAAAATGTCTCATCATAAATTTATTCTTAAAAGGTGAAATGTGTTTAGCACATTAAAATAACATAAAGACTGTAATGGGAATGTTTGAAGGAAAATTCCTGACTACCTTATTCCATAGAACACCACAAAATCAGAACAAACCTCATCTGTAACAGAAATGTGGAAAAGGTAGAAAAGACACTAAGTCTCATGGGTTTACAGTGCCTCACTCAATCAAGCATATGTCTTCCTTAAAACAAAGATACTTGAGGTCTGGGAAGGTGGCTCAGTGGTAGAGTGCTTGCCTCACATGCATGAGGACCTGGGTTCCATTCCTCAGCACTACATAAGCAGAAAAAAGCCAGAAGTGGTGCTGTGGCTCAAGTGGTAGAGTGCTAGCCTTGAGCTGAAGAGCTGAGGGACAGTGCCCGGGCCCAGAGTTCAGGCCCCACGACCGACAAAAAAAAAAAAAGACAAAAAAAACCCCAAAGATACTTGAGATTCTTCTTCTATCATCAAATATGCCTGTTGGCACAGCCAGTTAATGGCAGCTGGCGCGGTGGGGTGTGCTTTCTTTGTGTAGAAGGATGATGGTAATTGTGGACAAGTGGAAGCAGTCTGGACGCCAGACTCCTTCCAAAGTCTTTACAGAACCATGCAGGTCCCCTTCCCCCACACTGAAGACTATGATGTCACATAAGCAGTGCTTGAAATGTCCCTAACAGGGCGGAGAGTGATGGGTCAATGTTTCCAATACCCCCACGATCTACACTTAACAATAGTCATTAGCAAAAAGACAAAGGTAAAAAAGTCACTCTGCCTTTTATGGTTTGGCTCATTTGAGTACAAGGCCCTTCCCCCATCTACTCAAAGCATTGAACTGTTTGCAAATCAGGGAAACAGTAGAATTAGGAAAGGAATACAAAGACAGATTATATTCAATACAAAATAAGATTTTACAGCAAGGTCCAATTATTTTCACTATCAGTTACCTACTGATGTCCAACTTTAAGGCTTATATGGAGGGGGAGGATGGGAAGGGATGGGAAGGGGAAACAGAGGAGGCAACAATGCTTGATAAGAAATGTACTCATTATCTTGCCCGTGTAATTGTAACTCCTCTGTATAGTATTCTCACAATAAAAAAAAAAGAAATAACCTAGCTAAATCCAGACATGACAAACAAAACAACAACAACAACAACAAAAAGGCTTATATGGAGGTCACAGAGGAAGTAGAGGGAAGTAAAATATCCATCTACTTGTTGCAGGACTAAAGGATGGAGGAGAGTAATATCCAGGTAAAGGGTCTGCCTGTCTAGTGACCTGGAAGAATTGGCAGATGTTGGAAACAAGGAAGGAGTGCATACCTCTAGACTCTGGGTGGCTTGCTGACAGTTTACCTCAGAACTTTTCCATACCAACTTGGATACAAGGTAAATTTGGCAGGGCCCGTACTTAAACTGAGGTAGACTAGCATTTGACTGCTAATCTACCTTTGCATTTTGTTTGAGACAGACAAAACCACTTGGCACTTGGCAGGAGAAGTTTTTTTTCAGATGAAATGACAAAGGCTGCTGTTACAGAGCAGGAAGCTATAGCTAGGGGACTTTCCATACTGGCTGTCAATATCAAGGGAAGTTGAGTCTCTCAATAAATACTTCTGGGACCAGACAGGTCTCAGGTGTGGCCTTCAGCCTCTGCTACCCTGGCATCCAAAAACCAGTGATCCAAAGAGCAGTCTCACGGTAGAGCAGCCAGAGGAATCACAAGGGATAGACCATAAAGCAAAAGTCTTTTTCTCTTCTCTTCCTAATCCCACATAGCTCTTAGAATCAAGGCAGTAGGAAAGGAGGATTCCTGGAGATGAAGCACTTCTATCCAAAAGAAACTAAACCTGTTCAAAAGTATGGTTTATATTTTTATATCAGGCTGAACTTAAGCTAGATTGGACATTTATTTATATGTATTTTTATCTTGCCAACCAGCAAGTGGACATTCAGGAAGAAGACTGAATTAGTCGCAAGCAAGTGAAAGGAGTTAGGAACATTTTCTATGTGTTGGATTTGGAGTGGGAGTTAAATTTATCATCCTGCTATAGCTGCCTGTGTATATGCATATGACAGCAGTAACGACGAAAGGAATTTCCCCAAGAAACACAAGTTTGTCTATCATATCTGTTGATTTGGATAAAATTGTAATTTGAAAGCCTCATCATCGTATTCCTGTCCCCAAACTTCATTATCACTTGTCATGTAAGGAGGACAATGTGGAGAAATTGGTAAATCCTGGAGAGCACAGAAAGAAGTTGTCAGTGAAAGACCCCAGACTTCTGGGATACTTTCGTCAACGGAAGGGCGCCCCAGAAAACTCAGACTCCAGGCCGGGAGATGCAATAAGCAAGAGGAGTTTATTTGACGTTTGCGCAAACGGTCTCTCTACCTCGGCACAGGAGAGAGCCCCGAACCCCGGTTACAGGCATTCTTAAAGGCAAAAACCACAAGATTAGCATATAACACCAGGTGTCCCCGGGATTGGCCCGTTTAAAAGTCACTATGTACTCCAGCAATCATTTTTACTATGTGGGGAAGTTTATAACACTCTTTGTAAAACAATTGGCGCGGATGATCAAACGGAGGTAGTCACTCTGGGAGATAAGGGTCAGGGAGTTTACATAATTACAGGCTTGTGATTAACATTTGGCCTAGTTTGCTGGACTTGCCAGGTGGTCCTTATCTTGGGTCCCTACTTGGGTCCCTATCTTGGGTCCCATTTGGCCACTTAGGGAATTTTCAAACAGGAACCAGAAAAACATACCTGTTTGTTCTTTATCTATGACCACAAACCTTGTCCCAGGGGCCGGCATCTGGGCTCTGAGAGACTTTTTACTCAATTACTTATTTCCAGAAGGGAGGGGGGTTAGTGCTAGGGCGAGCAAGTTTACAAAAGCAAAACCAGCAGTTAGCAATTGTAAAATGTAACTCTAATTTTTAATTTTTCAGTCAGAATAGGTTAAAGCATGGATAATTGCCTTGGAAAAATAAATTTACAATTCCTTTCCATCTAGAGAAATAAGTATGTATGATGTGTGTGTGTATGCGTGCACACACATGCAGGCACAGACTTTAAACAACAAAATAAGAAAAGGAAACAGAATGATTAAAAGCTACATGAACCAACGTAAGGAAGATGGCAGATGCTCAGGGGAGACCAAAGGAACTGACATTTATTTGAACATCCACCACACGCTGAGAACAGCACAGGCAAGATCTTCCCATACCGAAAAGCACAAATTCAACTAAGCAGGATTCACCTTTATTCACACACTTAATGGAAATTTATTGAGGAAAAATATCTCTTAAAACATTTTCCTTGTGTTCCTGCTTCCAATTAGCAGTTGAGACTCACCAAGTAGTTGAAGAGGATGTGAGATGTCTGAGCAGGAAAGTCTCCAATGTTTAAGAGGAGTTTGCGCAGCATGTACATTAACTCATCCTGAAAGAAGAGCAGAAATTGAGTGGTTCCCTTCACCTGCCATGCTATAGGAAATAAAATGAGCTGGCTGAAATTCACAAAGAATTTATTGTTTGCCCACGTGTTTATTTCAATTTTCCACAATTTAATATAGTCTATGGGAAAAGTATAATACATGTGGCTATTAGTATTTAAATTATTTGTATCAACTAATGTATCAGTTGTCAGACAGCTATCTTTTAAACTTTTAAAAATGATATTTAAGTAGCTATACAAAGGGATTTCAATTCAACATGTGAGTTTATAAGCATAGTATATTCAATCAATGCCACGCCTTACATTGTTCTCCCTCATAGATCCAAACCTCACCAGCTATCTTTTTTTTACAAAAAGGAAACTTTAAGCTGGGCACCGGTGGCTCATGCCATCTCAGGAGGCTGAGATCTGAGGGTTGAGGTTTGAAGCCAGCTCGGGCAGAAAAGTCCCTATGAGACTCTTACCTCCAATTAACCACTCAGAAAACCAGAAGTAGCTCTGTGGCTTAAGTGGTATAGCACTAACCTTGAGCACAATGAGGCTAAGGGACAGTGTTTAGGCCTGAGTTCAAGCCCCACAACTGACAAAAAAGAAGTAAACTTTATACCATGCCTACAGCTCACAGTCAGATCATATGAGAGCTGTACATTAGTTCTGTCTACCACGAGTGCTAGGAGGGATGGGAATGTGAGGAGATGCCAGGCTGAGACACTGTGAAGTAAATCTGATTTAGGGAAATTCATAATTCTGTTTCCTAGGTTTTAAACCAAGTTCAAGTGAAGCTAGTAAAAGATAACCTGAAATGCCTTGTACGCTTCAGAAAAGTAGCCTAATCTTCTAGTATATTGACTATAACAAAGAAATGAACAAATACTTTTTAATCACCGGTATATGTTTTCATTGTTCAGAAAGCTGCTCTCATTAGGTATCTTACGGGTGGCTGGGTCTATTAGCTTTGTGGTTAATGAAGAGTGTTAGCCTTTTCTAATAATCTCACCTGTATTACAGGCTGATAAGTAAACAATAAATGATCACAGTACTAAAACATTATGCTGAATTTCATCTTTGCTTCAAATTCTGAGAATCTTGTGGTGGTAGAGTTATCAGTAGAAATGTATTATAAATATATGGAGATACCAATTAATGGAGACATTTGAAAGAAAACAGCAAAATTTAATTTTATTCGTCATTAGCATTATTTAAAAAGATCTTGATCAACATGTATTGCATATTTTCATATATTGCTTTGTAAAATGACAATTCTGTTGTAAAACTACTTAAAGATAAGAACACTTAAAAATAAAAAAAATTGAAAGAACTTTACTTTGTGGGAGGACATTGGTGTTGCTCATACAACATTAACAAGTGTTTCTCTTGCTTCTAACAGAGTATACACTCATAGCTATAACACAAAAGAGGAATTTACTTGTCTATTGCTGATGGTCAGTTTTTCCAGAAAATGTCGAAGGACTGTTGATGGATCTTCAATTAGACAATTCCACAAAACTTGCTGGGCCACAGCACTCACTTTAGAAGAGAAAAGAAATCAATCAGTTGTCATAATGGAGATGAGTCTATCAGATAAAATATCATGCCCATTACAAAGTTTAATTACTTTCTCCCTTTTGCCTTAAAAGGGTTCTCTGAACACTTTCTCTATTGAAAGGTGACAATTTATTCTTTTGTTGTTGTTACTGAACATTTTTACATGTAAAGATAAGGAAATAAAAAAGAACGTAGGATTGTCTTTAGGTATTAGCGTAGTTTTCTAAGGATCATTTTTGTGAATATGCAGTTGTTTTTGTTGTGGATACCACCCTAAAAGTAGAAGTAGTACATTTTTATTGTAGTCAGATTCCATTGTTGCTTAGGAAATTGCTAGAAACCAATTATCTGTCAAAGTGTTTTATACTTTTTCAGTTTTTTTTAAATTCATATTATGAAATACTATTCTCATTAGCAAAGTGTGGGCATGTTAGTTCCCTTGCCTCCTGACTATTTGGAATTTTAACTTAAAATGATCTTTTCCATTTTTGTAACTTAATGATAAGACTTCATTGTTTATCTAGTACATCTATGATTCAAGCGGAAAAGGTCAGATAATGTGATGTCAGGAAAATGAACCCTTAGATATGTATTTTAATGTTTTTTTCTTTCATGCATGTGTTTCTAATGCATTTATAAGATTATTTCTTTGTTGCTTTGTATGTCCCTCCCCCACAGTATAATCCCTGCTTTCACTATATTTGATGTCAGTATAACTTGAGGAGGAGTTGTGAAAAACCTATTGTTTAAAGATACAGGTAGACCTGTTGCAACAATGAGAAGTACAAGTTGTCATGTCCAAAACGAGCTTTACAACGTCGGTGGGCGGGGGAGAGGGGGGAAGGAGAAGGATTGGGATTGGGGGGAGGGGGGAGGCTGGGAAGGGATGTGAAGGGTAAACAAAAGGAGGAGGCTGCAATGCTTGGTAAGAAATGTACGCATTATCCTGCCCATGTAATTGTAACCCCTCTGTACAGTATCTTCACAAATAAAAGAAAAGAAAAGAAAAGAAAAAAAAAGACTTCATTGTTGTTTCAAATGGCAGTGCCATTTACCAGGAAAGATAACCAAATAGGAAAAGATAACTTTGGTTGGTATCAACTTAAAAGCTAAAATTAATAAGGTGGCTAAAATCAATGATGTGCAAATAAGTGCTGTTTTCTGGTTGTTAATTACATTCACAGACCCAACTGGGTATTTTATTTTATTTTAAATTTAATTAATTTATTTATTGTGCAGTACTGGGGCTTAAATACAAGGCTTGAGCACTGTCCCTTAGCTTTTTTGTTTAAGTCTAGCTCTCTGCTACTTGAGCCACAACTTTACTTCTGGATTATTGGGTGATTAGCTAGAAATACGAGTCTCACAGACTTTTCTGCCTGGGCTGGTTTGAACTGCTATCCTTAGATCTCAGCTTCCTGAATAGCTTGGACTATAGTCATGAGTCCCCGGTGCCCAGCCCAATTGCATACTTTAAATGCATTATTTTGGTTATAAAGGTGTTAGAGAAGGAGATAGAGGAAGAGATAGAGTTAGTATGACATGCTACAAATCTGTAATTATAATATTTACATAGCATAATATAACATGTGATCAGCAGATTTTGTGTTTAAGAGCAACCTACAATTTCTCATCAGGTGAATAGTCTAAGAACATAAGTGAAAGTTCAATGGGTCAAAATGGTACCTGCGACTCCATCTTCCCGCACCTCACCATCCTCCATTAAATGAACAATGGGAAGTACTGCTGCACAGATGCATGCTGGGAACACAGCTTGTGGGGGCTGAGGTACGTGGTGGTTTGGTGTGTGTTCAGTGGTGTGTTCCTCATCTGAAGAGAGAGAAAAAAAGTGCTTTTCTTAGTGATGTGACTCTAATACTTTTTTTTTGTCGGTCGTGGGGCCTGAACTCTGGACCTGTGGTGTTGTACCTCAGCAATTCAGCTTAAGGCTAGCACTCTACCACTTGAGCCACAGCAACACTTCTGGCTTTTTTCTGCTTATGTGGTGCTGAGGAATCGAACCCAGGGCCTCGTGAATGCAAGGCAAGCACTCTACCACTGA
Organism: Dipodomys ordii; assembly: GCF_000151885.1. NCBI lineage: Eukaryota > Metazoa > Chordata > Mammalia > Rodentia > Heteromyidae > Dipodomys > Dipodomys ordii. The sequence goes on along the minus strand of NW_012267217.1, from coordinate 45,217,308 downwards.
GCCACCTTCCCAGTCCCTCTAATACATTTTTAAGTTCAGATTCTGCCTAATATCAATACAATCCTTGCAACAATAGGAAATACTAGAATTTTAAAAAGGTAAATTTGTAGAATGCCCAGTCTATGTTAGTACAAAAAATAAAGCCAAATCACTTCTCAAATACTGCATCCACATTTTCTAGAGAAATAGAAATAGATCACCTTGCAAAATGAAATCAGAGAAGTTAAAATTCTAAGTTGATATATAACATCTTTCATCATTGCATGTAAGTGTGTGTGATTCAGAAACATGAGGGGTGGTTATCACAATTTGAAGCAGCAGAAAATAGGTATAAATGTGAACTCAGGTTAAAAATGACAGTCCATTCATTAATGGTCTGATCTTCAGTGCTAAATATGGTTAATAAATTCATAACAATTATATGTGGAATAAAAGGCTTATATTTAGTAGTCAAAGAATACAGAAAAGATATTTAGGTCTTATTAAAGTCATTTTTGTTATTAATACAAAATAAGTATAACTTCTTTGAAGCCATTAAAGAACAATGGTATAACTTTGATATTCAGATTTCAGGAAGAAAAACCTGGAGAATAAGATTTCTATAGGAGGCATGTAAATCTCTGACATACTCCTGAATATTCTGAGTAGATTTACATTAATCAAAAGTATTGATGGAGTCACAAAAATGTTCCTCAAAGGAAAGCCTACTTAAAATCATTGGTCAATGTTTAAAAAAGAATCAGTTACTCACAGACACTTCTAAAACAATAGAAGAGAACAAGTAGAAGTATCACAGCTCAGGCTGGCATAAAATGAGAACACAGGCAAAAAGGAGCTGTAGGAGACTCTTTGTTGGTAGAGGGCTTGCCTTGCAAGTTTGAGGCTCCGAGTTCAATTCCCACTATCACCTCCTCCCTCACAAAAGACAACAGACATCATACTAAATGATGAAAGACTTGAATGTTTTCCTGATATCATAAAGACTAAGACCAGAATATTAAGGAGATACCATTTCTACTTGACTTTGTTTGTACTGGATCATTAGCCGGTGCCATTAGGCAATAAAAATAAAAGGCATCTGGATTAACAGGAAAGAAATAGAATTATTTCTATTTTTGGATGATGTGCTTTCACATGTAGAAAATTCTAAGGAAAATTGAAGAAGCTGACAAGCTATTTCAATTAAGTTTTCAGTATAAAAAACAAATATGCAAAAGTATTGTATTTCTATATATCAGCCATGAAAAAGATCTGAAAATGAGACTAGGAGAACAATTCTCTGCACACTAGCATCAAAAAGAATAAAATCTTTGGGAATAAACTTAGTGAGTGAAATGTACTGAGAATGACACACATTATTGAGGTAGACACGTGAGTGGAGGGAAAGATATTCCATGTTCATGGATTTGAGGCCTTGGTATCTCTCATATTGATCTACAGGTACAATGCAATGGAAGGCCATTTGCCATTTTTCTTGGGTTAGGGAAGAAAGCAATAAGCTAATTCTAAAATTCACACAGAAATGCCAAGAAACCAAGAATAGCCAAAATAATCTTGAAAAAGAAAATGAGAGTTGCCAGATTCATACTTCCCAATTTAAAAATTATGCAAGTACAGTCATGAAGACTGCAAGGTATTTCTATATGAATTAAATAGAGTCAAAAGAATAAAACCAAACTACTCTACTTATTTTCAATCAGTTTTGAGAAAGGTATAAAAAATTGAATGTGGAATACTGTATTTTTAAAATAAAAATAGTGACAGGATAACTAGGTATTATATGCAAAAGAATGAAGTTGAATCCTAATTATAACAAAAATTAGCTCAAAATTGGTCATACACTTGCATGTAAGCACTAAAGTTATGAAATTATTAGAAAAAACCAAAGGAGTTACTGTTTGTGAACTAGGATTAGATGACTGTTTCTTAGATATGTTATAAGAAGTAAAATGAAAAAATATACCCATAAGCCTTAATTAGAATTTCTATGTTTCAAACTTGCTATTAAGAAGATTAAACCATAGACTGAAAGAAAATATTGCTAAATCATTTGATAAATGATTTATATCAAACATGCATGAATAATTATGAAAACTCAATAATGAAAACACAAGGTTGCTCATTTTCAAATGAGGCTCTTGATTTTTTTATAGGACATTTACATACTTTTTGCTCTCAAGTTGATATACATGCTTTCCAAATTATGTAATTTGATTATCTTCTTTAAATTAAGTGATATTTCAATTTAATATGTAAAAAGTAATCCAAGATAAAACTAAGCAAAAAACCAAGGCCTTGTGCTCTTTCTGCTGAGCCAGATCTCCAACTCCAGTTTTTGCTGGTTATTTTGAGATTAGGGAGTTGCTTCCTGCCTGGGTGTGATCTGTCTTATGTTAGGCTTCCAGGGCTTGTGCCACCAAGTCTAGCTATTCATTGAGAAGGAGTCTCATTAACTCTTCTGTCCAGTTTGGCCTTGACCACTGCTCTCCTAATTTCAGCCTCTCAAATAGCTAAGATTACAAATGTAAGCTACAGCATCTAGATTAAGCAAGAGAGTTATGGGTATTTTTCAAAGAAGATATTCAAATGGACAATAAGCATATGAAAAGATACATCAAGTCATCTGACAAATAATCAGTAGCAAATGAAAATCACGAGACACTATTTCATCCTCACAAGGATGCCCAAAGCAAAAGCAAATGCTCATAATGCAAGTGTCAAAATGAAGTGCAATAATTTGAATCCTCATACTTTTTAACAGGAATGAAGAATGGTAGAGCAGCTAGGGAAGACACTTGGATAGTTTCCTCACAAAAATACTAGTCTGTCTGTCCTTAACAGCATAATTCACAATAGTCAAAACATAAAGAAGTAGGAACAACTCACATATCAAGTAGCGGATGAATTAACAAAATAATGTATGTCCATATAACAGAAATTGTCAGGCGATAAAGACAAAATAAAAAACAGATAATTGCTACAACACAGATAAACCTTGAAAATATCTAAGGGGCCAGTCACCAGGCCACATATTGTATGATCCAATTTCTATAAAATATGCAGAGTAGGCAAATCCATAGAATAGAAAGTAGATTAGTTCTTTTCGGGGACTGGGGAAAGTGCTGGATGGGTAAGGACTACTAATAGATATGAGGTTTCTTGGGGGATAGTGAAAAGATTTTAACATTATAGTGGTGAATGTTGTACACTCTATGGGTATGCCAAAAATGATTGCATTGTCTGCCTCAAGGGAGAAATATTATAATGTGTGAATTGTATATCAATAAAGTCCTATAAAAATATAAATGTGCCTTGGGTTCATCTCCACAGTATCAGTCACTTTTCCAAGTGTTCCACTGTTCTCAGTGTTTTTGCTGACTTTGTAAATCAGGGATGAAATTTGTAATCCATGAAGCATTGTGGCCCATAAGCTTTAATTAATGAGGTAATTAATTTTTGCCAGTACTGGGGCCTGAATTCATGGCTTCATGCTTTTCTTTTTTTTTCTTTGGGTCCGGTTGTGGGGCCTGAACTCTGGGCCTGGCCACTGTCCCTCAGTTTTTCAGCTCAAGGCTAGCACTCTACCACTTGAGCCACAACGCCACTTCCGGCTTTTTTTCTTTTTGCTTATGTGGTGCTGGGGAATCGAACCCAGGGCCTCATGCGTGCAAGGCAAGTGCTCTACCACTGAGCCACCTTCCCAGCCTGCTTTTCTTTCTTTCTTTTTTTTTTTTCTTGGCTCAAGGCTGACACAATACCATACTTCCAGTACTGGCTTTTTGCTGTTGCTGTTAATTAATTGGAGATAAGGATCTCACAGTTTTTTCTACCTAGACTGGCTTCGAACCATGATTCTCAGATTTCAGCATCTTGAGTAGCTAGGATTACAGGCGTGAGCCACCAGCACCTGGCTCAGCATGAGCTTTTTAGAACATTAGTTTTCTGTTGATTGTTAAATTGGCCCACAGTACTATCTTATGGTCACCCATTGGAATCATCAGAGGAGATTTAAAAAATACTAATGCACAGGTCTCATCCTGGGAGGGAGATTCCAGTTTGGTTTGGGGGTGGGCTGGACATTATTTTTTAAAAAGCTTCCTGTTTTTATTATGGGGAGCCATGGTGAAAAACATATTAACTGTCAATCATAATATCTTCTGAAGTCTCAGGAATATGATTACTTGTAGTGATGCAGTGTAATTAAATAAAACCAATTTAAATGAAACAATTCCCATATTAAATAAAAATATTTGAAATAAATACAAATAAAATAAAATAAAAATATTTAAAACTTCTAATCATCAAATTTAATGAAGACAGTGTAATGAAGCGAGATAATGATATTAATCAGAAGCTATCAAATAAAGAACACATCAGTATGAGGCACTGTACCACACACCTATAATCCCAGCATTCAAAAGTGGGGGTAGGGGGGCCTAGGAAGATGGATTGTTCAGCACCAGTCTGAGCTACACAGCAAGATTCTAGCTCAAAACAACAAGAATAAGAAGAGAGAACATCTCTCGAGGATGTACCTTCCGCGCTGACCGCTGAGCGCACTGACCAGACAGAGCCTCGGCGGAAGGAGTAATTCCTGTGGGAGGTGCTGGAGGTGCAGGACGGGCTCACAGACAGTCGGCGGGAGGCCAGATTGGTGACTTCTTCTACTGGCAGACAAAATGGGGAATGTGAATTTTGGTTTTACAATATAAATCTATTATCGCCATGGTAGTAGCACTTACATCGTAAGTACGTGGTGCTCACAGACCATAAAGCTTAGGAAAAGAAAAGGAAAGGAAAAAAATACCTCCATCCCCCACCCCCCAAAAAAGAACCTCCAGCAATCAAAAGAAAACAACAAAACCTAAAAGTCATCTACAGTAACAGAAAATTCCTCCCCCAAATTCCTACAAATTTAGAGCAAAGAATCCCTGAATTTAGGTTGGCACAAAATCACTTTCTGGTCCCAACCTATGAAGTATTTCACTTGTGAAGGTTAAAAATAATTCGTGAAGGGGGTAACGATGCTCGACAGGAAATGTTCTCTGCACAGTATCTTCACAATAAAAATAAGATTAAAAATCATTGTGAGCTCTAACTTTTCTTTTGATGATGGAAGAGGGGTTGCCTTTTCCTTAATACACATTCTGTTGTTTCCTGACTTCAATCAATGCTTGGGCCCATTATCAGCTAGGCTCAAGGAGGCTACCATTCTCCTTGGGAAATAGACTAACTCTAAACTTGAGGCAGCAGCGACTTAGTCCTCCTTTCTATAGCATCAAGATGTGAGAGGGAGGGAGACAGAGGGGTCGGGGGAGGAAGCATAGCCCCTGGTCACATAACATCACCACTGAGGGTTCAAAGCAAGTCCACTTCCTGTGCCACTGTCCCTCCCAGCCCCAGGAGGTCCTCTGGGTAGAATGCACCTTCTTCTTCTGGCTCGGAGTTGGGTGAGCAGGTGGGCTCATAGCAAGCCTCCTGGGTGATGGGGATAGCGGTGATGAGGCTGGCTTCTCGACCAAGGCGTTTCTTCTCTTCCTCCTGCTGCAAGTTCTTTAAGATGTGTTCTGCCCTCTGATGGGAGCGAGACACCGCTCGGGCTGAGAAGGATTTCTATGGAGACATGAAAGCAAGTTCTTTAGAAGCAAATCTCCATGTCAAGTCATAGGCAGACAGCGTAATCTAGCTGGGTGCCGGTGGCTCAGGCTACTCAGGAGGCTGAGACCTGAGGATCGGGGTTGGAAGCCAGCCCAGGCAGGAAAATCTGTGAGACTCTCATGTCCAATAAACCACCAAAAAACCAGAAGAGGCTCTGTGCCTCAAGTGGTTGATCTTTGAGTTGAAGAGCTGAGGGACAGTGCCCAGGCCCAGAGTTCAAGCCCCACCCTTCACCTCACACCTCCCCCCTCAAAAAGAAAAGACTAATCCCAATGAAATACTTTCAGACATGTTGTTAGGGTACCTATCTCTCTTTTCAGGGAAATTCATTGTTTATTTTTCTGTTGTTTCTATGGTGTCATTCCTTGCATTTAAACAAAACAATTTTCCAACAATACCTGTAATTCTTGAAAACTCATTTCCTTTGCAGGACTTTGGGTGATTCTTTAAACATTAAGACCAAGTAAACTTAGGCCCAAATGTCTTTGAACTAGCTTTAAATGAACACTTATTACATAAAGTTAGTAACATACAATTCAGAGTCATGGAAAGGAGGAGAAAAGATAATTATCTCCTACATTAATCAGTTAGATGGTTTATTTCATTTTTGTAGAGTGAATTTTTCTCCTACAAATACCAGTGATTAAATACAAATTTAAAAATTTGTGGGAACTAATCTATTCAATGGAAACTAGTAGTGTCTTGGTTGTTCTTTCTATAGCAGATTCTTAGTAGCCCCACTTTTGAGGTTACTAAATGTTTACTATAATGAATGGCACAACAGCAGTTAAAAATCACGTGATAGGCTACTTGGTGATCAATTTTCAGAGCCAGCTGGCTTAGCTGGTTTATTGTAAACACCAAGTAAAAATTGCTGGGTGTAAATTCACTCCCACGTAGCTTTTTTTTTTTTTTTTACTTAAGGCTGATGCTATGCTGCTTGAGCCACATCTCCAGTTCCAAAGGCACATATTCTTGGCCTTTTTTGCAAATAAACTATATTCTAAACTTGGTTGCTTATGTCACATAAGTGTTCTCACAACGATGTCAGTCATGATGGCACTGATGACCACCAAACAAAAGATGCTAACACCCTCTTTTCACCTGCTCTTGCAGGGCCAATGACATTCACCTGCAGGTAGTTTATTTATATACTAGAATTGTGTGTGTGTGTGTGTGTGTGTGTGTGTGTGTGTGTGTGTGTGTGTTCATGTTCATCCTGGGGCTTGAACTCAGGGCTTGGACACTGTCTTTGAGCTTCTTTTTCTCAAGGCTAGAGTTCTAGCACTGGAGCCACAGCTTCACTTCAAGTTTTTGGGTTTGTTTTTTTTTTTGGTGGTTAACTGGAGTTAAGAGTCTCACAAGGCCTTTCCTGTCTGAGTTGGTTTCAAACAGTGATCCTCAAATCTCACCTCCTGAGTAGCTAAGATTGCAGGTGTGAGCCACTGGTGCCGGGCTTACATACTATAATTTAAATGAACATGTTTGTTTTTACAATAAATAGCAGCAAAAGTATTCTCTTTGCTAAGAAATCAATGCCTTGTGCTTTTAACAGCTCTACAAGGTGGCCGCGGCTCTGATTATAAAACAAAGAACAAGTGGCTCGGAGGTATGCAGAGATGTTTAGTCTGAGAGGTTAGTTCTTTCCATTCATAAGAATAAAGACCACCGAGGCTGGTTTATGATGTTGTGATGTCACACCTACAACAAGAACGAACCAACTGTCTCACCTGTGTTGTTCTTTTCTTCTACATCTACTCAATGCAACCTGGAGGAAAGGAGAGAAAGTGTCCACTACTCACAGACTGGTCTTCATTAATGGGGTCCTGGACACTTCCGCTGCACTGAGGGACCCACGGAGGGTCGAACATGGGGACAGATGGCATGCCAAGCACTGGAGAGGGCAGGGTGAAGTTGATACTGGGAGGTGGGATCTGTGAGTTGATATCAGAAGAATGAAGTGAGTCCAATGGAATATAAACGAGGATGAATCGTAAGTATACTTGTGACACAAGCTGCCCTCGTCAGTGTTAAGGAAGTGCCTCCTCTCAGCATAAGCAGTACTAAAGGAAAGGGCTGTTTCCCACGATTTTCCCAAGGTTCTGAGGCACGGGTAAGACTCTCTGGGCCTCAATTAAATATCTGGGAAAATGAAGGGTTTTAACCAAGTATTCTTTGATTGTGTTAATCACTCAGTCCTCCACAACACGGTATGTGTCCACACACACATATGTAGAGAGGCTTATAAACCAAACTGTCATGTGCTTTTACCTCTGGAGATGGTAGTAAGATTTTTAAGGAGTACAGAAACTGATGATCTTAGTCTACATTCTGCAATCTCTCAGTCTGTGTGTGTGTGTGTGTGTGTGTGTGTGTGTGTGTGTGTGTATGAGCGTGTGTAGCTCTGGGGCTTCACTCAGGGTCTTGGGCACTCCATTGGCTTTTTTTCCATTCAAGACAGGCACTTTACCATTCAAGCCATGCCACTAATTCTAGCTTTTTGCTGGTTAATCAGAGATAAAGAGACTTTTATGTTTGAGCTGACTTTGAAATGTGGTCCTCAGATCTCAACCTCATGAATAGCTAGGATTACAAGCATGAGTCACTAGTGCCTGACTGTTTTTTGCTTTTTGTTTGTATTTAATGAACAGAATTCATTCACATAATATATGTGAATATTTCCTTATATTATTAGAGAGAAAAGGAAATTTCTTTGGCTATACACAGCGGCTCTGAGGTTTAACAAGCCTTGGGTTCATGTCTAGTCTAACCCAAAGTGGGGTTTTTATGTAACCTCCCATTCCTTACCTTGAAAATCTGCTGTGCTCCCTCTTCCATGCGGGGCCAGACCTGGTAACGGAACCTCCAGAGCGTGTGGAACTTGAGGACTGCATTCAGTCTCTGCACGGTCTCTGGGTGGTGGAACTCGGACATCAGCATATCTGACACAGCCTCGGGGACCTTCACAGCACACAGCAGGAACATGGCAGCTACAGACAGATGGTAACTCATTAGCTTCACGTGTGACGGTTTTGGTTGATTTCTGGGATTGAGGGAAGTGGGAACTTTTTCTACCTCCTAAAAATGACTCTTGAATGGCTGTTAGCTAGGATTAGCCAGGCACCTCGTGCTGACCAGAGCCGACATTGTTTTAGGCACTGGAAACCCATCATGGTCATTCTACCGATAGGCATCCAAGAGCTAGTGCAAAAGAAACAATACCATGACGGTTCAGTAGTTATGCTCTAAGCAAAGCCTCCTTCGGCTCACTGTGAAAAGCAAATGCCAGTTTTGAAAACAAATAGCGAAAAAAAAATCACATTGTGAAATCTTTTTTTTTTTAATGTAGGGAAGGGCTAGTCTTCCCAGAGTGACCCAAAGATGGTAGATAAACCTGTTCTTAACATTCGTTATGTTAAAAACCAAATCCCATGTTGTAGATTCTATTTAGAAACTTCTATACTTTTCCAGCAATAGGAGAGATTGAGAAGCCAAGAGAGATTTAGTAGACCATAATACTACTTTTTTAATTTTTGGAAAAGCCAGACATCAATAAGAAAAATACCAAAGCTACTGAATAATGAGACTATACAGCATTGAAAGATGAGTGGTACTGCTAACAACATCATCCATAGTCTCTCTCGTTCTCTTCTCCAGAGATGGCACAGGCCATTGTTCTAGAAGAATGGGTTGAGTCCTAACTCACTTCTCTGATCTGAAATATTGGGCAAGCCTCTTAACTCCTATTGGCTTTCATTTCCTAGTAGTGAAATGCTGATAATGGTGGTGATATGATGATGATGATGATGATGATGATGATACCTGACTCAAAATTTGTTAGAATAAATTAAAATACTATATGGAACAATACTTTGTGAAGTTCGTTTGACTTTCTAGAGGCAATGTCTTGTAGTGGAAGGGACATTTATAATGTGCAACCAGAAGATTTGAGTCTGAAGCTGGGTGCCAGGAGAAGATGGAGGAGGAGGTGTAAGGGAAGAGAAGGAGGAGTAAGAGGAAGAAGAGGAGGAAAAGGAAGAGGAAGAGGTATAGGAGGATAAAGAGGAAGAAGAGGAGGAAGTGGAGGAGCAAGAGGAGGAAGGGGAGGAGGAGGAGAGAAAGAAAAGGAGGAGGAAGAGGAGGAGGAAAGGTGGAAGAGGAGAGGTAGAAGAGGAAGAGATCTAAGTCTGAATTTTCTGTCTCTCTAGTCTAAGTTGAGTAAATTTTGATAAGTACCCTGAACTGGCTAAAGTTTGCTCATCTACTAAAGAGTTTATTCATTAAATAGCATGAATGATATCATTCTATAACATGTAAGTTATACTAATCATTAGCTTTTGACAACTCTTTCCTTTAGCCTACTAACCATTTAAATCTCCACTTTCTAATTTTTTCATTTTATCCATTTCAATTTTTAAAATGCCATGTCTACTTTTAAAAGAAGAGCTCCAAACTAATCTCTTTATAGGCACACTTGGAATACTCAGTAATCAGCAGATACAATGGTATTTTTATACTACTTGTTTCCTTTGAAACCTTCCATAACAATGTTCTTGGAGAATTACTCCCCTTGATTCTCATGGCTAGTGATGATAAAAATGTCCACTTTTGGTGAGTGTGGGGGCTTTACTTGGCTTCCTGGTATGTTTTCTAGCCTTTTAAGTGGAGGGCAATGGTAATTGTAATAATAATTATCTTTTCTTTCTTCCTACTAATTCTCCTTCAGATAGCATGCATCCAATTATTTTTACCTTTCACATTGATACATTATCCAAACCGACTTCTGGCTGTGGCCTTTCTCTTTAGCGTTGGTATTATATCAAAATTACATGTTACCAACTCTTACTCATCCCAAAAATACAACTACCTTTTATTTTCTGGTATTAATGCTAGTCAATACCATGTGAACTCAAACTGCATCCTTAGGTTTTTGTTGTTGTTGTTGGTCATGGGGCTTGAACTCTGGGCCTGGGCATTGTCCCTCAGCTCTTCAGTTCAAGTCTAGCGGGTCTACCACTTGAGTGGTTTTTGAGTGGTTTATTGGAGATAAGAGTCTCACAGACTTTTCCTGCCCAGGCTGGCTTTGAACTGTGATCTTCAGATCTCACTCAGCCTCCTGAGTAGCTAGGATTACAGGTGAGAGCCACTGGTGCCCAGCCCTTAGATTTTTTTTGAAACATGGTCTCTCTAGGTATTTCCAAATGGCCTTGAATTCACTTTGTAGCCCAAGTTTGCCCCAACCTTGAGGTACTTCCGCCTAGTCTTCTCAACTGTTGGTACTACAGGTTTGGGCCACCATAACAGTCACTACTTCCAAAAGCACAAACTCTTCCATTCACTGCTGCCACAGTAGGTGTGACGATAAATTATAGTCTGTTTACAGCAGTACTCCTCAGCTCGGAGCCTAAACTAATTCTCCACAGTAATTGCAGACAGTCCACACCCCTTAGCCTGCTGTTCTGGTTGTGTACTCAGATGATACACAGCTGGTTCCTCTCTAAAATGACCCGAGTTGGCAAGTCAATGTCCTCAGCCTTTCAAAACAAGCCCTGAATATTTCCACATCCATGTGGGTTTTCCCGCACTCATTTCTCTATTAAGTTGACTTCTGCCAGTTTTTAAAGCTCCATCAACCTGTTTATTAGAGTTTTCTCTCCCATGGAAGTTTCCATGACTGTGTAAATGTGTCTATCCCTCAACTTCTTCAGTTTTCTCAGAGAAGCATAGAGAAAGAAAAACATGGCCTTAAAAAACCACAAAGATATCTTAGAAAGATATTTGTTGCACTAATGCAGTAAAAGAATAAAAGGCTGAAATCAACCTAAAGTTGCATTTAAACACCCTGATTAAGAAAAATATGATATGTTCACCTATTCAATGGAATATTTTGTAGCCATTAAGAAGAGTGAGAAGAAACTATAAACGGATGTAAATACGGCCACTTATATATCAGCAAAAAAGTGCAAAGCTTTTACTATATGTCCCATTTGTGTTGCAATGAAAAGCTTTAATATAAGCCTACATACTTAGATGAATATATAAGCCATAGTGCACTCCAAAAGGATCTCTGAGAAACTTAAAACTTGTGCCTCTAAGGAAGGGAATGGGCAGTCTCAGAAAACAGGGTAAAAATTTAACTTTGTATATGCTTGCACTATTTGAATTTTTGTCACATGTGTTCAAATAATGACAGAAAAGTAATCAATATAAAAGGAACAAAAATAAAGACCCCATAGTTTACATCTACCACTTTCTAGCAATGTTTCTTGGGCAAATCACTTAAATTTCAATAAATTTGTTTTGATATTGTATGGCAATTACTCATATGAGGTTTAATAAAGTTAACAAAAGTAAATAGCAGTCAGACAAAATGGACGTTATCATTTGTGAAGTAGAGTAAAATATGGATGGTGGGGTAGTTATTCTAATTTGCTACCATCCTGCTAAAAAGATTGGATCTGAGATTTCTCTTAAAGGGCCAGGTCCCTACTCATGGCGGGGGTTGGGGTGGGGGTGGGCATTAAAACCTCTAGGAATTATTGTCTGACAACATTTCTTTGGTTGGGTCTAAGAGACACCATCTCTTCCTAGTTTTCCTATTTTCTCTTCCCACTTCTTAAAATTTGCTTTTAGTCAGGAGGGAGCAGTTCTGCTTTGCCATGTGTTGCCCACTACTGCTATCTGATACCCACCCCCCACCCAAAGAAGCTAACGGCTGGGTCTTCTAGATAATGGAATAGAATCTCCAAAGCAAAGTAAATCATGTCTCTTTATAGGTTTTTGTTATAGCAGTGGGAAGCTGATTGACCTACCTCCTGGTCAGAGAGATCTACTGCAAACACCTACTACATGGGAAGAAGCACTCCAAAACCTGGCTCTACTTTCCTAGAGTGCGCACCTCCAGCTAGAATTCTAGTGATGGCCACCAACATGACCAGGATCATAGATAAAAACAAATGCAGCTCTCTCTTACTTCAATACTGGGGTCAGTAATAGCAGTGGAACCTGGTGGTCTTTCCTCACCTGCTGCCCCAGCCATGTGCTCATCCATGCTGAGAAGGAGCTCCCAGGCAGCTGGCTGGATGTCTCCATACATCTCCTCTGTCAGAATCGGTGCTGCCTTGATGAGCAGAGACAAGGGAGCCGGTGACAAGCTCATCACCTGGCAAAAGATAAAAACCATGTTTTAAAATCTTTAAGATGCTGATTGCTTCTTGGAACTTAAGAGTCATGTCTCCCCTCTCAGGTGTCTTTAAATGGCCTAAGCATACTTTGTAAAATGGGAGTATATTTAGTTGACACAAATGTAAGCTTTATGTGTTCTTAGTTGAAACAAATCAGAAAATGAAAGAATTGATCTCATAATGTTTTCAATCACAAAAACAGATTGGAAGCTGGGTACTGGTGTCACAGTCCTGTAATTCTGGCTACTCAGGAGACAGATCTAAGGATCCTGGTTAGAAGCCATCTCTAACAAATACTACAAACTCTTATCTCTTCTTAAATATAGCAGAGCCAGAAGTAGAGGTGTTTCTCAAGTGGTTAGAGCCTGAGCTGTGAGCAAAAAAGCCAAGGGAGAGAGTGAGGCCAGGAGTTCAAGCTTCAGACAAATACTCAACAGAAAAAAAACCCTAACTTTAAACCACTAAAGGGATAAACTAGAATAAATACCACTCTACAAGGAAAGAAAGATGTCAGGAAACATAAATTTTCATTGAAGGGCTGGGAAGGTGGCTCAGTGGTAGAGCATTTGCCTTGCATGCATGAGGCTCTGGGTTCGATTCCTCAGCACCACATAAGCAAAAAGAAAAAAGCTATAAGTGGTGCTGTGGCTCAAGTGGTAGAGTGCTAGCCTTGAGCTGAAGAGCTGAGGGACAGCGCCCAGGCCCAGAATTCAGGCCCCACGACCAGACCCCAAATAAAAAAAATTTTCATTGAAATCTGGTGGACTTTTAAAAGACTTATTTTTCCCAACCTATTGTTATATTTCCCTTGAAAATTATAATCAACCTCTAACTTACAAAGGAATCCATTTAGAAGGTTAGTTTTCTAAGTCACTGTGAAGTTTGATGACATTTCTCTTTAAAACAACATTATATATGATGGTTATGATTCTAGATCCATCTACAAAATCCTTTCTATTCCATTTCTTCAGGCAAATAAGGTGATAAATATAGTTTCAAGATAAGTCATTGCTGGGCAACAGTGGCTCACACCTATAATTCTAACTCCTTAGGAGACTGAGATCAGAGGACCATGGCTCAAAGCCAGCCCAAGCAAGAATGTCCACGAAACACATATTTCCAATTAGCCACCAAAAAGCCAAAACTAGAGGTGTCATCCAAATGGCGTGGCACTAGCCTTGAGCAAAAAGCTCAAGAAAGCTAGCTGCTATGGCTCATACCTATAATCCCATCTATTCAGGAGGTTAGGATCTAAGGATTGCAGCTCAAAGTCAGCTTGGGCAGGAAAGTCCTTGAGACTCTTATGTCCAATTAATCACCAGAAAACCTGGAAGTGAAGCTGTGGCTCAAAGTGGTAGAGCACTAGCCTTGAACTGAAGAGCTCAGGGAAAGTGCCTGGGCCCTGAGTTCAAGCACAGGTATCAGCACACACACACACACAGTGGTAGAGCACTAGCCTTGAACTGAAGAGCTCAGGGAAAGTGCCTGGGCCCTGAGTTCAAGCACAGGTATCAGCACACACACACACACACACACACACACACACAAACATACACACACCCCCCACACCAGGTAAGTCATCATTTAAAATACATTCAAGAAGAACATGAGTTTTTCTTTTTCTGGGGTGAAGATACTATGATTCAGAGCTTAGGCTACAGCAACTATATGATGTGTCATGCACTTGGTAAGTAGGTAAATGTGCTTTTTAAATTTAATTCTTGTAATAATCCATTGAGATAAGGCTGCATTATAAAATTTCCTGTTTTATAGTTGAGGAGACTAAGACTGAGAGAAATTAAATAACGTTCCCATGTCCCAGAGCAGCAGATTTGGGATTAAAATCCAGACTCATCCCAAGACCTATGAGTATTATCATCACCCTGGAAAATTAGCTTCACAGGAGTTGGGGTAAGGACAGGTGTGACTATAGCCCATCTCCCCAGGCCTTGTCTGCAGCTGCTGCCTACCCAACAAAATGATTTTTTCCCCCTTGCATACTAGGTAGCACTCTAGCTAGCCAGTCAATGGAATCTTTTGGCAACACTACCCATTTGTCTGATGTGTATCAAACACAAGCAGATAGGCTGTCTGCAGCCTCTTCTCTGTCAGTGCTTGAGGAAGGTTTCTGATCTAAGTGCCATACCTGAAGCCTGATATACTTCAACATTCCAGAGTCCTTTTTCCCTTCCAGGTTGGCATCGGAAACTCTCTTCTTCAGTGAAGGTGTCCTGAGACATGATTTATCTGAGCACTGCAAAGAAGATGAGCTATGTGATAAAGATGTTGTATCTTCTCAAAAACAAAACAAAAACAAACCACACACAGCAGGAATAATTTAAGGCAATATTGTAGGTCCTTACTTTTTAAAGTCTGAAAAGGGTAGTGAATTTTGTAATGTTAAGAGAACTTCAAAAAAATTAGTAACAAACTTGTCTTTTACATTTGCAGACTCAGAGAGGTGGAGTACCTGCAACTTCTTAGCAAAAGAAGGAAAAGGCCAGGATTTCCTGATTTCCATTTCAGGGGTAATTGTATTACAAATGGTGAGAAATACAAGTGTATTAAAATGTTAAGTGTTGAAATTTGAGCAGGCAGTGTCCCTTCTGGGCTAATATGTTGAATACTTGGCGTCAAGCTAGTGGCACTATTTTGGGAGGTTCTGGAAACTTCAGGAGGTGGTGCCTAATTGGAGGAAATAGGTCATTGGTGTCTTGTCCCTGCCTTGCTCTCTCTACTTCCTGTCCCACATGAGGTGAACAGCTCCTCCTTCACTAACTTTCACTCCTATGATGGTCTGTCAACATACACCTGGGCCAAGTAACCTTGGCTGAATGTTCTGAAACCATGAGCCTAAACACATCTTTCCTCTTTTAGGTTGTTCTTTCATATATTTGTTTTTGGTCAGAGATATGTAAAAGTAGTAGATTAAGTCAGATAAAATCTACTCTAAGCAATATAGGTCTAAAAAGTAAACGTTAAATCCTTTGGTCATAGGAGAAAGGAACTATTTAAAACAGAAGTGTTAGGATGTAACAGGTCAAAGAGAGTAACTATCAAGGAAATAAGAGCTGAAAGCATTCATCATCCAGAACTGAGTCTTAGAGGTAAATTGATTTCTTCTAAAAAAACAAAACATAACATCTTTAGGAGGTTACAATTTTTCTTTCAACTTGTGTCCTCAACCTGAGTCCAAGAATAAGCCTGACTCATCTGCATAAACATGGAGAAGACAATTCCTTCCCTTGACTCCTGAACTGCGAAAGAATGGAGTGAGTAGAGCAGCAGGGAGAAAAACAGCCTCATGGGGACAAGCCTTTATTTTTCTTGAGTTCTGATTCCTCCTTATTTTACACTCAAGGCTGTGCACAGAATAAAGCACAGAATAATTGCACAGAATAAAGCTCCTTTGTTTCTCCAGGACCATATCAATGAAACATTTTCTCCCTTTGTGCCAATGGAAACAAACTGAACTTACCAAGATTTTTTTGGTTAGACCTTCACCTCCAGTGTTACAGAAGAAGATTACTTTGAAAGAAAAGGTAAATCTAAAAGTACATTCGTGTTCTAAGAAAGTCTTTTGAAACATTAAGAAAAACACACTAAGTAATGCATCTGTTATGTGGCTGGTATGGAACCAATTTTTTAAATGAACCTACTTGGAAACAAGGAAATAAGAGAACTTACTGTGTTCTCTAAAGAAAAACTAACACAGAAGTACATAATTGGGAGTACTTGAAGAGAAAAATACTGTATTGTTTTATTTTCTTTTTCTTCTTTCTAGTAAACATAAAAGCAATGTACAGAATAAATAGCAAAACCATTTCATATAATTTGAGAGCTACTCAAAATCATATGCAGTAAATCTGCCATATAATAGAGTGTAGCTCTTTAGAAAGAGCTAAGACATTTAAAATTTGGTATACATGCTCTTATTCTTTCTATTTCATTTCTATTTTTCTCCTCTTAGCAAAGTGAGGAAAATGGATGTGCAATTATTTAGCCCATGATGTGTTAGAAATATAGGACTGTGTTTAACTGTGCCTGCTAGGAACAGATGGTATAAATCAAACATGTATGTCAGCTGTTTAGTAGCCTGGGCTATTTTCTAAGGAATTATGGTGTATTCTTGTAGCTTCAATAATTAAAGTGCTTATTTTAGTAAGCAGAGAAGGAGATTGGAAGACCATCATCTCACAGTGGTAGGCTAGTCACAATGTTTGAGTGAATTTATTATATTATCCATATAGACTTCAGAGATAAGGGCATGTGTGATGGGCACGCTTTCACTAGAGTGACTACTAGAGCAGTCCAAAGAAACTGAAGTTAGTCATTTTTTTTTGTTTGGTAACTTGATATAAAACTGGAGTCAAAAGGATTTGAGTGGAATCGAAAGCTATTTCTAGAGGCACTTATTAGCGTTCTTTAAAAAGTTAGCAATTTCACTTGACTATGAGATGCACATGAATGGTTGACATTATACAATAAACTAGAATCCACAGGAAGACCTAAAACCAATTGCCTAAGGAAAAAAAATAGAATGAGTAGAAGAAGATCGCATCCATTGTCTTGGTAATTCTACCATGGAAGCTTCAAATAAGGAGCCCCCAGATCTGTTGGTGATATGAGGAATGGTTCCTGGGAGATGATACAGAATGTAGGTTAGTATCATTTTCTCTGACACATTTAGAAGAATCCATCATAGTTGACTTGACTTCTCATCTTGACTACTATTGATTACAATTCAAAAAGTTGCTCTTCTTTGCTAAGGATTTTTCACTTGTGGTGTTTGAATCAAAAAGAGGAGTGAATGTTATCCAATTCATGTCCTAGGGCATGCAGGACCCAAAGTCTGAGTCAAAATTTAGTGGGTTTTAGTGGCATTTAGAATGAGAAAAATGATGTAATCATGGGAATTTAGTCTAAGTATAAATGAAAACAAGGAAAGAAGCAGAGATGAGAAACTAGTGTTGCTATGAATTTCTTGGCAGTTGTCTCTGTTTCTTTCTATACATGGCTTTACATGATTCTGCTATGTTCTTTGAGAGCCCTCCTGCTCCTTTCAGCAGAGTTGCTGACTACCGAGGAATGCTAGTTAATCATTTCAGGTAAAATTTTTATTCAATCAATTAATAATTCAAGAATGCTTTTGAATTAGGCATACACCAGAAACTGGAGGGACAAATCACTCATGATGCTTGCTGTTCTTGTCTATCCTTAGGAGACATGGATAACAAACAAGCACACAAATAAAAAGACAAGGTATAAATAAAACAAATTTAAAAAATTAAAATAAAAAATATGCCTTGGGGGTGGTACGAGGGGGTAAAGGAATGGAGAAAGAAAGGGTAAGCAAATATAGTCATAATATTTAATGCAGATTATGTAAAAAATGAACTATATAACTTGAGGGTAGGGATGAGAGGGAGAAAATGGGGAGAATGAAAGAAGAGGTAACAGTGACCAATGAGCATTGTCTTCATAATGTAACATATGGGATCATAATTCTTTTGTACAACTACATAGATAATAATAAAAATGAAATGAAATAAAAAAGAGGCATATGGGATGAATCAGTGTGGAGATAGCAAGAAATTCAACACTTGGGAAAGTTTCCATCTGCCTACTGGGCTCTCTAAGGAAATGAAGATTTCTAAGAAGGAAGTCATGTCAATACCAGGGTAGCATTTCCTAAAGGGGACTCTACAGACTTTGTGCTTCATGCAAATTTGGCACATGAATTATGTATATACACTATGAATTATGTATGTTTCATTCTGGCCTCAGAAATGAAGACTCAGGATTTGGTCTTAGTCTCACAGTATGTCTGAATCTTTAGAAAAATATGTCAGCTCTGCAGGAAATTAGTTGACCTCTGGACATTCGCATTGTCTTTCAACCTATGCTTCTTGCGACTGACAGGAAAAGGAAAAATGTTTTAATTACACATTTGTTACTGTTCTTGATCTTAGCCTAGAAGTAAAAATGTGATTTTTTTTTAAAAAAAGTAAAGGCTGGGTATTGAACCCTTAGCCTGTGCCTGCTAAGTGAATGTTCTACCACTGAGCTACATCTTCAACCTTCACCAAGCATTACCGGACATGTATGCCATTAAGAACATACAATTACAGAAGGTATAAACACAGAAGGAAAAATAAATAAAAGTTCTTTGGTGAAGGAAACAAGTACACATAGAATGATAATTAATATACATAAAAAGGCACACAAGTTTGGAAGTGCATCAAATAAACTAGAAGGATGAAGAGTGGCACAGTGAATCCGTGAAATATTGATTAGCAGGTTGATAAATAGGTTACAAAATGTACAGGCTGCCACAAATATATATTGCCATAAAAACCAATTAAAGAACAATGGAATACCAATTGCTCATAGTTGATTCTAGTAAGACCCCAGCCTTTTTCTGTTTTCACTTTGGCTCTGGAAACATGAGCACTGTTCATGTACGTGACAGATTCAGAGAAACAAATGGAAAACATAGTGGGGGGGGAAGGGCTTGAAAGGAAATTACTATTTTGGAAATATAATGTCTATTGTATGCCTAATATGTCCTTTCAACTCTACCAGCATGAGTAATTTAAATGTGGTTCAGTTAGAAGACATTTCTCCTGTTTCAGTTTCTCTTCTGAAGTGTTAGCAAAAAGGAAGAGTCCCAGGTCTTTCCTGCCACTTCATGACAGTGTTCTGGGAGAGCCAGAGATAGAAGGTGGCCCACAAACCATCCACTCACTCCTTCTATACTTATTGTTTTTTTGTCATTGGGGAGCACTCTATTAAAATATAATGCAGACTACAAAATTTGTAAGATTCCCTTGGTTCTCACAGAGTACATAATTAAGAGATGGAGGTTGCTTGCCAACATCTATAGGCTTCTCATGGCCCTGCTTGGTCCCATCTCTATAACTTCATCAGGTACCACAGCCTTTGGTGCTATCACACAAAAGAGGTCCTTTGTACTTTTCTCTAAGGTTAGAAAGCTCTGTATCCAACTAACACCTATTCATTCTTTCATCGCATGTCTTCTATCACTTTATTTGAAGGCTGTCTTAACATTTTCTTAACAAATGTGCTTCAAGGAGATTTATTTGATGAGCGTCTGCATTTCAAATGAGATGTACATGTGTCATGTAAAGGTAGGGACTATCTCTTTTACCCATTATTATACCCAGCACAAAGTACCAACTTAGCACAGTTTGTAGTTTCTGCAAAATTCTGTTGCATAGATGAGTGGATAAATGAATGAGTGAATGAATGAAAAGTGAGAAAAGTAGAAGTAAAATACCATTCTAATTTAGATGAAAAACCAAGGAAGGAAAATAGCACTTATTATCCCTTTGCAATTCAATCTGTGCTTAATATTCAATACTAGGAACATTAGAAAAGGTTTTGAGGAGGAAATGATATTTGAGTTGGATCTCAAAAGCATTTGGGTTTGGCCAATTTTAGATTGGAAATGAAGGTATAGATTGAGCAACGGTAAGATAGTGAGAATTTTAGAATGTATATAGAAACAAGGAATAATAATATTATGTATTTTTGAAACTTTCAACTTACATGGTTTTCTTTTAAGCTATGTGTGTTTCTGTATGGTGAGAAGTGTAAATTAAAATAGGTTTTCTTAGAATGTAGCAACATTTGCATTTGAATTCTATATTGTATATGGACTACATACATTAACACAAATTTTTTTCTATGCCATGATTTGGTAGGCTGTACAGTTCATTGTAATCTGCATTGATTTATTCTTCACTTTCATGAAACTTAGATTTGTATAATTTGGATAACATGACATGTAAAACAGTTTAGTTAAAAAAACCTGACTTCAATATTCCATATTTCTAAGTTGAAGTCTAGCTGAATATGTCATAGAGGTGAAGTATGGACAACCCATCTCTCTGAGCCTCATTTTTTTTCACCTGTAAAATGAGGAGGATATGTTCCTCTTGTACAAGATTTGTGAGAATAAAAAATGGTGTCTAGGATTATGTCTGTAATCCTAGCAATTAAGGAGGCTGAGCTCTGAGGATTGTGGTTCAAAGCCAGTCCAGGAAAAGTCCATGAGACTCATCTCCAATTAACTGCTAAAAAGTAGGAAGTAGAGATGTGGCTCAAGTGGTAGAGTAATAGCCTTTACAAAATAGGTTAGGGACAGTGCCTAGACTCTCAGTTCAAGCCCCAGACAGGTACAAAATATGTAAATAAGTAAAAAAATGAAAAAGGCACAGTGATATGTATATATCGTGTGCCCTCACCCATATGTTTAGAAAAAAATACTAAAAAAGCATTTTCCAAAAGCTAATACAGTAGTCTTTTGTGACAACTACTTCTAAAAAAAGATTTAGAATCTCTTATATTAGCCAAAATTCTCCAATGAACATGAATTGCTTTCCTAATAAAAATTTTAATTAAAAATCCCTTTGTGAATGCTAAACTATTACAAATTGCTACACAACTCAATTGCATTTTTGCTTTTATTGCTCCTATTCTCAAACTCTTCAGGATATATGTTATTGTTCACTTAGCCCAAATGTGGCTTACAAACTCCTTAGTAGAAAGATATTTTATTCCTACTTTTTTTGTGTGTGTGTGGGGGGAATAGCTGGCTTTACACTATGCCAACATCAGGCCCATAATGAATGATTGTTGAAATGAATAGGTGGCAGGTAAAAATCTCTTTGCAAAACCATTTGAGAAAAGTGGCTGCTAGCTGGATGCCAGTGGCTCATGTCTGCAATCCTAGCTATTCAGGAGGCTGAGATCTGAGGATCATGGTTTAAAGCCAACCCGGGGAAGAAAGTCTGTGAGACTCTTATCTCCCATTAACCACCAGAAAACCAGAAGTGGTGCTGTGGCTCAAGTGGTAGAGTGCTTGCTTTGAGCTGAAGAGCTCAGGGACAGTGCCCAGGCCCAGAGTTCAAGCTCCATGACTGACAAGAAAAAAAAAAAAGCAGCTGCAGAAGCAGCTCACAGCCAAGCAAGCTAATGCCTGCTCAGGGGCAGGTGGGTAACTCAGGGCTTTCCTAGCAGGGATACAGCTGCCCTTGTCATTTTCTTCCTCCTGCCAGTTCAGCTGCTCAGGGTAGTTGTCAAGAAAGGGAAACTGAATGCAGGAGAAACGCCAGTTTCTTAAAGGAATTTCTCTTCATCTGAATGGACCTCATTTAGTCTTATTGTCTGTGGACAGTAAGACCTTTTACTGTTTGTTTCATAATACACAATTATACTAGTTTATTGTAACAAATTACCACAAACTTCAGGTTGATTCATTTACAGTACTGGAGGTCAAAAGTCTAAAAGGGATTGGCTGGCTGGCTTCCTTCTGCAAGCTCTTTGTCCTGTCTTTTCCATCTTCTAGAAGCTGGCTGCACATTCTGACCTCTGTGGTACTCTCTCCTCTCCCTCTGTGATCATCTCATCTCTGCCAGATTACACTGAGCCCATGTAGTAATTTATAACTGTTTTCCCCATTTAAAAAATTCCTAATCACACCAGCAAAATCTCCTTTGTCATGTGAATTAAAGTATTCCCCAATTCTGGGGAAGTTATTCTGCCTACCATACTAACCTACTCTTTACCACTACCTGTTTGTACTCCTATTTTGTCCATGACAATCTAGGAAAAAATAGGTTTACTCATGAACATGAATACGGACACACTTTTTGTTACTTCTGTCTTTGCTCAGAAGTAAAACCTACAGTGTGGTTTTTGCTGTTGCAGCCGCATGAAAGTTTTTGTTCCTAGGAAAGATGGTTGGGAATCTCCTGCTTCCTATCACAGGAATACTATCCAGTAGGCACTCACTCACCTCTTTCTGTTTCTTGCCCCTCAAAGCCACATTACTGACATTATTGCTTTCCCGCAGGGAGTCCACACTGTCTCCGTAGAGCAGTTTAATGGCCCTGACCAGCCGGGCACAAGAGCGGCTGTGGTGCAGGTAGCAGTGTGGATGGCAGTAGTCAACATGTGTGCAGATGAAACTTTGCTGATTGCATAGCAAGATCATCACCTAGAATACAAACACTTGTGAGACTTAACCAGACACCAAGGATACAGGCAAACTGAACATTTATATGGCACAGAAGATGGAACATTAGGAAGTCTGCTTCCCTAGTGGGGTCTGGAAACCTCCATGACTCAACAACCCACAAAAGAACAGAGCTACAAGTCTGTCAACTTAACCTTTGTTCTCACACCATAGTTCTTGATGAAAGGTTCACTTTGAAACAATGAAAGGTTAAGAGATCTTCAGTCACTCAACGTAATTATTTTGGAGTTTACGGTTTCTAACTGCTTTCAAATGGAGAGTCCAAACTATCACCTTGCCTGACTCTCAGCTCTTATGTGATGACAGGTGTCAGATGGAAGAGGCTAGACTGATGAGACATGTGATCTCAGAGGATCTGGCTGACCTTTGACAAGCTCAGGGAGGCCTAGAGCTCTAATATACTTGGAACTTGAAAATATGTCTGCACCTTTCACTCTCATGAGTAACCTTGAACTATAATTTGAATCCCACTGTAGAGCTTCATGCATACTCCCTGTCATCTGATAGTTTTTTCCTCTGGCTTTTAGGCCATTCTAACTTGTGTCTCATAGTTTTATCTAGCTCAAATACGTTCATCTTCTAGCATTCCCCATTCAGTGACTTTAAAAAATAAGATGGTTTTAAGATATGAAATGAAGGACTTTCAGTTTTGTAACATATTTTTAATTCTGCAGGTTAAACCCAATTCACATGTTAAGCATGAGTCAGCTGTATTCCTAGATCCTGAGTTTGTAACATTTAGTCTCCTAAAATGGCAATAGCATACTTAGAGTCGACATTAGTTAAATATTCATTGAACGACCTTCTTGATGCTTTGTTCTTCATGAAACTCACTCCTTCACTGACAACCTGTGAGGGACTATGAGTCATATTTATTGGCAAACACAGAGCAAGTGACCAAGGGAAAATAAAACCAGGTAGGGCAAACACTCATTTCCTTAGAAACAAGGGTTCTGCTTTATTCTGAGATGAAGACTAACAATCAACACCATATCCTGTCAAATGGAATAACAGTATTCTATACCCTACAAAGTTTCTAACAAATGTAAGTGCTGTTTTAGCAGAATAACCAGCCCTCACAGGATTCACTGCATATCCCTCATTTTCTTCTTAATCCTGCCATGAAGCAGGGGTGCACACAAGCACTAGAGGGTTCCCTTTTGTTCTCAAATCTGGCAGTTTGAGAGAAAAAACCATGGAAACTTACCAAAAAGCAAACAAAACAAGTAGATGACTAGATTTGTCTCCGGAAATTCTCATTCAGTAGTTCTGGGTAGAAGTATCCTAGAAACCTGTAATTTTGCAAGTCAGCTGCCTGATAGCTCTTTGATAGGATCTAAGATCCTCAGTGATCCACAACTTCTGGCAATGTGCCTTTATGACAAAGGTGATGGCTGGCCTTTCTCTGACTAGATTATAGAAGATTTTGACTTCTCTTATTAGCAACCCTCTGGCTCCCTTTGTGAAAGCAAGTTGTCATGTTGCCGGGCCCATGTGGTAACTGACCAACAGTCATCTAGGAACTAAAATATTCAACCCAAAAGATCTTCAAGAACTGGGATTTTGCTAACAAGCGTGTGACTCTGGAAGTAAACCCTTTCCCAGTCAGGACTTCAGAGAACATCGTAGTCCCAGATTCTACTTTCATTGCAGCTCTGTGAAAGATCCTGAAGAAGAGGAGCCAACTAACTGGTGCTAGGACTCCTGACCCACAGAAACTCTAATATAAATATAGGTGGGTTTAAGCAACTGTTTGTGGTAATTTGCTATGTGGCAACAGAGAGTAAATAAGCTTCGTTCACAACCAGGATGAAGCAGCTAACAGCTACTGTTGAATGTCCAGGAAAACCAAGCAAAATACTACACATGCATACACGTATACAAACACATGTATACATGTAAATTTGCATAGACTTGGAGATATGTTTTTGAATGTATATAATATATTCCAGTAAAGATTAATCTGAGATTTTCTCTTAGCTCTCCATCCATGAATCTTCCCCAACACCAAGAGAAATTGATGCTAAGGCTCTCTCTGCGATTCCGACTTACATGAAGCCAGGACATGTTCCTGTGGTAATTCTCCTCTGTGCCGGCATTACTCATTCCCTCTGGCTCAATGCTGGGCTCGCTTGCACTCCAAGGACTCCCTTCTTCAAAAGAAAATACCAAGAAAGGTTTTGATGTTCAGTCTCCCCAGAGAGCATATTGGTACTGTATTGTCCATGCTTTTGAATCCTAGGGCAGACTACCTGGGCATAGCACTTTATTAGAGAAATAGTAATAGAAGCTGTTCCTTTCACTGCCAGCTTAGTTGGCAGATTCAAAAACATTGATGATCTCTGTTGTGGTGGCTTCCATTCTGAGAGATGGGAGCAGAGGAGAAAAAACCCCCAACAGAGTCAAGTTCTAGAGTTGCTTGGATATACCATTTAAAGGATGAGCGTATTGAAATTCATTTCAAATGACCCAGACCTTACAGTTGTATTTTGGGGGAATACAAAATAGGCTTCACAGTGTGCTGCTGTCTCCACTGGGCTGTAAACACCAGGCTTTGCTCAGGCAGCTTCCCAAAGATGGGAGGGTGCCTTGGAAAAACGAAGGGAACTTGAAGATCACAATGTTTAGCTGTAGACAACTCCTGTGTCCTCTCTATGGGAAAGTAGAGGAGATTGCTTTTAAAAATTCAGCACTTAGTGTGTTACATAAAGCTTTACCCTCAAATTGCAAAGCTTTTACGGATCTTTTAAATAACGAAGCGATGGCTTTAGCCTGGCCACTTTGATCCTACTGGGCAGGATAAATTGATCAAATCAAACCATCAATTGTAACAGCTTTCCCCCAAACTAATGGATGATAATGTTTTAGTATCAACCCTGTAACAACAGAAGTCACGTTTTTTTAAAATCCTATTGTCTCCTTGAAACATAAGCTGAATCTTAACTAATGCATCAATTAGCTATTTTCAAAGGCAAGAGTGGGCGGAGGTAGAAACATTTACTATTTTAAACTTCCTTCAATTAGATCTATTCAGTTTCTATTTCAGTCAACTCTATGGATCATTTATCCACATTTCTTGCTGACTTGAAACTAGAAACTGTATGTTGAAGAGAATGAGCTTCAACTTCTACCTAATAGCTCAAGCTAGGCTCAAACTAGCCTGTTTAATCTTCTTGTCTGTTAAGATGCTAATCAGGCTGACATTCTGTAAGAACAAAGTTTTAGTCTCTTTAGGTCTGAAGTCTCTTTAGATCCTGTAGGGACAATCTGCAAGTCTAGTGCTTAATTTTTTTTTTATGTGTTTAATACATTTTACAGCCATCCTTAATTTACCCTTGGAACATTTCTACTTAGGTAAGTTAGAAGTAAGTAGAATTTTTCCCATTGGATGACCCGAGAGAGCACATCCCTGGGAGGTAACTTGTTGAAGATCTTTACCTGTCAGGTCTGAAATGTCATCTCTCTGTGATTTTACTTGTTGTTACTGTTAAAAGGACCTGAAAGTACCAAAGGCCTTTAGAGGTCTGTCCAATGGGAGTTTTTCTACTTGACTTGAAAGCTTTAATCAGAAACATCTGGATTTCTAAAGCTGTCCTGCTCGTTCAGATGTTTTCTTTTCCCTATTGTAGACTCTAGCCCCGCTGCTTGGAGTATGATCCTGAAAACAGCAGCATCCGGTTCAGGGGGAAGTTTGCTCAAAGTGTGAGTTCCCAGGTCCTCACCCTGACCCACTGAGTCAGACTTTAACAGGACTTCTAGGGGAGTGTGGCTGTCGGGTGGGCTAGCATCGGCTAACCTATGGCTCTGCTCTCCATCCACTTGAGAGTAAGGACAGGGACTTCAGCTGTTTCAGGACCTGGGTCTTCCTACCCCCCGCGTCCCTGCACGCCCCGCTCCTCTGTGTTACCTAGGTCAGTGACAGTGTCCCTGCTCTGGGACAGCTGCAGCTCCTCAGCCTCAGACTCTGAGTCCTGCCGTGATAACTTGCTGCTCTTTAAGCTGCCGACTCGGCGAATGCTGGACAAGGAACCCCCCTTCTTCACCTGGAAACTGCGGGTTCCTTTAATCTGGAGCAGGCGAGAACCTCCTATCCTGATCTTCCTGCTGGGAACTGTATTGAAAGAATAAAATAGGGCTTTTCCCCCCTTAGTTTTTCCCAGCCAGTGTTACATCCAAGTTCTTTCCCCAATTTGTCCATCCGCCCGGAGGAGAGGCATTTCTGGACAGGAGCTTCCGCCAGTCCCCAGTCCCCAGTCCTGGTGAGCCAGGCAGGAGGCAGGAGCAGGCAGCGGGGGAGGGGGGGACACCGGGCAGGACTGGTACAGTCTTTCTTGGGACTGAGAACAGCTTGATTTCCTTCTGGCCCAGGGTTCACAAGCATGAGTGTGCTCTCACATCACCATCAAGTCTGTTAGTACACTTACTGATGACGTTCTTACTAGATTCCACAGAGCTGCCCCTTCCCCTCCCCTTTCCCCATTTGTTGTTGGCTTCCCTGGTTAAATGAGACTTAGACAGGATTCTGAAAGCTGTCAGGGAAACCTTTTCCTTTTGGAATGCTTCATGAAGAAATGAGAGACCTGGAGAGATGTTTGTCTCTGCAGACCAGTCAGCAGTGGAGTTCTGCCCTGCTCTTCAGCAAAAGGGCTGAGGGTCTTCTCACTGGGGAGCTTCCAGTGAGCAAGTGTGTGGGCTGGTTTCGTTTTTAATGTATCTAGTGATGCCATTGTGGCCTTCTTTGAGTCAAAGGCTGATGATGAGATGGGATGGGGGTCCAAAGGTTGCAACCCATGAACCAACTTGACTATTTATTTGGGCCAAGGGGATTATGCATTATTCATCTTTTTTTTTTTTTTGTCAGTCGTGGGGCTTGAACTCTGGACCTGGGCGCTGTCCCTGTGCTCTTCAGCTCAAGGCAAACGCTTTACTGACACAGCGCCACTGTGGTTTTCTAGTGGTTTATTGGAGGTAAGAGTCTCACGGACTTTCCTGCCTGGGCTGGCTTTGAACCGTGATCCTCAGATCTCAGCCTCCTGAGTAGCTAGGATTACTACGAGCATGAGCCACCAGCGCCCGGCTGCATTATTCATCTTTAAGTGTTCTGGAAGAAAGAGTCATCAGTGTTGGAACACAATTAAATTTGAAGTCTACTTTTTTGGGGGAAAAAATTAAAAGCCAGCCTTATTTTCCATGTCATACTTATACCCTCCTTATTTTTCTTTAGGAGACTTGGTGTGATTGATATCAATTTTATAAGGAGAAGAAGAGTTTTCAGGGCCGAAAATCCAGTAATAAGAAGGGGTTAAGTTTTAGAAGTTTAAAATTCCTCATTAATTACTAAGGTAAAAATATTAATATAGAAAAAAATCATACTCAGGAAATTGCCATTTTACTTTTAGGTTCTCACACACAGGAGAATAATAAAGAACTATGATTTAACTTACACCACTATTTAAGATGTTGGTTAAAAATATACTTTCAATACCATATAAAGGAGCCCAGAAGAATTTCTGGGGAAAAATATGTTTAATCTCAGTTTGGTTTTGTGATTGACAGAGACTAAAATTATCACCACTCAGCTGGTACATGCTTCAAGAGCTCCCAGTCCACATCATCTGGATAACATTCCACATCTGGAAAGAATTTCTTACAGCATGGTTGGATAAACTCTACAAAAACTATACACTGTAATGGTGTATTTTAATTATAGTACAAAATTCACCCAACTGTATTTTTCAATATTATTTTAAACCTTAATTTAGACTTTATGATCCATCTTAAAATATGTTTGGAATAGAACAACATTACCAATTTAAATAGTTGCTAATGCAACTTTTTGTCTGTATGCAAGTAAGAAGTAGAGAAAAAGATTAAAGAGATAATTTTTAGATTTTCTTTTTGACAGAGGCATGCACTTAAAGTCTTTGCCTGGTTTTATAGGGGTTTTTGCTTATAAACACAGCAAAATAATTCCAAATTAATGGGATCTGAAAGAGATCTTATTTTGGGATTTTTTTCTAACACCAAGAACAACTGGAAATATAGCCCTGAAAAAAATTAGGGATTAAAAATTAAGATATTAGTTATTTACAAGAGACACAATAATTATAATTCAGATTGGGTTTTTTATATGAAAATGTCGATAAAGCTTATATGGCATTGAATTTTAGCCTTTACCCCCATGACAAGTACTAGTATGAAAGCACTAGTATGAAACAAAATCATCTAAACCAGATAGCACATCCTTTTTCTCTCATCCCATGTTGAATCTATTAATAGTGTTGGCTCTATAGGTCCAAATGTCATAGGTATTTAAAAGCCCCGTCACCTCTACACCAGACTAATGGAACTACTTAAAACATCTCCACCTCCCTCCACCCATATTCTAACTACATAGGCTCTAAATACACACCTTATGTCACTTCTGTGATCAATACCATCACTTGTTTGTCACTATATTGCTCTTTAAATGCTCCAAGAGCATTACTGCAACACAGCCTTGAATGCAAAGTTACCTCTGCAATACTCCTTCCTGAGCCCAGTGCCTTCCTGGCTCCTTAACACCATGTGTTTCTGCCAGATTTCTGCCAGTCATTCAAGCCTTCTTTGACTACATCCCTTCCCACTCCAAGTCACATCTCCAATTTGAATTCATTTTTCTTCGTATTACTTATTTCCACTTGAAAGTCTGGTATTTCATGTTGTTCACTGTTCACGAGTAACTATTAACTCTTAGCTTTAAATATCATAAATTAAAATACATGTGGGAACATTTTCTTGTGCATTGCTGTTCTCTTAGAACCTATAAAAGTTCCTGTTCTACATTAAGCACTCAGTAGAGAGATATTGAATGGTGAGCCTAGATTTGGTGTCTGTATTTTGGAATACTAGTGTTTCCTTATCTTCAGAACAGGGGTAAAATGAATTGGTAGATCCTACTTGGAGATTTAAGCAATTTTTTTTTTAGTTCTAAAGAGTAATCCATATTAGTTTTTTTTTTGTAAAATCAGACTTCATCTTGTTTATTTCAAGAGCTGACATTTCATTTTTTTAAAAAAAACACCAATAACCCAAAACAGATGTTATGGTGCACACCTGTCATCCCAGTGAGGAGCCTGTGGGTACTAAGAACATCGCCCGAGGCTGACCATTGGCAAAAAATGAGATTTTGCAAAACAACCTAAACCAAATAGGTGGGAGGTGTGATTTCAGTGGTATAGCATTTGCCTAGCAAGCACAGACTGACAGCTCCAACTCCAGTACCTTCCTAAAACAGAGTAGGTGTCATAAAAACTTGTATGAAGTTTGAACAATCACAGTTTGCAGGGTTTCATCATCAGCATTGCCAAGTTGGCCCTAGTCCTTGAGATCAGCTTGTCAGAATGATTAAGGAATACTTCGGAATCTTGGGGAAGATTTGTTTGCCAATTAAAGTCATCGTGTGACTATGTTCTCAGTTTATGCAGAGGATTAGTTTTCTGGTACTTATTTATGTATCTGTTTATTTACTTAATATTATTATTTTATTTTATTTATTTTTTTTTTTTGGTCCGGTCGTGGGGCCTGAACTCTGGGCCTGGGCGCTTTCCCTCAGCTCTTCAGCTCAAGGCTAGCGCTCTACCACTTGAGCCACAGCACCACTTTTTTTCTTTTTGCTTATGTGGTGCTGAGGAATCGAACCCAGGGCCTCAGGCATGCAAGGCAAGCGCTCTACCACTGAGCCACCTTCCCAGCCCATATTCTTTTATTTTTTGAGATGGGGTCTCTTCCCTGAAATCTCTGCCTGCCTTCACCTCTGCCATTGTTGGGATTACAGATGTGTGCCACCACACGTGGCTAATCTGGTATTCATTCATTAAACAACATTCAAACATTCATATATTTGGATACACATATGAATATATTGTGCTTTTGCATATATGTGTATATATACATATGTTCAAATAGCTATTCTGTGTGGAGAAAAACATGCTAAGCATTTTTTGAATACTAACAAAAGCTTAAATAACAATTACAAAATTAGCAGTCCCTAAAAATTAATTGGGTATTTTATTTTTTAAAAGCAGTGTAAAGTTTACTTTGCTCAAGTTTGATTGGATCTGTATTTTGTGTTTTTAACTACTTTAAACAATAACTAATATTACAATTTGAGTGGGATTGAAAAAAAGACTGTCTTTTCTAAATTAAAATACATGTGGGATATGTTTTTTTTTTTGGTCCGGTCATGGGGCCTGAACTCTGGACCTAAGTACTGTCCCTCAGCTCTTCAGCTCAAGGCTAGTGCTCTACCACTTGAGCCACAGCGCCACATCTGGCTTTTTTTTCCTGCTTATGTGGTG
Source organism: Dipodomys ordii (assembly GCF_000151885.1). Lineage (NCBI taxonomy): Eukaryota > Metazoa > Chordata > Mammalia > Rodentia > Heteromyidae > Dipodomys > Dipodomys ordii. The sequence goes on along the minus strand of NW_012267217.1, from coordinate 45,186,064 downwards.
CTGAGGAATGGAACCCAGGGCCTCATGCATGCAAGGCAAGCACTCTACCACTGAGCCACCTTCCCAGCCCAAGTGGGATATGTTTTTAAAGGATGGAAGTTACACTTTTTCTGAAGCAGTAATATTTGCAAAATTGACTCGATTCCTTCTTTTGCAGTACTGGCAAAACCTTTTTTTTTTTTGTCAGTCATGGGGCCTGAACTTGGCCTGGGCACTGTCCCTCAGCTCTTCAGCTCAAGGCAAGCGCTCTACCACTTGACCCACAGCACCACTTCCAGCTTTTTCTGCTTATGTGGTGCTGAGGAATCAAACCCAGGGCCTCATGCATACAAGGCAAGTGTTCTACCACTGAGCCAACTTCCCAGCCCACTGGCAAGATCTTATGCTTATTATTATACATATTCTCTACTCCACTTCTAGCCCTTTTATCTTTTTTTAGATAGGGCTTAAACTTTTACCTAGAACCAGCCTCAAATTTCACTTCTCCTATCTCTACTCCACTTCTAGCCCTTTTATCTTTTTTTAGATAGGGCTTAAACTTTTACCTAGAACCAGCCTCAAATTTCACTTCTCCTATCTATACCTCTCTTGTAGCTGGGATAACTATCAAACACTGCCACACCAGACTTATTCATTGGGATAGGTTCTTACTAACTCTTGTTCCCGGCTGGACGCAAGCCATAATCCTACTGACTGATCAATGGATCTTGAGGAGCTGAGGTTATAGGTTTAAGCTATCTGTCCAGATTTTGATACTTCTCAATATTCAGAAGTGGCTCATGACTTGACTCATTTTTTCCCCCAGAATACCACCTCTGTTTACCATAAATTCAATAGACCACAATGATTATTTACTTTTAAAAATGTTTGGCAACATTCTGATCTTGGAACATCCCAATATTCCCCAATGTATATCTATCCTTTACAAGATTTTACATATTGTTATAGGTCTATTCTTCTGAAAATGAGCTATTCATTAAGCTAATCAAATGTATTTATTCATCCTATAGGGACACTAGGAAATACTTCAATGCATAAGATTAGTTTTGTTTCTTTTAACAAATGTGCAGATGCTCTTTTAAACAAAATGCTTTATAAAAGCATTGAAAATCAATGGAATTTTAAAAGGTAAAAAAATAAGATAGTAAAGTTAATGGTTCAGAGCAGTCTTTGAACAGCAATCGAGAAATCTGAAAAAAAGTTTGTACTTAGGATTCCCTGTGTACGTTCCAACTTTTTGCTCATCATATAAAAAATTAAGAATGACAAGAGTAATGTGTCATGTCTCTGCTATTCATGAAGCACTAATATTATGTTCTACTTGCATCACGTTATCTATGCATTACAGTGCAGAAGGCATTAACCTTTATATTTATTTGTTTTCATTTCCATTTTTGACATGACAAGAATTTATTTTTGTCTACATTTTTTAAATGTAAAAGGACTCAAAGTGGGAAAGGGAAGAATTCTAAAACAGATTATAAAGAATAGAATGAGTAATTTTTATAATAACTTTGGTAAGCATTAGTTATGTATTTAAGTAACTCTTAAAGTTACTTGGACATATACATCAAGGTTAGTCATTAAAGACACAGCATATGCTTAGTGCTGACTGGAATTAGGAAAACAAATAATATCCCTAATCAATGTTGTTAACCCAATTTGCAGGAAAGAAAGCCACAGCCTAAATTAATGTGAGTCCCTTAGATGAGGTCACATAAAGAGTTACAATAGTGACCCATTTCAAGATCATAGCTATTCCCAATGTGAGCATAGTTGGAATTGGGGATGTCATACAAGCAATGATGTCTATGATCACTAAAGCCAGGAGGTGTAGTCATGACGTATCTGCGTTTGCTTGGGTCCTTGTGCAAACCCAGAGCATCAGTAGCACCTGTACAGGTTGGACCCCAGTAATTTTCAGCCCCAAAGCTAAGTAGTGATGAGGGGTGGGAGTGTGGCAAAGGTGACAAGTTGGGTGTGTACAGTGACAGTTCTGAGGAGTGACTGACGATAAGCTAACTTCATATGTTTGCAATTTGTCTTAAGTCACTAACACACTTAGCTTTGATTCATTTTATGGATCTATCTCAGAAATGAAGTATCACTAACGTTCTGGTGGCACAGAGGGCACTATCATACAGAAAAACAGAGGCACTGGCAACTCGTGAGTGCAAAAACAATGAAGGAATTTGGACTGTAAATTGAAAATAATTCAGAAAAGCTTTAACCAGTCTATTTTAGCCAGAGTATTTTTTGCTTCATAAGAATGACTTAGAATATTAACAACATCTCTACCTAATTAGGTCTGATTGTCCTCTTTCATGAAGAATAAGACCTGAGCATAGTGATATGACAGTATTGTGTTAAGAGCTGAATCAGGAGTGTTTCTTTTTCACTGGCAGTACCAATGGCAAATAAAATAATGGCATCATAGATCAACAGGTGAGGGAAAACTGCGGAGCTGGAATTAGAACCCGGGCCACTGTTGCTGCAAAGTCTAACCTCCAACTAGCCTAGTTTCCTACCTCGCTGAACCAGCAGTCAGCAATTCACAAATCCAACACAATTTTGTAGCTTAGACCCCAGACCAAATATCCTATGAGCAGCCCTGAAACATGGAACGATCCTTTCTACTCTATACCTTTCTTCTCCTCCACACCTGTGTCTGACTTGATGGTGTGGCTGCTGCTGTGGAGAGAATCTTTAGAGTCTTCATTTTCATCCAGGACCCCTGCAAAGCTGATCTTCCTCTCATATCTGTGCCTGTCCAACTCCGGATCCAACCGAAGTCTGCAGCTCTCCAAGTCCTGAAATATCAGTGAGAAGGAGCATGTGAGTGCTAGCACCTCCTCTTACACACACACCCATTTTCTTTTTTTTTCCAGTCAGGTTTGGCTATGTATCCCACACTCAAATGTGTGATCCTCTTGTTTCAGCCTCATTAGTGCTGGGATTACAGGCATGCATCATCATGTCTAGCCTACTACATTGATCTTATGTCTAAGAGCCTCCTTTCTGAAGTATATACACCGGCATTTTAAGTAGTCAACATTGTTTAGTTATTGGCAATAATTTTGGACATTCTGGAAGTAGAAATTAAAATCATTGCTCGGAAGGTGGCTCAGTGCTAGAGTGCTTGCCTCCTCACATGCATGAGGCCCTGGGTTCAATTCCTCAGCACCACATAAACAGAAAAAACCAAAGTGGCGCTGTGGCTGAAGTGGTAGAGCATTAGCCTTGAGCTTAAGAGCTGAGGGATAGTGCCCAGGCCCAGAATTCAAGCCCCACGACTGACAAAAAACAAACAAACAAATAAAATCATAGCCAGCTTTTTCCTTCTTTTTGCATACTTTTATCTTACCAAAGCTTTGCCCTTGTCCCAAATATAGACCTAGCTTCTTCATTCTCTTCATTCATAGTTTGGTTGCATCTTTGGCATTTATCTAAGTGATCTTGTATGGGAATATGAAGTACTGTGGAATTGGTAAGAAAAGCTTCTTTTCCTAAAGTAAGTCAGATTCTCAAGATGGGAAATGAGAAGACATACATGATAAATTCCAATCCATAGAGTGAGAGCCAGAGCTTAAGAGTCAGACTTGGGAGATTGTGGTTAGGAGAATCAAGAGATGTCTGTAAAGTAAACCCTAAAGTCTGAGAATCTGTTGCCTTCCACTGTAGGTTTGATGAATGCTGAGGACATGATGATGGGAAGGCTGACCTGTGCTGGCTAAGTAGACCCAATTTAATGACACGAAACCTTAACAGTACAGGGGATGTGGTCAGAGGAAGCTGAGATGCTGTTACTGCTTGTGAAAAATGTAACAGGGGGAATGAGTCAGGGAGTGTGTGTGATCTCTAGAAGATAGGAAAGGCTCAAGGAAACAGATTTTTTTTTTCCCTCTAGCACTTCAGGAAGAAATGCAGCCTTATCAATACCTTCGGTTCAGTCTACAAAGTCAGGCTGTGAACCTCTGACCTCTAGAACTGTGAGATAATGTTTGTGCTGTTATAAGCAACTATAATTGTGGTACTTTATTATAGCAGAACTAGAAATGAGTGTACAGAGTGATATTTGAGATAAGTACTAAGGGTGATGTAGCACTCCTTGATTAACAAGTTGGGGGAGCCAGTCCAAACTCAAGACAGATCATATGTGAGTGTCAGAGGGATTATGCACTGAGGGAATTTCTTGCTTTCTTATAGGAGGAACTAATTGTAATGATGTCCATCTCTGTCTACCGATGACCAAAGATCTCGTACACTAAAGAAAACCTTGGGATATGTAATTATTGAGTAGGAATTTGGCCTGTGAAACCCCATATTGAATTTTTTGATCTGTTCTGTGGACAGAGATGTGGTCATCTCCAAGATCATGTTTAATGATTAATCTTCAGAGAACTGTCTGGGGACTTGAAAATGAAAAATGCATAAACTAACTACTTATAGTGTTTTTCTAGTAAAGGCATAATAAGCCCTCAGAATCAAATAGATAGTGTAAAGAACTATTTATATATTTATTTATTATATTATACGGGACCAGAGGATTTCAATTTACATCTCCCTACATGGCTACACTCTATTGCAGTCATGCTCACCCAATCTTGCGTCTATCTCTGCTCCTCCATTCCAAAAGATCCCCAGGTGATTTCATTGTTCCGTTCTTATAGTTACAAACAAAAAATAGTTTTTTTTAAAGAATTACTTTGCATCAGACTAACATCTTATGTCTTTCATTAGCATCAATAAGATAAAATTTAAGACGTTACATATTGTGTCCACCTTTCCTTCTGTATTATGTACTCAACAAATGCTTATTGTATCTAGGAAAATAAAGGTACTACATGGAATCTATTATTTCTATCTTCCAAAATATTCTGGGAAAAGACATGAAAAACTCCTCTGAATTGAATCCCTTTGGCAAAAAAAATCCTAATATATTTTCTATTTTGGTAATGATCCCATAGGAATTGGGGAGATATTACAATAATTCTGATTCTTAAAAGTAGTTATCTCCTCCAATTTCTTCTAAGATTGCCAAAATTCCACTTAATCTTTGAAAGCTGCATTCAAATATACCCTCTTTCCAGGAGTTTTCCACTTTCTCTTTGGCCAGTCATGGCAAGCTGCTACTTTGTCATGGCTACTCAGATTTTTGTTTCAGGAAGTAGTCAGCTTCAATTTTCCTATTAATAGTATAATTGTCACAGTTCTCCTCCACTTCTAATTCCACCCCTGCAGCCATCATACCTTGCTGCTAATCATCCTTGCTTGTTCATACCAAGTATGAACTTAGTATACATGAATTGTGTTTTGGTTCTGATTTTTAACTTTGAGAATGTTTAGAATTTAGCACTGTGCATTTATAACCTGATTTATTAAATTTAGGGACACAGTTAATACAGCCTCTAGAATAATCTTGCACTAAGACACCCAATATGCTGTTTTCCCTAATGGGTGAATTTGGACATACAGAAATCTCTTTACTGTCTTCAAAAATTATTTTAATGGTGCAGAGAACCCATACCATATGCCTATAATACTAGCTACTTGGAAAACTGAGATCTGGGGGTCAAGGTTTGAAGCCAGCCCCGACAGAAAAGTCTATGAAACTCTTATCTCTAATTAACTGGCAAAAAAGCTGGAAATGGAGCTGTGTCGAATGGTAGAGCATCATCTTTGAGTGAAAAAGCTCAGGGACAGTGCCTAGGCCTTGAGTTCAAGCTCCAATAATTGGCATAAAGATTATTATGGGCTCGTCTATGCATTTGATTATTTAATTCTATTTTTCTGGTTCATTAACTATTAATTTTACTCAGTTGAGAATCATTTTCAGTAGACAGTTTACAAGCAACATTATCTATTTTAAAATGATTTATTGTTCTTAAGTTTAGTTCTCCAAATTTTGAGAAAAAATTTTGAGAAAAAAATTAGATTGGTAAAGATACACTTTTAACACTGACAGAAGAAAGAGATCATTTTGTCATATTTAAGTGAGTATACTTGTCAAGGGGCTTTGATTTGACTTTATAGATGAGGCTAAATATGATCACGGAAATGACAATTCAGAAGCTTAAAGGCCAAAGTGATAAATGTAAAGTCACATAAGGGCAGTAGAGAATTTCCTTTCTGAATATCCAAACAGTCCAGTTTCACAGTCTAAATGTGGGTGTGTTTCTATTAAAAACATGCATTTTACTCATAAAAATTCTGATTTGAAAATATCTACTTTAAGTTAGGGTGTAGGGAAATGAACTTTCCAGAACATTGGAAAATCAAAGGCAGAGGCCCTGCTCTGTAAATCCAGAACACTGATTCTGTTATCCACCCCTGGACACACCCAAGGATTGAAATGCTGCCTGTTTAAAACCAAGGCCCATTTAGAAGGCTGGAGAAGTGACAGAATGTAAAATAGGCTTACGTAGAAGTACAAAGATGGCTAGTGTAATAACCTTTTTGGAAGAATGATACAGACCTTTTGTAACAGAGGCATCTTTTCTGGTTCATCAGCTCCAGCTGGGTGCTACCTTTGATAAAACATTCCCATTGGGGACCTATAAGCTAAGGAAAATCCACCCAATAATGTTTCCTGTTGTCATATGCTCTGAAGACAACTGGTCCTTGTGTATTATTTACATTCACAGCTAAACAGATGGTACCTGGTATAGAAATGTATATTTATAGGTGCATATGTGTGAGTGTTTGTATGTATTTATCTGTGTGATCCTGTTTTTTACCTATCCATAAGCCGTAAGAAAAAACACGAAGAACACTAAGTTTGGAAGTCTAAGTCTCTTATCCCCCAAGTTGGGATAAGACTCATGAGACTCACATTTCTGGATGAACTTATAAACAGTAAAAATAAAAATCTACTGGTGGTTTCTGAAAACCACTGGCCTATAGATTCTTGAGGGTTTGCAACATAGGGGAACTTAAAGGCTCTTAGATATCTCTAGCATAACTAATCATAACCAGTAACCCGTGATATGTACCCGAAGGTGCTAACTCTATTGATTTTGAAGTTATTATTTTAATAGAGAAAAGAGAATTCCATTTTATACATGAAAATTCCTTGGTTAAATTTTTAAATGTGATGCATTTGACCATTGGGCATTTAAGGAAGTGGTAAGTTCTGGAAACCTAGGCACATATCTGGCCTGCATGGATGCCTTCACTTACCACCAGAGGCTCAGTGCGAGGTCTGGGAAGGCAAGAAAAGGTTTCTCTCAGGAAGGTGGTAATCTCCAGGAGAAGCTGGCATGCTGCCATCTTCAAGGCAAAGGGGCAGCCACATTTAGAGGGGTTCACAGTACCTGAGGAATGAAGAGTTCTTTCATCAGAAGACAAGCTAGTAACAAAGAGAGAGTCACAGTTTGATGGACCTAGCTACATACATGCAAAATCAAACGGAATATGAGAACATTGCCTACACAAGTTCGATGTATCTACCCCTTCTGTACAACCCGTGCATTGCCGTGTACCTCTCTCTCTACTTGGCAATTGTATAAGAGCTTCAGCATTGAAATATCACATAAACAGAACTGAGTTATTCTCCTTAAAATACCAAAATGCAGACTCAAACTGCAGCTCCAACTAAACTAGAAAAACTTTCAATGAAAGTTAAAGTAGTCTTGCATTCAATAAACCATAATGGAACTGTAACGATCCTTTCAATTCACTTTAAGGGGGCATTGAAATCTATCTATCTATCTATCTATCTATCTATCTATCTATCTATCTATCTATCTATCTAGTTATTTATTTTGGTCCTGGAGCTTGAACTCTGGGCCTAGGCGCTGTCCCTCAGCTCTTCAACTCAAGGCTAGCACTCTACCACTTGAGCCTTGAGCCACAGCAACACTTCAGGTTTTCTGAGTGGTTTATTGAAGGTAAGAATCTCCCAGACTTTTCCTGCCTGGGCTGGCTTTGGACCATGATCCTTAAATCTCAGCCTCCTGAGTAGCTAGGATTACAAGCATGAGACACCAGTGCCTGGCTGCACTTTGTGTTTTAAGGACAGTGAAATTGTTTCAGTTCACATCTACTTGTGTTTGTGCAAAAGAGACCAGAGGAAAACAAGCTGCTCCATCATAGAAATATACTGCTATACTACAAGTATGCAAATATTCTCGAACTGAAGGACACTGATCTTAGAATTTCTAAAATATTGCATCCATTATAAGGCAACTAGTGGCGTCTGCTCTGAAGACAAGTAACGGTCAAGGTAATACCAAAAAGACTTTAAAGCTTCTTAGAATTCCTTCTCAGATATATGTCATCACAAAGCAAGTAGAAATGTGCCAATAATGTATTGTTCAGAAAAGATATAAAGAAGTAAATAAGTAAACAACCATAAAAAAGAAGAGAAGACCAAAGTCATGTCATGTCTGCTTCTAATAAATGTAAGAAAAATAGCTTTCTATTTTGTACGGTATGTCATTAAGCAATTATAATATCATTATATACCAATGTTACTGTAAACATCTTTAAAATGTATTACCCTAGGTGCTAAGCGGTCATTGACTAGAGTATGGCATACTTCAATGATTTCCATCATTATGGACAGAAACTGTGATCTTCTGAAAATAATCTAGACTGTTGTTTCTGTTAAGTAAATTAAATTGGCAGCTGAGGAAAGAGAGAACAGCACGGGGAAAGGTTTATTTTTGAGCTGAAGGCTATTTCTGGTCAGGTTGGAAGCTCTTACAGCAAGGACAAAAAGGGTTGAGCCACACGGGGCCGGGGCTTATCAAGGCCAGGGCAGGGGAAGTAGGTGTGGCCACATCCAATGCAGGTGTGACCTCAGGGATGGGGGAGGTGCCTGCTTCCAGGTGTGTCAGTTACCTAGGTGATGCAGAGACTTAACCAAGAGGAGAGTCTGCTCCGCCTTCCCAGGGTGGACCTTAGATCCTCCCCTAAACCATTTCTTTCTCTCCAGAAAAGTTGCCACTCATTAAGATTGGAAGAGATAAGCTGCTATAATTTCCAAACTGAAATTTTCTCGCATCATATTGCTTTAGCTTTAAATGCTAGATGAGCTATGTGATGGCTTGGAACTAAATCACATACATCAATCTTATATTCAATGCAGGCTATATGGCTTTTAAAGGTTGCATAGATGTGCACAATCTTTTCATAGCTAATTGAACCTTCTGGATCTGTCATTTTATTCCTGAGATTATCATCCAGACTCTTGTTATCTGTCCTGTACACAGCTGAGTTTGGTTTTCATCCAGGTTTTATCATCTCGAATAGCTTGTTACTTAACACAAGGATAGAGTTCTCTAAGTCCCCAACAAAAATCTCACATCTGCAACAGACAGGTAAATGTTACTTTTGTGGTCCAGGGCAGAGTGAGTTTAGTGTGGTGGGTGAAGCTACACCCCCTCAAAGTTGTTTCTGCCCCTTCCGTACGAAGCACCTCAGGGAGAGCTGGGGTACTCTGGAGCTACCTTCTGGCTGTAGGTGTCTTATGGTAAAATTTCACTAAGTTTGGGATTTCTGCAGAGTCTTCCTCTGGGAAGACATTCTCAGACAGACTAAACTATTCTCAGGGTCATCTTTCATCATTTGGTTAAATAATGATATGAATGTGTTTATTTACTTATTTTTGTGCTTGTGTTGGTACGGGGGCTTGAACTCAGGGCTTGGGCACTGTCTCTGAGCTTTGTTTGCTCAAGGTTGGCACTCTGTCACTTGAGCCACACCTCCACTTTTGGCTTTGCTCTGCTGGTTAAGTGGGGATAATAAATGGTGCACTAATTGAGCAGTGATACTCACTAGACACTGTGTTGAAAATGAACTATACAATTTGTGGGGGGTGGGGCCCAGAGAAAGAAAACCTGGGAGAAAACAAAGGAAGAGGTAACACTATTCAAAAAGAAATATACTCATTAACTGACTTACGTAACTGCAGCCTCTCTGTATACTACCTTTATGATAAAAATAAATACATAATTAAAATTTAAAAATTTAAAAAATGTTGAAAAGAGAGTGTTTCACTGATTTTGCTGCCTATGCTGGCTTTGAACCTCAGCTCTCAGCTCTCTGAGTAGCTAGGATGACATTGTGTGAACCCCTGATGCCCAGCTCAATGTTATATTTTATGTAAGACTCAAGAAGAGTTGCTCTGATTTGATAAGGAGAACAATAGTGGGAAATTATTTTGTCAAATCCTTGGTGTGGAAGTAGGAAGGAAGACCAGGAGAGTTCTCTTTGATGATGAGTTAGTTCTGCTCAGTGGTATACTCTAGACATCCTCTTCTCTTTCATGACTGTACAGTAGATTTTGTATCAGCTAAAATTACCCTTGAAATACAAACACTGAGTCTAAATTTTACACAGCCAGAGAAGGAGAAAAGGTAGAAAGGCACGAATTCTGTTACTTGTATCTTCCCTAAGAGGCAGCGGTACACACATACACAATGTTATGTGGTACTGAGCACACACATGTACAAATGGTGTTGATGTGGGATATGACAGGAGTCCCTTGTCTCTGCTCCTCTGAGATGTAACTATTTTAATTACATAGTAAACATTATACTATGCTTCAACTAAATATTTCAATATGCTAGTCATTTAAAAGCATTTCCTGTCTAATTCATTTTTTTCTGGCCTTTTGTCTTTCTCCTTCCAAGAGCAAAATAACAAAGCTTGAGAAAAACCTCTTTTTAAGATGATGGGTTTTCACAGCTGCTTTTCCAGAGACTTTCTGAGAAAACCTACTCTGACGCTATGTATTCTAGCTCAAGTCAGAGGCTAAACTAAATGGATTGTCCACACTGCCTGAAGCATTTTGCCCTGTCTACTTTCTTTTCTTGATTTTTACCTTCTCTTGGTGTGGCTCTAGGCGTATGTTTTACATCCATGTGCAGGGAGAAGGGGTGGGGAGGGGTGGTGTGTATAGGGAGATGGGGAAGTGGTGGGGGAAGACATGGGAAGGTGGCAAAAGTATGAGAAGAAAGAGAAGCATTAAGTGCTCCTAAAGCAGAGATTCTTACAAGCAGGGGCTCTTGTAGTAAAGGGAGTCTCCTTACTGTCATCTAAAAAGTCTTCCTCCTCATCCTCCTTTCGCAGCCTCCGTTTAGTCTCCTCATCATAAATGAGGCCCAGCAGGTTAGCGGGGCTCTCAGTTTCCCCATGGCACAGCTCATTCAGTCGGACGCCAATTGCCTAACATGGGAAGGAAAAGAATGAAATAGTACCAAAGAGGTTACACTCTAAAACAAGCACTTGTAGCCTTCATGTATAACCAACTAAAAAAAGATTACTTTTCAACCTAGGCTTCTTCTGTATATTCTGGTGTTGTGACAAAGATGTGTAACAGTATAGAAACCCAGAGGGAGAAAACACGCATGCTATCTCCTGGATCATTAAGTCTAAACACTGTGCAAACTGGAATGACACCTTTGTGTTCTCCAAAGACAGTTTTTCTGAACGTATATCCGGTTATTGAAAGGTCATTTATTGTACAGGTCTCTTATAAAGGAGTTTAGTTATTTTTAGTGGAAGGATTTTATCGCGGTGCTTCAGAGTGGGTCTGAATATGCTATTTTGTGAGAATGGCAGTGTCATGCTAATAAGTTTAGAAGTTGCCAAGAATTTATATCTACCATTATGTTCGCAGTAATTATTGGGCTTTTATAGAACGTGTTCCCCTTGTCAGGATATTCTATGAAATAATTTTTATAGTTCATTTCACTTTTCTTTAGGTAGAATATCTAACTCCACATTAGAAATATGACTTTTAATAACTCAATACATTGTCAAGATCGGCTTTTCAATGCTACTCATAAAATTGATACCTTTGCTGCCTGTTCTTCTGAGTCATTGTGTACTATTCTGTGATTTACCAAAAGGAATTTTCCACAAGCAGAAACCACAAAAACAAAACAAACCCCTAACTCTATCTAGCTCCTTTTAGATCTCCTCTACTCGGCATATGCAACAATGGGAGAGACATGGGCCTAAGAGAGTCTGAAAAAAGCTAAACTGAGCATTGAACTTGTGTTTGACAGTTGGATTCTCTGTGTTTAGTAACAACAGATTCCAATTAATTTTCCTTTCTCTTTCTATGTCATATTTGTTGAATATTTAGAAAAGTTATTGAATTCTAAGCATGGAAGGATTAGATATATGTATGTATAAATGTAAAAATACATCTCTACACAACATGTTTGTAATTATGGTACTGTTTAGGATGGGAAAGAATGTTTGAGGGTGAATAATACTGAAATGTATTACATCTGTGAATTAAAATAGTAAAATGATTGGGGCTGGGAAGGCGGCTCAGTTGTAGAGTGCTTGCCTTGCATGCATGAGGCCCTGGGTTCGATTCCCCAGCACCACATAAGCAAAAAGAAAAACGCCGGAAGTGGCGCTGTGGCTCAAGTGGTAGAGTGCTAGCCTTGAGCTGAAGAGCTGAGGGACAGTGCCCAGACCCAGAGTTCAGGCCCCACGACCAGACCCCCCCGCAAAAAATAGTAAAATGAAACTCACTGAAAGTTGCCGGTTAATGGAGGAGGAGTAGCATGGATGGGGAAAGTAACAAGGGATCATTCTCATTAAAATTCTGTATATTCCACTTGTGAAATACCATGTGAAATACCTTTGAGCAATTAGCATACAATAAGAAAATGAATGACAAAAATGCAAAACAGTTGCATCTGGTGTTACTAGTGGGAGTGGGTAAAAGTAGGTGAACACATTCAAAAGAATTTATGTACATGTGTGAAAATAAAACTATGAGGCTTGTTTAAAATGGTTTGGTGGGGGGGGTTAAAAGGGAGAGTGATCAAAGGGGTCAGTTTGATCAAGGTACATTCTAGGCATAGATGGACAGCTAATTGGTGGTAATAAAAAATATAAAAGACGAGAGAGAAATGAGCCCCATATTAAAAACAAACAGGTAGCCACTACTGAAAATTCAAAATACATCCACAACTCTTAGGAAAAAAGGCATCTGAATTTTTTAGAAATGTGAGAACAAATCTGCTTAAACTCTGGAATTATCTGAGAGATACAAATCAAGAGGCAAAAAATCATCTATGAAGAAATATTATAAAAAGATATCATAGGATGGTAAGAGTTTAGCTGCTAACCTGAGAAACTTTAAATAAACAAACCAAAATCATTACCACCACTACTACAGGTCCTGTGCTGCAGGCAAGACATGTAAGTACAGTCTGGAGCTTTCTGTATTGATCCTTCTGGGATACTGTAGCTAAGCAGTCTAAAATTTACAGTTTTACAAAACTTAAAGGGTTCTCAGATAATGAACTTGCCTGAGATAGCACTAAATGTTGAAATAATAGTTTAGCAGAGCACTGGTTGCTCACACCAGTAATCCTAGCTGCTCAGGAGGTTGACATTTGAGGATCAAAATTCAAAGCCTGCCCAAGAAGAAGTCTCAGAGACTCTGATCTCTGATTAACCACAAAAGCTCGAAGTGGAGCTAAGCTTTAAGTGGTAGAGTGTTAGCCTTGAGCAAAAGAACTTGGGGACAGTGCCCAGGTCTCAAGTTCAACCCCCAGGATGGACAAAATAATAAGAAAATAACAAGAATCTAGGGCTCCGTGTCTCATACAGGGTAGGAAAAGTGCCTTGGGGAGCATTGTTCCTTTTGCCTGTCACTCATCAAATATTTATAAAGTTAGCTACTTTGTGAGTTATTTCAAACACAGAACTAAATAAGTTGCTGCAGTTTGGTAGGGCACCATTATAGATGATTAAGTCCACTTAAAAGGGATCACAGTTTGGCACATATCAAGGCTGAGGGACTTCCTGAAGACTGTAAACAGATTCAAACACATGGTACCTAACTATGTCTTATGCCCATTCCCTCACTGAGATTATAGTCTATTGGTGAAGTAATAACTTATTGAAACAACACATTAAGAGACTATATCCCTTGGCTAATTTAAAAACTAGACTAAATTTGGTTCAAAGAATCATGGGAAGTCTTATAGCTACAGACTTGGAGGAATTATGCTAATGGAGAGTAAGGATAGCAGATACTCCCCTGGAGGGTCCTAAAAGATTTACATTTGAGGAATATCACATGTTCAGAGACAAATGGGCCACTTAGTGTAAGAGAAAATAATGTGCAGAAAGGGCAGGAAGGTAGGCCAGAATGGAGAAGATCACTCATTTGAGGAACATTGCACTAGCTGCCAAGAAGACAAGGACAAGCCTAATTTTCTTTAAGAAAAATTAGTATTATAAACTACTATTATCAAACACATTGTAAGAACAAAGACTCAAGGTAAATATTCTTTAGGTTCATAAGCTCAGTTGACTCGTCATCCATAATCTTGTAATGGTCTCAGCAATGGTTGGAGAGTGGACAGTGACATCAGACAAAAGCAATTTGGTTTTAAAAATTAATTAATTAATTAACTAATTAATTATTTGCCAGTCCTGGGGCTTGAACTCAGGGCCTGAGTCTCTTTGTGCTCAAGACTAGTACTGTACCACTGAAGCCACAGCACCATTTCTGTTTTTTTTTTTTTTCTGAATAGTTTATTGGAGATAAGGGTCTCACAGATGTCTCTGCCCAGGCTGGCTTTGGACCACGATCCTCAGATCTCAGGCTCCTGACTAGCTAGGTTCATAGGTGTGAGCCACCGGCACCTGGTACAATTTGGGTTTGGAAAAGGAGGGCCACTGCTGCACGTTAAGCTGGTAAGAAACTCATTCTGATCTACGTTTTAGCCTAATCACCCTACTAACAGTTTGGAAAAGGAATTGGAGAGGGCAATTCTGAAGGCTAAGAGACATTCTATTTCAGAAGGGCTATGCCACAAATAAGATCATCTTACTGGCAGTGCTCAGGATAGATTAGACAATGACAGGCTACAAGGACAAGAACAAGTTGGAAAAGAATCATCCATGTGAGAAGTCACAAAGTTCTGACCATATGGGACTCTATGATATGGGAGAGGCAGAATCAGTTGGGAAAGGAGGTCCAGAATATGCTTAACATCTGCCAGGTCATATGATGGCAGTACCATTAATCAGAATAGAAGGGTCAGGGAGAGTTGTAGGTAGAATGCTCATTTGAGAAGAGATTGAGTTTCAGGGTATCTTTAAGTGAATGTTTCCAAAATGCAATTAACAATGCAAGCCTGGGTTCGGAAAAGTGGTATGTATAGAGAAGTCTATGCTACTGGAAACAGCAAAATACAGGGATCATGAAACCCTGGGGGAATTATACAGGAGGAAATTAGAAATGATCTCAGAGAATGTCTACATTTATAGAGGAAGGAGACAGCCGGTCAGTGAAGCAGACAGAGGACAGGACCCAGGAGACTCCTGCACACAATTCTAATAGAAATGAACTAGCAAGGCAGTCAGCAGGATCACATCCGTGAAGTCCAAACCTATTTATCTTGAAATCATTTGTTCAGACATTCCCCTGGTCAAAACCTTCCTCACACATCTGAACCCTGTGAAGTTCGGCACTTAACTAATGGTTTCCCCTTCTTCAGAGTCCCATGGGACTGGCAATTGGGCGTGCCATTTCAGAGAAACTGAGCCATAAAAAACACTCCTTGAATTAGGTAGATACTGAAAGTGTCATGGAAGTTGTCCAGCTTTATGTAAAAACTCACGATTGTCCTCAAACTCACAGTACTTCAGGCAATCAAAATTAGTCAGACTAAAGAAAATGAAAAGGAAGAGATAAAGTAAGCCATCTTACCAGTAAAGGACTGAAAATAGTACTGTACCAGAGTTTGTTAATATCATGTTTAATAGAAAATAAAACTATCGTAAAGGGAAAATAAAACCTGATACCTCGTCTAATTACCTATCTTACTGACCCCAAATTTCATTGCTTATCTTAAAAGGCCTCAAGTTTCACTAGAGTTCTGACATTTATCTTTTGGAGGAGTGAAAGGAGAATAGGAGCTGGGCCCTGATGACTCATGCCTGTAATCCTAGCTATCTAGCTATTCAGGAGGCTGAGATATGAGGATCACTGAAGCCAGCCCAGGCAGGAAACTCTGACATTCTTATCTCCAATTATTTACTAAAAGGGCCAAAGTGATCTGTGGCTCACGTGGTAGATTGCTAGCCTTGTGGAAAAAATACTCAGGGACAGCACCCAAGACAAATATAAAAAAAAAAAGGGAGGGAGGGAGAGAGAGAGAGAGAGAGAGAGAGAGACAGACAGACAGACAGACAGACAGACAGACAGACAGACAGAGACGGAGAGAGGGAGAGAGAGAGAGAGAATGCTTTGAATGCCAGTAGATTGGGCTGCACTCAGGCTCACTTGATTGTGAACTTTTGCGGGAAAAGGCTGCCTGGAAGGGCTGTGTGAAGGACGGATTTACAATTGTTCAATAGAATCTTGCCACTGGACTTCAACTTCAATAAGGTGGAAATAAACCCATCATATTTGTCATATTGTAAAGTTAATAGGAGGAAACAATAAAATTGGAAGAATAGTATAACTATAATAAAGAGATAATCAAATGATGGGTTTTAAATGGTATTCTACAAATTGTTGACATTAAAGGTGATTTATTCTATCAGAGGCTAATCTGTTATTTTTGTTAGCATTGAGTTGCTGTGTTTACAGCCATCCCAGGTAGCAGGCCTTCAAAAAAAAGGGACACCAGTGATTTATCTCTCCTTTGCCTAGTAGGTTGAATAACAGATCAGTTCAAGCTTTAGACACCCTATCTGTCATATGTATGTATGTATGTATGCATGCATGCATTGATTGACTGATTGTGTTCGAGACAGGGACTTGTTGTGTAGCTCAGATTGCTCTGGTACTCTCAATCCTCCTGCTTCAGCCTTCTGGATGTTGCGATTAAGTGGAGTGGGCAACCACACCCAGCCTCATCTATCACATTTACACTGAAAACTATAAAGGGGCAGAATGCCTTTGTAGACATGATGAAACACCCAAATTTATCATGTAATTGATTCCATTTTATTATTGAATACTACAAATGGAACCTATAGTTGCTTCTTGCTTAGAAGGAACCTTCCCCAGAGTGAGAAATTATGCATATCTATCAAATATGTTCATAATTTATAAACTCCTACATGCTCTTTAATGTTAGTGCTAAGGGAAAGAAGGATCTTCCTAGGGAAACCTCTTCAAATAAAGAAGTTAAAATACTAGTTATTTATAACTAATTACCTTTTCTGCCTGAGAAATAATAAGGAGTCAAAACACCATTAGCCTTACAAGAATTGAAAAACAGTTACCGTCTCCAATTTTCCCAAGAGAGGATATATTCTAAACGATTTAGTCTTTTGCAGAAAATTGGACAGCTTTTTGCTAGGAGAGGGCTGAGTCATTTTGGGTAGAAAATGAAGGGAGCTGGAGATAAAAACAACCTTCCCTGGCTCTCTGACATTTGGTGATCTAAATTTTCCATCCGATTGCCTGAACTTTAGGAATAGAAAAATCTACTCTCTCTGAGAAAAATTCATCTCTGGTGTTAGCATGATGGTCCAATGGCATCCATGATATTAGAAAACATCATTCACTATTTTAGTAATAAGAATAATAGAAGTAGAAGGTGATAGACTGAGTTTTCCAAGTATGTTTAGTAGGAAAACTTAGCTTATTGAGTATCTTGGGATCAGAGAAAAGACCAGGTTGTAACAGTTGAGATTAACAAGCCCTGGGATGGGGCAAGGTTTGGTGAGATATTCCTGCACACCTGAATAGAATTAAATGAACAAACCCAACTCTCTGTGTACCTTCCCCATAATCATCACGTTTCCATCTGTAGCATCTTATTACAGAGTCCTAATCATCATGTAAACACATGCTTTATGGATTACTTACAAGATACCATCTTTGAAGAATGTGAGTAGGGACACACACCCTTCCCACTGTCTACATCATCCTCAAATTACATTTCTTCTCTTAATCCTATGCTTTGTCTACTATGATGTATGCTTCTAAGATTTCAGGTATTCACAAAGCAAATTTAGGAGAGAAATTTTCTAGAAAAATTTATTTTCTTGGAGAATTAAAAAAAAACAAAACCAAGATATAAAAATTTAACCATTATAACAATGATTTTCAAAAAGCTGATTCTTGAATATAGCAATAACAAGCAAGGCGTTGAAATCCAACATGGGAGGGATGGGATGTTGGTGACCCCTATTTTCTAGATACATAAATTCTGGCAAGTGACTTGGCTAGTATAAAGCTTCCATTTTTATTAATAGTAAGGTGGTGGTAGTAATATCTCACTTCATAGATTTATCGGGAAGAGTAAATAAAGTGTATTCCCTTAAAGCAGTAAAGGTCACTGTCATGTACAAAGCAGATAGCTAATAAATTATATTCAAGACAAAAACAAACAAACAACTAATCTGCGGCACTCAAATGCTCTAGGGGTCATAGGAGAAGGTCAAATGCTCACGTCTCCCCACTGGTAGAAGAGCTTGGCAGCATTCCACTGCAGCTTCTGGTTCCGCTTATTGCCTACGATGGGAGAGCGTCCTCGGGAAAGGCCTTTCTTGGTAATGTTCACATGATGCCCTTTCATCCACTCTGGCCAGTTGCCACGGTTACAGCGGTGAACAAAACGGGCACACTCCAGGAACAAGGCTGCTCTGGCCACCACAGGAGCTTCCTGGGTAAGATTCATAAGGAAAAAACAGAGGATTCAGAAAATGGATGTTTAAATTGGCCTAGGAGGGCATTACTGTGCCATTTTTCAGTTCTATTTAGCCTCCATGGTTTGTTTTAGCTGGGCCATGTTTCTCAGGGTGGTGTCAGCACAGTAGTGGGAAATGTGGAAAATGAAATCATCAAGTCAAATTTGGATATGGAATAACAAGACACCAGAAGTTGGTAACTAAGGTTTCTGAGAGTCTTCTTAGGAGTTTCAAGCCATTACATTCTTCTGTTTTGTATATTTTAAAGCAAGTAGGATTTGAATGTGAACACAGGAAGTGGCGCTGTAGCTCAAGTGGTAGAGCGCTAGCCTTGAGCTGAAGAGCTGAGGGACAGCGCCCAGGCCCAGAGTTCAAGCCCCACAACCAACCAAAAAAAAAAACAACAAAAAAAAAACTTGAATGTGAATACAAAGGAGCCTTCTTGTAAGTTTTTAAATATGCAGGTTATTTTTGTGTGTATGCACCGTACTGGGGCTTGAACCCCAGGCCTTACTTTAAATTTTTTTATTATATTTCAGTACTGGAACAAGGGAGGTGTCATTTAACAAAGCAGTTTATGAATACAATGCATCTTGATCAGTGTCATGTTCTTCAACATTCTCACTCCCTTAAACCTACCCCTTCCCAAAGGGCTCTACTTCTTGCTTAGATTTTTGTTTTAAATCAAAGTTGGAGCTTTACTCCTTGAGCCTTTGAGTTGGTTTATTAAAGAGAAGATTTTTCTGCCCAGGGTTAACTTTGAACAAGTATCGCCAGATTTCAGCTTCCTGAATAGTTAAAATTATAGATGTGAGCCACTGGCACCTGGCCAATATAAAGGATTTTTGAACCTAAAATTTAAAATGAAGTAATCAAATATTCCATTTCTGGAACTAGTCTTATTTTATTGTGTTGAGCTGCTAGGCCCACAATTGTGTATTATCTATGACCATTCATGTAATTCCAAGAGGAAAAATTTCCTTCTACTCATTTTGATAAACAAGAAACGCAATATTTCCTCAAGAAAATAAAATATGTCTACAGCTTGTCAAAATGTGGCTGAAAAGAAAAAAAGTACAACTTTTCATTGATACTTAGAAGGTAATAAAAACGACACATTTTATTCAACTTTCTAAAAGCTAAAAATAAGGAGGATGAAGCATAAGGAAGGAAAGAAAGGAAGAAAACAAGGAAAGAAGGTAGGACAGAAGAAAGGAAGGAAAGAAAAGAGGAAATTTCCCATGAAAAAGTTAATAAGCCATAAGAAAATATACATAAAGCATTAAGATATATGTTTGATTTGTGCCATTTTTTTAAAACCACAACATTAGCCATCACCTGGGGATTCTTTGATAGCCATAGATTTCTCAGTAACAGTGTTTTTCAAATTGAAACCATATTAATCATTTCAAGTAATTATACTTCTGAACAGTGCTTTCATCCATGATGCTAAAATAGGGATTAGCAGATAGAAAGAATTGTGTCAGTTAACTTTTGTAAGTAATAGTAACGACTGTGACTTAGACACAATATCCTTATTTTAAGATTTAAAAAATTGAGGTACAATTTTTCCACTAACACGTAGTGAGAAGGGAAATCGATAAGACCACCATGATGTTCTTTGTGTTCACATATATATTAGCTGCTCTTCAGTATCTACATTTTTATAATTTTATAAATGTTTGTAAAAGATGATTTATAAAATGTGGTTAGACATTATTTAAATATAGGACATCCATCTTATGTAGTGTTTTTAAAAAGTCACAGGCATATAATTAAATTGATTCCTGATTCTCAAATTCTATGATAGGTTCTATTACCTCAATCCTATCACGAGTAAAGATACTCAGCCTTTGTGATTTGGTTCATTTCCCTTCCTAGTTGCATCTTAAGTATGTTATAATCCAATTATATCAATTACTTGTAGTCTTCCTAATGCTGTTTTCATGACATATAGAACCTTTTGATTCCCTCTTCATCTGAAAAGAAAATCTCACTTGTATGATTCAGGAGAGTTGGCTAACTCTTTTTACAACTCTTAGAAACCTTACTTCCTCCCCTCCCCTTCAGGGAGAGCTGGTTTCTTTGTATTTTTGAGTACTACAGCATCTATTATTGAATGATTCAAGCAAATTCACCTAATAAGCATTTCTTCATTGTCTCTATCCTAAATATAGATATCAAGAATTTTAACAAGAACTATATTTATGTAGGGACTTAATTTTACATAACACATAACACAGTGCTGCAAAAGTGCTGCTGAAGAGCTGAGAGACAGTGCCCAGGCCCAGAGTTCAGGCCCCACGAAGGGCAATAAATAAATAAATAAATAAATCTATCATTCGTGTGTTTGTGTGGAGGGAGAGTCACAAGGCTAGTAAATTATACATTGCAAAAACTCAGATGACTTTCTGCATTGAACTCACCCATATTGTGGTGCCATTCTATACTGTCTAAATATACACACTTTCTTGTATTAAATATTTATTTCACTAAGTATGTCAGATATGCTAGTCTGTGTCTGGAAAGAGGCTGAGACATCTGTCTCTAAAACTAAATGCCAGTCTGGGGGGCAAGGCAAGCCATGCAAACATATTTTTAGCTTGTCAAAATATGACATCTTCCCAATATAAAGCAAGGCAACTTCAAATGCTTAGTGATAGGAAAATAGAAACACCACAGAAAAATAGCATTTTGATGTAAACTTTGACTCCTATGGGATCAGTAAGGGTGTAACCTGGTGTGGACCAGATGTGAGAGGCAGAGAATCTTTGCATGGCTCTTGGGAAGTGGCAATTGAGAGAGGATGAACAAAAATGGGTGACTAAATGTGAGGTTGCTTAGAAAGTTGCAGTCATGGGGCTGGGAAAGTGGCTCAGCGGTAGAGTGCTTGCCTTGCATACATGAGGCCCTGGGTTTGATACCTCAGCACCCCATAAGCAGAAAAAGCTGGAAGTGGCACTGTGGCTCAAAGTGGTAGAGCACTAGCCTTGAGCAGAAGAGCTAAGGGACAGTGCCCAGGCCCAGAGTTCAGGCCCCATGACCAGCCAAAAAACAAAAACAAAAAACAAACAGAAAGTTGCAGTCATTTTGTGAGTTCACATCAAAACATTAAGTGTTACCAGAATAAGATTTTTGGCCCTGGAAATTCAAATTTATGTTTAGAAATGAACTTGAGATCGATATAAAAATGTTTTCTAATAAGTACAAAGCATTAACACCAAAGGGAAGATGGGTTACACCTGATACATTTGACTCACATAATCAAACACAGTATCATTCAGAAATGCCACTGCTCACTCATCAGGAATGATGACATAGCTTCATTCAAACACTGATTTTGTATCATAATCCTCAAGATCTTGGGCGGATGGAGGGCAGACTTGGGAATTCTGTAGTTCAAGAGGGCAGAGCATGAGCCCTGGGTATTGTGCTTTGCAGGCAATGGAAGGAAGTTGTGAGGCACAGAGTGTAAGGTTTGGAGAAAGGAAGCCTTCGTGTGGTTGTTCAGGCAGAAGAGAGCTTATTAGCAGAACCAAACCACCGGCCTACTTGAGTTGGAGGTGTGCAGAGAAGGGCAGGCTTATGGCAGGGAGGAGGTTATATAGGGAGGGGAGGGAGGAGGTATGGCTGCAGCTGATGTGGATGTGACCTCGTGGACTTGACCTCTGAGCCTGGGGGAACTTCCTACTGCCCCCAGGTGCTGGGCGGGGACTTCTAGAGAGGGCCACGTGTGCATGGAGGGAGAACAAAGGGGAAGGGGCCGTTTTTCCCTGGTGGACCTAACACAGAGTTAAAAAGATACTTAGCAACCAGAACTGAATTCACAACGTGTACAATAGTATCTGAGACATTCTAGTTTGCGTGTGACTGTGACACATGATTCTATGAGTTCCTTTCCATGTGTAGCTGGGCAGTGTTCACTAGAAGGGAAGGGCTATAGAATACCTGAAACAGAGGATTCTTCCTGCACACAAAAGAAGTCAACCTCCCCTCTATTGATGGAGCTTACCTCTTATGGCTCAGTGCAATCTGCAGAAGCAGCAAAGGATGGAGGCATGACAGAATGGATAGGGATGGATTCACATCACAGAGAAAAACAGCACAAATGGAGAAAATGAATCAGAAGAATGCTGCATGGCTGAAAAGAACCACAGAGGATCAGAGTCATAGTCACAAAGGAACATTGAAACAAAATATGAAGTCCCTGGCATACCAGAGAAAATGCTGCTGGTGGCTCTGAAAGAAAAGCAGATATATTAAAATTTCTTCTTTCTTGTTCACATTGTCTTCCTCCAGATCAGGTTTTTAGACATTATAAAAACCCAGAATTGCTTCTATGCTGTTATGTCTTAACTTCACAGTTCCCAGACAAGGAAAAAATACATTTTAATCAGGAGTGCAAAATATTAGGCTGAGCCAAGTGTTTTTTTTTTCTTTCTAAATTTAAGAGTCAGAACTAGTGGACTATCAGCAATTTTGTGTTTCACCCGGTCTTTTAAAAGGTGTATCTCTGTGGAGGTTACAAGAACTCATGAGAATGTTACTACATAATCTGGATTTCTTCAACATTCCATAATTAGAAAATGTCATGCACCCAGCTCCTTTCCATTATTTCCTTTGCCATTTCTCCTGGACTTTATTAGATGGTTACACGTATTGAATGGTTCCTTTATGAAAGTGAAACAGAGAATTTGGACACTAATTCAACTGCTGTGCTTTCTTCTGCCTGGGGACCTAGAAAATATTATTACCAAGATAGGATTTTTAATTGAAGAGTGTAATTGCAATACATTCTTTTTTGCTGAAGGATTCTATCTAAGCTTATTTTGTGAGAAGAAACTTTGACACGAAACTCATAGAACACTAGACCGGAACTGAACTGACTGTTTTTAAAGACTGAATATTTTATGTTGGTCCTTGGGGAATTACATAACATTTTATTGTCTAGCAATAAAATATAAAGTGTGTGCTGGTGAAAGTTATCTGGGTATTTAAAATCCAATGAGAACAAGAAGCTATTATTGGTCTTAGAATGGATTGGAACCTTCTTTGCTGGAGGGCAGATGCTGTGAGTCAGTATGTATTACTTGTCTTGCATTAAATTCTCCGCCAGACAGAGATCATTAAATTACAGACTTCTAGGCTGACAGGCTACCCCTGTCTCTGCCCGTTTCTACAATAGCTGTGGGCAGGCTGGAAGAAGCATTATTGCTTAGCACCATGGTCATTTTGATACTGAAATCCTGGTGATACTGTGAGTATTTTAAAACATGAGGTGTTCTGTTTCTGACAGTATGATGGATTAGATATAAAGACAAACTTCTGCCAGTGTAGAACATCTAAAAAATGTTGGGTAATATATCTCACAAATGCTTTGTGTTTCATATGTTTCTAAGGTGAGATAAAAGGTGTCTGAAGAGCTGGAAGGAGGGAAAAGTAAAGTGGGGCTGGGGTGAGGATGAGTGAACACAGAAATATTTGCCCTAAGGATTTCTGCTGACTATCCAGAAGCAAGAACACTGGTTTTTCATGGGCCACAAAGTGAAAGATCTAAGTCCAAGCAGATGGTAGGTGAAGGCAGATAATCTTTTTTTTGGGGGGGGGGTCCGGTCGTGGGGCCTGAACTCTGGGCCTGGGCGCTGTCCCTCAGCTCTTCAGCTCAAGGCTAGCGCTCTACCACTTGAGCCACAGCACCACTTCCAGCCTTTTTCTTTTTGCTTTTGTGGTGCTGAGGAATCGAACCCAGGGCCTTGAGCATGCAAGGCAAGTGCTCTACCACTGAACCACCTTCCCAGCCCCAGATAATCTTTTGTAAGACTAAGATCATAGGCACAACCACTCTCAATAGATGAATACTAAAAATAATCGGCCCCACAGAAGCTGACTTGCTGCTTTTTGATTCAACTTGGCTCTGGGAAGAACGTAAGAATTGGGGGTGGAGAGAGGGAAAACACCTTGTATGAAAACTCCTAGCTAAATCTTCAAATATGCTTACAAGTTTGGGGCAAAAAATGCACACAGCAGTTGTCCTCTCCCAAGCCTCCAAAATAGGTTAAAAATGATCACAAGTTTGTAATGTTTCCAGATGTCTGACAAAGCAAATGCAAAGACCCTCTTGGAGAAACAATTCAAATACTTCTCTGTGAAATGTGTCACAGTCCTTCTCAAACCTTTACATTTGGGTGTGCACAGAAGTCAATTGGGAATATCTGTGACCTCATTTGCAGAGATTATATTGCAGCCTCTGTAATACTGCATTTCTAACATGCTCACAGGCGATGCTGTGGCTGCCGGACTACTGAATGACATTACTTTAAACAGGATTTAAGGAATTCCTATAGATAAAGTTTTCAGGGGAGCCTTACAGTAAAAAGACCAAATAAAATAATCCACTATGAGCAAGAGTCAGCAGAAATAGCCAAGTGTAGAATCAGAGTCACAAAAACTATCCTTACCGGATTAAAGGTTAATATGGAAATGGAAAGTCTGTGGAAGGAATTAAGAGTATCAAAGATGACCAGGCAGGCTTAAAAAAAGAATAGAACTTTTACAAATAAAAATGTTGTGCTGTACTACAAATATAAAACGCTTCAGGTAAGATGAAAAGGCAGATTAGCTCATGTTTTTCTAGTATCAGGAGTATTGACCAGATCATTATCTTTTCGTGGGTGGCACACTTAGCCCTGGGAAGAACACAAAAGTATACCTTTGGTATGAATGCATAAAATGCCATCCAGGCTTTGATAACCTAAAATTCTTCTGGACAGTGTCAAGTATCCCTTAGTGAACAATATGCCCTTAGTCAAGAATTACAGGATCAGTTGAAAGGAGAAAAAATGAAATGGAAGAAATATTGGAGAAAATTGCTGAAAATGTAATACAAAGAGATAAAAATGAAAAATATAAATAGGATAAAAGGAAAGCTTAGATAAAATGTCAAAGATACAATATCAAAGAAGTAGTTGAGAATTTCCTGCCTAGATACATCAGGATAACTACAAGAATTAAAGATCCAATAGAGTGCAAAACAGAAAGAAAATGATGGAAACATTTTAGTGAAACTCCAAAATATCAATAATGAAAAGATGATTTTAATGGAAACTCAGGTGGCCACTAGGGTGGGGTAGGAGAGTAAACCAGAAAAGAAAATGTCAATCTCTAATTGTAATTCTAGAAAAAGCATTTTCAAGTGTAGATCCAAATAAAGACTTTTTTTTTTTTTTACTAGGTGCTAGTGGCTCATAACTGTAATCCTAACTATTTAAGAGTCTGAGATTGGTTTGAGGCCAGCCAGGCAGAAAAGTCTGTTAAATGCCATCCCTGAAATTAATCAGCAAGAAGCATGGCTAGAGTTGTGACTCAAGTGATAAAGAACTAGCCAAGCAAGCAAAGAGAGGTGAATGCAAGGCCCCGAATTCAAATTTTAAAAAGGCATTTTCAAGAAAACTAGCTAAGAAAGCTAGTCCAACTGATCTTTTTGTCTTTTTCTATATCTACATTACTCTTTTTTTCTCTCTATATATACATGTACATGCATACATACATAAATACATACATATATATTCCTATCTATAATATACACATATAAAAGTAAAACCATAAATACAATGGAAAACATAATCATGTTATAAAACTGAGGTGTTCCTGAAAGATAGGAATCAGATAGATTATGTATTAGGAAAAAAACAGAAAACAATAGGTAAAAATTCATGTAGAAACAGAAATATGTGAAAGTGTGAATAATCACAAGGAAATCCTATCCCACATCAATAGCTATGAACTCAGTTGTCACACCTGTATAAATGACAATAAACATCAAATGCTTCTTTCATTCAAGTACAAAGGACAGGCATTTACATGCCCCCTTCTCTCAGGATGCCTGTCCAGATTCACCAGGCACGTTAATTTGTCCATTTTTCCATAGCTGAAAAACTAATTCCAAATATGCTTTTAATTGGAAATCATGTCCTGGATTTATTATTTTTTTCTACACCAAGAAATGGGATTAAGAATGTAAAGGTGCTTTATAAATTGTCCAGTATAATGAAACTCTTACAATTATTAAACCTTCCACCACTTCTGCCAACCATCACCACAACCCCGATCACCACCATCATCCTTATTACTGTTATCATTATTACCAACAATACCTTTATTCAACCAACAAGGTCTACAGGGTCCTCTCTGATTGTCTGTTAATGCATAATACTGGGCTTTTTAAACTTTGACTGTTTCCATCTTTTGGAATTTTGACTTTTGAACTATGTACACGGTTTGGCATTAATCTACAGCCAGACTCCCAGGTATGAAATGAACACTCCTATTTGCCCAGCCACTGCTTCAGCCTCGTGCCCACTGGCCTCAAATAAATCCAGTCTGGTGACAAAAAGCTCATTACTTTCCAATGCAGAATACTCCATCAATGGGCATCTAGATCAATCTGAAAATAACTTATATAAAGCATTTCTTATTTATGAGATTGATGAAATCACAAAGATCAGAGAGGGCCAGAGTAGGACTCACAGGAAAGGTTTAAGAATCTAGAGGTCTGGTAACTCTCTGGCTTTATTTATGTTGACAAGGAAATAAGAAAAATCAAATTTCTATGAGTTCCAGTTGAATTTAATGGCTACAATCATGTTAGTGAGGAACAGAATATAGTTATAACTGGAAATTCCTGTATCAAAGCTCTGGAAAGTGAGGAGTATAGCAGTTAGAAACCAAAATTAATTAGGAATTTTGACTAGAAGGAATGAAACTGCAATACCTAAGAGACTCTATTATCAAAGTAATCAATAGTTCTAATGTAATCTCCACTCACTTGGAAGGTGGTATCAGTCTGTTCATTGAGATTAAAGATTCAAGTCCTAATATGTGTTGTTTTCTTTGTCAGCAAACTGTTTCTCTCGCGGACTCACATTTTTACATAAATCTTAAAAGATTTCCATATAAGACATAGATATGAAAGGATTCCTCTTGTTTTTATATAAACAATAAGTAGTAATAAAGCAATTCTAATTATTGGAAGAAATCATTTCTTTATGACAGAAGTATGTATCTATTGGGCAGAATTCTTTATATATATATATTTTATTGTAAAAGATACTGTACAGAGGGGTTACAGTTACATGAGTAAGGTAATGAGCACATTTCCTATCAAACATTGTTACTCTCTCCTTTGTTTTATCCCTACCATCCCTTTTCTCCCCACCTCCTCAACTCCTCCCTCAACCCCACGAAGTTGTAAAGTTCATTTTCAGCATTGTAATTTGTACATCTCATTGTTACAATGGGTCAACCTGTATCCTTATTTCATCTTTTTGTTATTTTCCTTCCCCTCTGCAAATTAGAAAAATGTATGTACAAGATGTGGGGTACTGGAATCAAATACAGTAAAAACAGGGGTTATACTATGGGGGAAAAACATACAAGAGAAACAAGAAAATCACATGGTACATTATAAGTACATTAAAAATAACAGCCACAAAGATAAAACTTCTTGTGTCCCTATCTTGGGGTTCATTTCGCTTAGCATCATCGTATATGGTCATATGTACATAGCTTTTGACCTTTTCTGCTTGTCTGGTAAGATTATCCTAGATGTATGTTAGTTTTTGCAAATAAGGGAAACCATGGGACCTATGTTTCTTTGAGCCTGGATTACTTCATTTGGGCGGAATTCTTAACATTTGGCTTTATGGATGGATTTGGAGGGGAGTCCGTGAATTTTCTGACATCATATGCTAAATTTTATCTTTACGTGGGCTTTTCTTGGGAAGATTTTCCTAACTTTCATCCAATTCTAAAAGAATTTATGAAGAATGTATGGTGTGAATTTTAAAAACTGAAAATCTCTTGTACTTTTCTATTATGAATTTATCAGGCAGTCAGATGATAGGAGCATTTTTTAAAAGTGATCTTCTTCACATACATTTAAGAATATTTTCTATGTCCAGAGATAGCCATTCCAAACTATTTAAATAATAAAAAAATAATAGAGAAAACATATGGTGCTAAAATAGTTGTAAATGGAATCAAAAGATTCTGCTCTGATCACAGGTTCAGTATTAGGTAACTTCAGTATTAAGTGACCTTGAGCAAGTTCATTCTTTCATGTGGGGAATATGGGTATATGGCATTTACTTATATGCAGACTTCAGCTCAAGATCTCTGAAAGCCTTCCAGCGAGCAGGGGACACTCTATCAACTCTCATCAGATTCCTTTATGACTAATTGTGGCACAAATATTATGATTCCATCCTTTCCCAACTTGTATGACTGTGCGTATAGATTTCACTTCAACAAGTGGAAATAAGGTTGGTTATTATAATAATTTTCCTTAATCTTATTAGGCAGTTGCTTCAGATATTTGATGCCTTGCTTGGCTAAGGCAAGTGTCACATGGCTTTAGGATTAAGACAAAGAGCGACCTGATGCTAACCTTTGAAATAGTTTATCTGCGACCATCTGGAAAGCAGCAATACATCAGTATTATCATATACTTATGGTGGACTATTCCACTAGCTCCTGTCATAGTCTTCCTTCCTTCTTTCCTTCCTTTCCTTCTTTCTTTCTTTCTTTGTACTGGTCCTGGGTGCTGTCCTTGAGATTTTTTGCTCAAGGCTAGCACTCTACCACTTGAGCCATCGCTCTACTTCACCTTTACTTTCTTAACCACTTTCAAACTATTGAATATAAAACACAAAATTTGCTCTTTTATGCATTTGCAGCCAGGCTTAACGTATATTTATTATAATAGAAACCTATTTTAGCTATTTTTGAAGTGAAAATAAAACTTTATTTCCTGGTAGTTTACTTGCTATTTGGAACCCAGTGTGTATGCAGTAAATGAGGAGCTTATAACTCAGAGTAAAGAAAGGGGAAGTCTAAAGTTATCCGAATCTTGTTCACCTGATAAAAATGCTTTCTCAACAAGATCCACATGATCTATTTTACTGCCTTACATCTGTATAACCACACAATATTCAAAGATCTTCTTACAATGCATTTCAGTTGATCCTGGTATCAGATTTTTCCTCCAATTGAGATATAATGAAACAAAGATTCAGAGAGTTTAAAGGAATAACACATGGAAAACTGAAGGCTACTTCACTCAGTAGTTACTATATTTCAGGCACTGTGATAAAGACTTTCTAGCTCATGTCTCATTTATCCCTTATATAATTTAAAGAGATGGATGTACTAATACTATTATTCCTTTGACTCTTATTTTACAATTATTCAGCTGATAAATGTAAGAGCAGTTTCAAGCCAGGCATTCTGACTTCAGAACCCTCCTACATATTTTTAACCAGGTGGTTACACATTCTACTTACCAGGGAATATCAACCTCCTCCCCTCTCTTTCTCATTTTACCACCTTTCTTTCCTCTTCTACCACTAATTCTGAGTAGAAAAGAAACCAATGCACAGTGCCCCTGCTGAAGTCAAGGTTAGGAGAGATTCATACTGATTAGTTAATTGGGGGACGGAACAGGGTACGTATTCCAATGACTTACCAAATCTAAGGCAGCAGCCAGGATGGATGCATCAGGAATTGTCCCTGGCTCACAGCAGTTTAAGAGAAATTGGAAACGTTTCATGCCCTGTCGGATGGCTCCAAGATTCACCACATTTTTGCTTTTTCCACCCTCTTGGTTGGGAGAAAGATGGTCATCGAAACTGTGGCAGCCTGTAGGGATTGTGCCATTGTGGAGGAATAAGAGCGGAATAGATGACAAATTTAAAAAACTCCAAAGATTCACTAGACTGTTTTCTGTAGTGTGGGTCTGACGCTTTCTCCTGCACGTCCCCTCATTCCCCCTTACTTCTAAAGGCTTGATTTGAATTCAGCTTGACTTTGGGGAATCTGTGTGACCCATGGAACATAAAAATTAAAAGGTTTACCTAACTACTTAAATGAAGGGTCTGCTCACTTTGCGAATGGATCTTTAATACTAGCAAGAGCTCTTGGTCTATTTACAAAGATTCTTCTTCTAACCAACAAGTAATTCCTATGGCATGAGATCAGTCTGGCTGTGTCAGACTCAGCTGAGAGGCTCCACACAAATGAGTTCTTATATATTTCCTCACCATCAATCTGACTCTGGGGTTAGGATGAGTGTTAAAAGAACTTCTTAGGTAATAATTCTGATGCACGGTCATGCAGAAACCTCTGAAATAAAAATAATGAACTTCCAACGTGCCCTTCAACTCTAACAGGCAATGATTCATTGCATTGGAACTGAGAGCAGGCCATTGCTTTTCCCATAATGTTGTCTTGGATATCAGTATATTGAATCTGATCCAAAACTGCATAGGGATTCTAGCTTCCATAAACAAGAAAAATAGTACCCCTTCAGACAAATTGTTATACTACAACTGTCAATTTCCTTCCTGGACAAGAAAGTTAACTATCCCCTAGTTAATGAAATAATACAATTTATTTATGAAATAAAGAACTAATAACAGATCAAAGTGCATCATGATATTCATTCATCTGAAGAAGAACCAATCAAAGTTAATACAAATCATCTATGTGATCTGGAAAGTGAATATATCACTTTCATTTTACTTGTCTTTTTTTTGGTGCCCATCCTAAGGCTTGAACTTTGGGCCTGGATGCTGTCTCTGAGCTTTTGTGTTCCAGGCTAGTGTCTACCACTTGTGTCACAGTTCTACTTCTGCTTTTTTTTTTTTTGTGGTTAAGAGATAAGAATCTCATGGACTTTCTTGCCCAGTATGGCTTCAAACTGTAATCCTCAGATCTCTACTTCTGAGCAGTTAGGATTACAGGTATGATCTACTGGTACCTCAAAAATAGGTATTTGTGTTCCACACACTTGCTTGAGCCTTCGAGTTTAACAGCTTACTATCTAATACACTGATTAATGTCAAAGGTTCCATTTCATTAGAAGCTCTACATTTTGTAAACTGGATCATCTACTTAGAAAACACAGACAAAATGCAAGAAGGATGGTATTGGGACTAGATACTTCCATAAAAGGTAAACCAAAGAAAATTAAAGGGTTAGCCAAAAGATATAAAAAGAGAAAACAGGAAATGGCTCATACGGTGGAAGAAGCATTGTATTGTGTGTGTGTTGGGGTGAGGAGAGGAATGTGCCTGTTTGCATGTGTGTTGTTACAAAATGTTATAATTCACACAAATGAATCAAGTTTATGGGAACATCTATTTTTTGATTGTAAGGAAGGATTTTCTAACAAAGCTAACTAGATGTGGAACACATTGTTCTATGATGTCATAAACACCCCTCAGCAGAAGCGTGTAGAGGGTGGACGGCCACCTGTTGGAGAGGTGACAAGCAAAATTCTTAAGTAGACAGGGGGGTGAATAAATGGTTCAGTAGCTCCCAAATTTAATAAAAGGCAGGACCGACACCCCATAGGAAGGGAGACAGGAACCTAGGATAACTTCCAAAAATGTCTGTACAACCACATGGATAATAGAGAAGCTGTAGAGAGAAGCTGTCCGG
Organism: Dipodomys ordii; assembly: GCF_000151885.1. Classification (NCBI taxonomy): domain Eukaryota; kingdom Metazoa; phylum Chordata; class Mammalia; order Rodentia; family Heteromyidae; genus Dipodomys; species Dipodomys ordii. Next base: position 45,153,928 of record NW_012267217.1, on the reverse strand, counting down.
GGTACATAGGAAAAACAAATGAAAAGCAATGGAAATAGAAAATGACTAGTTTTCCAACAAAAAAGGTAAATTTAAGTAAAGGGCTTCAGAAATAGAAAAAATGAATATGGATCATTTAATGTAAACAAGTTTTTGTTTTTATCAAAGTTGAATGAAATTCTTAAGCTATGTGACATTTACCAAGACGCTTGAGGAAATTCTCCTCATCTTCTCTTCCATTTTCCATTCCACTCCCTGGCCCAGCTTCAGAAAGCTTCACAGCACTAGTGAACTTGACCTGAGAAGAAAAGCAAAGCCAGAAGGTAACTAAATCCAAAGGGCAATCTTTGGATTAGACTAACCCTAGAGTTGAAAACTAAACTGTTTAGAGCACAACGATGACTTTGTTCCTCTGTCTCACGAATCTGATTCGTTTAGTTAGTGTGGTCAACCCATGTGTCATCAAAGACATCTCTAGTGGAGATGTCTTTTCCTCAGGTGGAAGGAGGACCCTGGGCAGAGACTGAAAGCTGAATAGCCACGGATGATGAAATAATGTGGTGAACAACTGAAATATTCTCAGGATTTAATTCCAATAGAGCCCAAACTCATTTCTGAATACCACCACAGCTGAAAATCAGATGGAAGTGAAAGGTAGACCAAAGGGAATATTCCAAGTTTATAAATCAGCTGATAAACTACCATGAATGTGCAATGTATTTCCTTTCCTAAGCACTAATATGTGATCTGGATCTTGACTTTATGCTAATATCTCTCAAAACATTCAGCACAGAAAGGAAGTCCACAGACTGCAATCTCTTAGCAGACTAAATGTGATATAGAAATTATAATATTTCATAACTGTTCTGTCATGTGGCTATACTCTTTCTATAACCTCAATACATTACGTATAAAATAGACTAGATAGAAGAAACTGGTTTTACTGAAATTCAAAGGAAGAATGTGGCAAGTTACATATGAAGAAAGAGATATTGCTCATATTGAAATTTGGTAGGCCAATAACTAGGCCCCAAATTGTGCACAGGGAAGACTCTTGCAGGGAGTAAATTTGCCTAAGAATCCTGGTCTTTTTCAAATCAGATGCTACTGCGGTACCTAATAGCAGCATGAAGAACACTTGGTGAAAAAGGTCATCAGGAGTTCTTTGATAAAGAAATGAGGAGACAATGACTCAGCTGTACCAAAAGCAGTAGAAGGTGGATGAATAAATGGGTGCATGTGTGTTTTAATCTGTGAAAGCAATCATTATAGAATCACTGGATCCCCAGAAAGGAGCTTGAGATGGCAATAATTTCATATGCATGTTGGGGGTTGAAAACAAGTAAGAATGCCCACTATCATCTGGGTTTTTGCATTTGTCACTTGAGCTACAGTTTTCTTTTCTCCTACTTATGCTGACTTAAACATTCTGGTTTTCCATCACTAGTTTATGTTTCCCAAGTTGTCCTACTTAAGTTCCTTGAACTCTTCTTATTTATCCCCTACAGGTGTTTAGCATCTCTCTGTCCTGAAATTTTCTCTCAGGGACTCCAACCTTCCCCTAAACAAGTGATGTTCTGTTTACCTTGGAACTTTGCCTGATGAAGGACAGGCGGTCCACAGAGCTGATGTCCAAAAGGTCTTCTACACCATCTGCCAGGCCCGAGAGGGAGGATCGTTTCAGCCAGTTTCCTATTTAGTAATTATTTAAAGAAATTACACCATTAGAGCATTTGCTCCCAAATGGATTAAACAGAAATGTCAGCATGTGCTCCACAAGCAATGGAAGTTGCATGACTTTGATATAAATAGAAGTGAAAGCAAGTTGTTTACAGTGTACATGCTTTGAATCAAAATGTCCAGGGTCGAACCATAAAAATTGACACGAGTGAGTAAGACCAGGACAAAAGGAACCTGTTCCTCTCCAGTGCATGAGACCATAATTCATCCACTTAGCCTTGACAATGTCCATACCTCCTTCTCAACAGCATTCAAACCTGTGCACTTGGGAGTTTAATTCTGATAGTGTTCAAACTCAAATTCATGAGTAGCAAGCCATAGTCATCATTTATGAACATCACCTCAGTGTCTATTTACATAACACTGGACTCCTAGGCAGCCTACCACTGGTCTTTCTCAGTAGCTAATAATGTGCCTACTAATGTGGTTTCTATGTAGTGGTTTATTAGGAAATCTTACCATGCTTGTGTTACTCTCCTGTTCAACTGCCCATCTTGGCCATGAATAATTCCAGGAGGAATTATTCCAGGAGGGTTCCTGGCTTCCTGCCTCTATCGTTCTACCATATTGATGAGGCTACTCTTCCCCTTGTTCTAGTTCTTACAGTTCCTTCCATTGGTATCTTGGTATCTTTGCACATACTGTCAAATGCAATGATTTCCTTTTTTTTTTCCTAAGTAATTTGCACATCTTAATGTCACTGCTACTAAGAGATTTTCCCTGATCCCTGCCTCCTTTCCTCACTTAGTTCAGGACTCATTATTGCATGCTATCATAGTACCATGTGGATTTCCCTCAAAAAGTTCATAGTTTGTGGCTAAAAGTAGTTATTTGATTGCTTCTGGTTGTTGTTGTTTCTCCTACATAGCAAATTTGGCAAAGTTTTGGGAGCAAAGTAGCTCACTATTGAAGCTCTGCTATTCAGCTGAGTGTTAGCACACAGGAAAACCATGCAGTATGGGTTCAGGAACTATCTGCAGAAACAAAGGAGTGAGTGGATGGGTGGATGAATGGGTCGGTAAAGCAGTAAGCCTAGGCGTTGTGACCTGAAAGCTTTTCTTTTCTGAACTCTACCATGCATTGCCATATTTTGATTATGCAGGGTTTTTATGACATGCAGAAGGAAGAGAATCTATAAATAAATACAGACATACTTTTACCTATGGGGAGCTTAAGCTTCTTCCGGAGGGAAATCCTGCGGGACCTTGAGCGGGCACGCCTGTCGGAGGTGTTTCCCGAGTGAGCGGTGGTGCATTCTGAAGTGTCCTGCTCAGATTGGCTGCTCGTGTCACTTGCTGCACTCTGGGATTTGAACATTTTGCGCCAGAAGTCTTTCCGCCCCAGATTGCCTCCTTGCATTTGTTCATCACTGCAAATAAATAGAGGAGAGCGTTCAATATCTGACAACATATGAAGTCCTCCTGCATTTCTCTTGACCTCCTGCTAGCAGTAACTTAGGCACAGGGTGCAGTGATCTTTGCTGGGCTGGGCGTGGGATGAGTTGGAGCTGGAGGAGGTAGATCAAGGTTGACTGTGAATTCTCCTTAAAATAGTCATGTCTCAGCTGTGGAATGGAGTGGTCTTTGTTTCAACTTCAATTTAAAAAAAAGATTCAATATTCTTGCAGATATTCAACTGCAGTGTGAGACTACAGTATCACAATAAGTATCACAATAGCAGAAACATTTAAATTGTATTTAAATTGTCAGTAAATACTTATTATTTTTTTTCCCTTTGGTGTTGGTCCTGTGGCTTGACTTTAGGGCATAGATGCTGTCTCTGAGCCTTTTTGCTCAAAGCTAGCACTTTGCCACTTGAGCCACAGCTCCACTTCTGGCTTTTTGGTGGTTAATTGGAGATAGGAATCTCACGAACTTTCCTGCTCAGGCTAGCTTCAAACCACGATCCTAGATTTCAGCCTCCTGAGTAGATTACAGGTGCCTGGCTGAAATGAAATACATGTTTTAAATACCAAGCATTCCACTTGCATTAAATAGCCCCCTAAAAGAATGAATATGAACTAGCCTCACATAGAACTAGGCCGCATGTTTAATGTCTACCATAGTACTTGTATGTTCTGGGGGCACTCATTTAAATATGCTTCTGATTTTGCAATTATGTGTAAAGAAACTGAGTGGAGTGGGTCTCAGGAGTGGACCCAGTACAAGAGAGTGGAGTCTATATTTCAGCCAAAACTGAACACTAGAGCTTACCCTACTTCCTTTATTATTTTTTGCTTTAAAGAAATCTATCATTGAACACGCTGACGATCGTGCATCCACTTAGAACAAATTGTGACTCTAAAGAAGAAAATGGATGGCCCTGTTGCCCTACCTCACATGCACACTATTTTTAAAGGTTTATTTATGTCTAGTTCTGTAGATGAGAGGCGGAAGAGGGGAAGAGAGGGACTGGGAATGCAATTAAGGAGGATTTCTGTAGTAGGCACAAGGCTGGTTCTCCAGCCTGGTGTAAAGATATTCATGGCATTGGGGACAAAAATGTAAAGGGCAGAAGCAAGGGCAAAGCAATGGAACAAAATAGCAAGCACAGGTTTAAGAAATTAAATTTCCTCCAGTATGAGGTACCTAGCCCTCTGCCTTGGGTCCAAAACCACGGCTACTTGGCTACTTACTGCTCTGGAGTCTGGGAGGGACGACCAGACATGAAGCTGCGACATTCCTCAGGAGCAGAGGAGGCCTGGCCTTTATCCACAATGCTTCCAGCCTCTGACCTGTGGGAACGGCACATTGCACAGTCACAGGGAGCAGGTGCAGAATACCACCTCTTAACTACTTTGTATATTCCACGAAACCAAGCGCTTGCTAGAGACAAACTACATAGCTTGCAAACCACTGTCACCAGGAGTCTAGACTGCACATAATTTGTACCCTACCAGGGGATTCATGACTATTTCACCTTATCAAACTAACTGCAAGCAGGATTTTGAATTCAGGAGTATCTTTTAATCATTGGAACTTGTATTTGGTATACAATGGACATGAAATTAATGTGTACTTATTAGCAGAACTCACAATATGGTTCTGAGAAGCAATTTGTCTTTTGCCACATTTAGGATATCACTGAACAGATGTGATATAGCACTAGTAATTGTTCTTCCTTTCTGGATAAAAATGTAGATTATATATCATGTACATAACAAAGTATAAACAAAGCTCACATTTTACATTTCAGAGCCACTAAATGAAATTTTGTATGAAAATTTGGGAACAAACTGAGCTCTGATTTGGACAGAGAAGACATTTATTTAATACAAAACACAATTCTTTTCTAAGCTTCAGTTGCACCCCACCACTTATATAAGATAGTGCTTTTATCATCCTATTCTGAACTTACAGCATACCAGGAAACACATGGACCATATGATAAAAAGTAACATTTTAACGATATAAGGCAAACATAAGAATAATTCAGAAAGATCAAGTGTCCAACCTTTTACCACCTGCAGGCTTAGTTTCCTGTTCATTCTCTTCTACCTTTCTCCCTGGAGCTAGCTTTTCAGCGCTGTCAAGCAAAGCACTAAGAGCCACTCTCCTGAAGACATTCCCATGAGCTTCTTTGATAAACTGGACCAGTTGACGGATGTCACAATACAGTCCCTGTTTAAAGGCAATAAGAAAAGTTTGGGGAAGGAAAGAGGGCTGTGTGATCAGCTTCCAAAGGAAAAGAGGGAAAGGAAATGCCTTAGGTTTAGATGAGCATTCTGATCACAAACAAATAGTAATTACTACTGTTGAAAAACAGCATGCTCATTCTTCATTATTTCTGTGTGAGGACATTGTCAGTCATCCCTGGTATGAAAAACAATGGTCACCAAGAACTTCATTTTTAAAAGGAAACTATACCGCTAGCATGACATGTATCTATGCTTTAAACCACTGGATTTTCAAGCTTTAATTTTTCCTCTTAATTATTATTTCTGAAGAGATGTCTACAATAGAAACAATACTCAGAATTGTGTTTAAACTTGAGATTTCAGTCTGTGCTGTTTCTCAAAAATCTTTGCATTATTATGACAAAATGATAAGTCAGGTAGATACTTCTAACAAAACCTGGTTTCAAAGGATGATGAATTTTGCTAAGATATATTTAGCAAATATTGAGCATGAACTTAATTATGAACTTAAGATTAATGTATCAATATATTGGTATGCATCAATATATTGGTGAACTACCATTTAAAAATACATAAAACATGTGTTGGTGGCTCACACCTGCAATCCTAGCCACTCAGAAGGCTGAGATCTGAGGATTCCAGTTCAAAGACATACTGGGTAGGAAAGTCCATGAGATTCTTATCTCCAGTTAACCACCAAAAAGTTATAAGTGGAGATGTAGCTCAAGTGGAAGAGCCCTAGTCTTGAAACAAACAAACAAACAACAACAACAACTACAAAACCAACCTCAGGGACAGCACCCAAGCCACAAATTCAAACCTTAGAACCAGAAAAAATATGTGTGTGTGTATGTGTGTGTGTGTGTCAAACACTCAAAAATATTTTTCTTTGTTTCTGTTCCTTCCTTCCCTTCCCTTCCCTTCCTTCCTTCCTTCCTTCCTTCCTTCTTTCCTCCCTTCCTCCCTTCCTTCCTTCCTTCCTTCCTTCCTTCCTTCCTTCCTCCCTCCCTTCCTTCCTTCCTTTCTTTCCATTTGGCCCTCTTTCTTCCCTCTTTAAAGAGATGGTAACAGCATTCTTTGCCTTAGGAAATGTTTATGGCAAAGCAGAATACAGAGGTCTAAATACTTACCTTGAAAGCATTAGTTTTAAAAAACCTAAGACCCCTGGGACAATTATGTCCATGGTCTTTGAGAATAGCACAAGAGAGTCTTTGAGAGGCTATGGTAAATAGGCCCTGTGCCCTTCATTCTGCTCTTTAGTAGCTCCTCCATAGGAGAGAAAAGATCTCAAAGAGCATACATAGCCCTAGAACATGGCAGAGATCACTAGGTGAAACGGTAGCTCTAGATCAATGATTGAGACCCATAGACACTCCCAAGGTTCTAAGTGCTTCCTAAGGGAATCTTTACACTGCATGGTGGAGTGGCGAATCAACAAATAAACAAATTCAACTTCCAGCCATTCTGTAAGAATGGCAGTTCAGAGTCTAACTCACAATAATATAAAAGAAAATTAAGAAATCCAGTGTTCTATCTAGGAGGTTGTGGCTGGAGCTTTACAAGCACTCACATGTAGAGCCATTAACTTTTAAATTACTTCTTGTCATGATCAAAATGAGTGCCTAAAACATTGCCTGTGCTACAATCAAGGGCAAAAAAAACTGGTTAGGTTGGCTTTCACCATTAGCCAAAATAAATTCTGGTTTATTCTATTTACCTCAAGCGTATCATTTCAATATAGAATAGCTTTTTTTTAAAAGCTTGTGATCTATTAACAGATAACCAATCAATCCACAAGTACATAGGCAAGATTTCTTCAAAGAAGCCATAGGATCTAACAAATTGGCAGGATAAAAAAAATGTTCCTTTGCTTCCTGAAAAAAAAAAAAACCTTGAATACATCTATTCATGTCAGATTTATCACCTGTAATCTACATTTAGAATCTTTGATAGCAGTAAAACACTAACCTTTTATAGCTTAGCTTTTCCTCACACTCTATGAATGGCTTTAGTGATTTAATCAACACAGTCTTTTATGAAGAGTAGTTAAAAGATCACAGGCGCTCACTAAAAACCAGACCAAACCAAGCCAACTTCAGCAGTAGATTATTTGCATTAATTTAAAAGTGCCTATGGCCTCAACTAAGGCTTTAACATTTCATGCACTAATAAACAGCATTCTCACATTTCAGAAGGACTCAAAAATACCTTAAAACTATTTAACCAAAAGCAATGAAATCACTGAAATGGAAGAAGATGCTAAGTCAACCTGAAGATAGATAATGAGCAAAAAGGAGAAAACTGAGGGTAGAGCTCCATTGTGAGGTACTCTGGGGGAAATAGATATTTTAACTTTAAGATTTCAGTTTCTCTTTCTTGTATCATGATGCAAGCATTTCCCTAAAGTGGAGGCTGAGAAGTGTGGGAAGAATGGGAGAGCTTCTCACCAGATTCTCGGGGCTGTGCAGTTCGTGTGTTGTTGAAGCGCAGCGTGTGATGAGAGATTTAAACATGGCACTGACGATAATGCCTTCCACGCTCTGGGCTGTGGATTTGTTGTCCACCGTGGTGAAATTATTTCCAAACCCAGCCTTGTCTGGAAGCAAAGGCACATGATAAGGGAGTGTTTCCATTAAGCATCATAATGAAAAGGTGAAGGAAATAAGAACTTGGTACCCAGGAAATGGTGATTTACTGCACAAAATGCAGCAACAGAATTAAACACACCTCTGATGGGATTATTGCTGTGCAGGCTTGGGGATAAATGAACAATTCTCCTTTACTATAATATGGTCAACTGCATTTCTGGGGGTATTTTGATTGGTTCTTTTTTTGTGTGAGTATGTGCCACTTCTGAGCCTTAAACTCAGGGCCTGGGTGCTGTCCCTGACCTTTTTTTTGCTCAAGGCTGGCACTCTACCACTTGAGCCACACAGCTCCACTTCTGGCTTTTTGGTTCTTCACTGGTTAAGAGTCTCCCAGACTTCCGGCCAGGGTTGTCTTTGAACCACACAATCCTCAGATCTCTGCCCCGAGTAGCTAGGATTACAGGTGTGAGCTAGCAGCACCCAACTGATTGATTTTATTTTTAGTTAGTTTGACTCATTTTTTGTTTATGTGGCATCAAGGAATTGAACCCAGGGCTGCATGTATGCTAAGAAACTCTATCACTAAGCCACATTCCTGCTTGATATGTTTTAACAAAAAGAAAACTATGGGACCAACTGTGGAGTAGAGTCGTTTTTAACTAGGTGATTTAAAAAAGTACCGACAAGTTGTCATCATGATGGGGAATGAATTTGATTCAGCCTCTTTGGTGGTGAAGAATATTGGTTTGTTTTTTCAGTGGACATTATTTTGTGTTTCATAGTGGAATAGATGAGACCAACCACAAGAGCTAAGTCATGAGCAAGAAAAGGCATGTCAGAGCTCTGCAGAGGCCCAGGGAAAATCAAATCCTGCTCAGAGTATGCACAGAGCTGTGTATGTACATGGAGAGGAAAAAGCCATGGTTTCTCCAGAGCCACCACCTTCTAATGCAAGATACACGTGGAAGACCAGTGTACGATCTAAGGCCATCAACTGCCATGGTATTTTATGCCTATGGAGGCATATTCATAGTGGACATAGGCACTCTGGTCTGGCCAGAGGGCTCCACAGGGTGTTTAAGCACTTGGGAATTGTAGGAAGGCATGTGCACCTCTAAGATTGACCAGATAGGGACATGTGTCTGTCTGATTCATTGTGATCTGTGTCCATGTCTTAAGAATCTGAGGGGAAAAAAAATCTTAAAATCATAGGATTGTTTGGGGTTGGGAACCAACAGGGAGGGAGGGGATGAAAGGGTTGGGTTCAGGGCGATGAATGTGATCATAGTTCTTTATGTACACATGTATGAAAACAGAATGACAACATCAAATGGGGGTTGGGCTAGCCAAGAGGGTGAATGAGGATGAATATGGTTGAAGTAATTTTTACATGCTTGAAGGCAGAACGATGAAATGTGTTGAAATTGTTTTAGGAAAGGAGAAAAGAGAGGCTGGTGAGTAATAGAAGGGGTGAAATTGATTGGAATACATTATACACGCGAGTGAATGCCCCAGTTAAGTCCCTCATAAGTAATGGATGCTAATTTAAAAATCTTGGAGAAAGGATAAGAAAGAGTAAGTAATAAAGGAGATGAATTTGATCTAAGTATATTACATGCATATATAGAAATACTATGATGAAACGACTTTGTCTAATATATGCTCATGAAATCCATACCAAAATAGTGTACTCTGTTAGCAATCTTTTATTACCTGTGTCAATTAACAGAGGATTATCTCTAGGTTTATCTGTTTATCTAGATTTGTCTCTGTTTATCATTTTCGTTTCAAATAACATTAAGGAAGAGAAAAGTATTCGTTTATAATCAATCATTTCTTTTGCTGATCTCAACTATCATATTCACTGACCTCAGTGTTTTGAAAATTTATGGTATTCTTAGCTTAACATGATTCTAATAACATAATTAATCCCCATGAGTTCTACAGAGGAACAATATTTTCTCTTAATATGATGATAAAAACAAAGCTTAAGATATACCAGAAAGAAAGCTGCTTCAAAATCTATCATAAATCCATCAATTACTATTATTCATGCATGACATGAACAATAGAAGTGTACCCTAAGATGTCATTGCTTCTCAAATGCTACCCGAAAATGTGCACTTTACTCAACTGAGGCTTCAGACCTCACTCTTGGTTCAGGGCTACATTTGTATCTGAGTGGTACTGGAAGGGCTCTGTGTCACAAATGCAGGTGGCATTTATTGTCTTCCCCTATAATTTAGGTCTCTACAGTGGAGTTTTCTTAATGCTATGGAACTAGAAGATAGGCGTATGGGAGCCTGGTGCTGGTTGTTCACGCCTGTAATCCTAGCTACTCAAAAGGCTGAGATTTGAGGATTGAGGTTCAAAGCCAGCCCAGGCAGAAAGTCCATGACACTCTTATTTCCAATAAAACTACTCAGAAAAAAGCTGGAAGTGGAACTGTAGCTCAAGTAGTAGAGTGCTGCCTTGAGCCAAAGAAGCTCAGGGACACTGCCCAGGCCCTGAGTTCAAGCCCCAAAACTGGTGCGTGTGTGCACACATACGCACACGGGCACACGTGTGCACACACACACATAATTGCAGGACTACATCTTTTCTGGTTGTAAAATATTAGGTCTATATGTACATTTATCTCAAATTCTTTTAGCTTGTGATGATTACATGTTTTACTTTCTATTTTATTTTGTGGAAAAAATATACCATGCACTTTGCCTAGCCTATGTACTCATTTCTTATTCACTGTGCCTCTTATACCTTGTGCCTCTCATCACTGTTTTGGAAGAAAGAGATCTTTAGCAAATTCTCATTCACAGGTGTAAGTTACCGTTTCAGGTAAGTAATTTAGTAATAAGTAATTTTATGAGGGCAAAGTATATCACCACAGATGATCTGCAAGTATCTTTTCCTTATAATCTATTACATATGCACACATATACACATGCATGTGCGCAGGCATGCACATGTACCCTTTTTCTCTAAATTCCATCTCCTCTAATTTGGTGTGCCCCTTAGACCGTATTTGTTTTACCTCACAGATATTTGCTCCTGGTACCTGGTGTAGGTGTAGCACTACTTACTGTCAGTGACTGGCTCCATACAAAATCCTAGCAAAGCATGCAAGAAGTCCACTACATTATTGAGAGAGTCCTTGTTCACATAGTCCCTCATGGTTTGTCGGAACTGCATCTTATCTAGCTTGTATAGCTTAGTGAGGCAGTTCTGGGCCTGCAACGAAGGAAGGAAAGTGAAAAAGTCACAAGTACCAGCTTAAGCTATGGTTACCCATAGATCAAAGCCTTCAGTAGGCCAAGATTCCCATCCATCCCCATTAGCTAAAACCAGCCGTGCCTGCTGGCCCTTTTGGTACAAGTAAGAAGTGGCCAGAGACAGACTGGGCAGCCTGAGGGAGTTTGCACTGTGTAGAAACACCCTAAAGCTGAAGGTCATGGCTAGTCCCAGGAGAAGCTCATCTTTTCACCACAGTCGAGATTTTAAGATCTTAATGAAAACAAATCAAAGCATTAAATGTAGATAGGGGATAGAATTTGCAGTCCAGGCTTAAAAACCACAAAGGCTCTGCAGTGGGTTAATGCATGCCAACCCAGTGTCTAGCTTTTTTGAATAAAGTAGATTTAATGGAGGGAGTAAAGGGAGAGTAGTAGGAAGTGCTATCGAGCATTCCCTTACAGGGACAAACAGAAAAGGTCCTTAAAACACAGAAGAGTCACTGAGAGTCAAACTTGCTTATTTATGTGATTGCATTTAAACATTCAAGTGTGGTATTTAAACCAAAGTTGGCCTCTGGAATATGAAAAGCAAGTCACCTTTGGCTAGGTCTTGCTACATAAAATAACAATATATTTCTTATAACATGACGAATAATTTTGCCACCTGACAAAGGAAAATGGAATGATTCTCATCATCAAAAATGACAAAGTCATGATCACTGGCTGTAGAAGGCTTTGATGCTGCCTTAAAGCATTAAAGACCTGCCAGCCCTCTCCTATTACCACAAGGAAAATCTCATTTGTGTGGTGTTTTGCTGTTGAAAACAGCATGTCCATGCATGCCTGACTGTCTGTAAGATTTGCTGATTATCCCTTTCATGCAGTTGAGGAAATCTAGGGTTCAAAACTTGGCCCAACTTGACATTGCAAGCTCCACAGAATCTGTGGTTACTTTTCTTATGACGTAGTCTCATTTACATTCAAATAATGACTGTCCTGATCAACTGGGATACCACATACTTCTAAAGATGACTTAAGATAACCGATACTGAACATTTGTTGGTAACTTTAAGACTACTTGTGATTAGGAGGTAAAGGACCTGGTGGTTAATACTTGTAATTCCAGCTACTTAGGAGTTAGATGTAAAGAAGAGCTCAGTGACTGCCAGTCAGGGCAAAAACTTGGCCAGGCTTCCATCTTAATTAATAATCTTGACATGGTGTTGTACATCTGTGACCCAGTTAAAGGATAGGAGGATAGGCTGGCCCAGGAAAAAAATCAGGAGGCCCTACTTGAAAAATAGCTACAGCACAACAGGCTGACCACGTGACTCAACTGGTGAATTGCTTGCCTAGCTAATGTAAGGCCCTGAGTTCAAGCCCAGGTTCTGACAAAAGATAAATTAAAACTTACAATGAAACCTCTTCTATAACTATCCAAAAGATAATTTAAAAAAATTAAGAAGAATATCCCTAACATTGAATGAAATCTCTGGACTGAGGGAAAAGGTCTAAAGATCAAGGAAAAAGTGATCCCAGGAGGAAAACCTCATGTATGGAGGACAGGATAGGTACAGAAGTCATATTAAAGAGGCAGAATTAAAGTCGTGAATTATATCACACCTGTGTAAGGGTGGAGGCAATGTAAGCTGTCTATTGCTTTGCTAATTATCATTTTGACTTAAAAAATGTTTGGCCTCAAAATCTAGATCTTGGTGAAAAACATTTGACTTTCAGGCATTAGAAGTTAGGAACATTGAATATACTCCCCCATATACACAGAATAAACTAAAATGACACAGCATCGATGACTGAATAGATAGATGATACATTGAGCAAGAAACCCAGCATGCTAACACTGTGTGAACATATCATGTCAAAACCTAACACCAAAGCGAACACAGGCTGTCCCAGATTTTGACATGACCCTAAAACTCTGCCAAGATATGCTAGGGGGTCTCCTGGATTCCAATTCTCATTTTCACTAGAATATTGTCTTACAATTTTAATTCATATGAATCCAACCTCCCAGCCTAGGCTTGCTAGAGGTGGGTACTACTCAAGTCGGAAGGGAAAACTACAGACAGTGGAGACCTTTTAAGTTGTGATGTTTTATTACAAAAATGTTATCGGCAAGTCAGAGAGCAGAGTTTCAGGTTTCACACAGTTCAAGGGGGACACGATTTCAGATATCTAGATGTCCAGGGTCATTCCCAAGCAAAGCAGCCAGAAAAATGACTGGCTACTTTTATAGTCCAGTTTTGTCCCAATAAGGGCCATTTTCCACAGTGAAGTAGAAACAATAAAGTCCTAAAGTTTGGCTCTTTAATGTATAATACGTTTCTACATTACTCAGACAGATGATTAAAAAATCACTTGTCACAGGCCATCAGAAGCTTACTGAAGGTATTCATCAAAGTCAAGTTCTTTCAAACCACAATTCACTTATAGTTCTATATGCATCCTTTGACCAACTAACTAGTAGTTGGTCTCTTTAAGCAGGAGGCAAGAGGGTTTTTCCTGATTAAATTTTCATAAGTCTGAGTTTCAGATGTCTTGAGATATTTTGTGGGAATCCTCCCATCCAAAGACAGCATATATATTGCTGTGTAAAATACAGTATTTTCCCGGGAACACTGACCCTCATTGTCAAAGGACTCAGTTCTCGACTGGAAGGAGGAAAGAAGGAGAGGAAATGGAATCTACTTTACTTCTCTTACATTCTCTCGGAATACCTGGTGTCTCAGACGATCTCCAGAGAGCCCTCGGTGTCCTTCCCCACAACCATAGGCACATCCCAAAGACTTCACTATTTTTATGAGCATGGTGAGAGCCAGCCTATGGTTGCTTACAGGAGTGCTTTCATCCTAGCACCATGAGTAGAAAGAAAAGAGGTCTGAGCTCCTTTTGGTACAGGGCTCTAAGTTATAATTACATAAAGTATACATGGTTGTTTTTACAGTGAGTACCCACCATTTAAGAGACAGAACGAAGTTCAACAAACAGAAAGAAACCTATGCATTCTGAACACCATCTGGTGGTTTTAAAAAAGCTGAACTTTTTTCTTGGAAGACATACCTTTACATCCTTGAGAGAGGATCAGAACTACCTAAAAACTATGGGGCTAACAGTGATCACAGAAAATGGCTTTTTTTTTTTAGAAACTACCCCCATCAGCAGACTTCTGAATGCAAAGCAAGGATTACTACTAGCTCTGGGGAACTGGTCAAAGACTGGATCTTGAAATCCTGCAGTGATTTTGTGACAATGTATACTTTCACTGTACTACAATACACATGTATACAGAACTTCATAAACCGTTCAGCTTGACTCCCCTTTTGGCTTTTGCAAAATGGCCTCTGAGAATTGTACCATACTTCCTATTAATTCTTGTGAGCAGAGAACTTGGCTCCTCTAAAAATGAGCTTCCTTGAAGTGCTTCCACAGGAGCAAAAGGAAGTTGTTGGTAAGGAATGATGCTGAGCCCAATGTTCGAGAGCCAGAGCCTTTGATAAGTGGTAGTCAGTCCTCCTAGTTACCTTCAGGCGTCAACATATACACCATAGACCCAAGGTTCCAACTCCTGCTCTCTAATTGATATGATGCTGCATATTAATTGCATGTGGTATCCCACAAATTAATATTTTTATGTTCTCATTTCCTCATCTGTGAATTAAGGATCCTGCTAGCTGCCTTTCCTACTATAGTGTTCAGGACAGAGAAAACAAAATAATAAGTGAGAATTTCTCTACAATTAGACATTTCCATCACTCATATGATCAGATTGGCACATTTGAAACCTCCTGTAGAAAGTGTACTGCAATGTGGGCAGGTATAGCTTGAGGGCTATGTAGATATTATCCTGCTCCTTCATGTGGTAGGGTAGACTTTTCTCATGCTTGTAGTTGGTCCTTTCCTTGTTTGTAAACTTAGGTAGTGGATGAGGTACTAGACCCTAGAGATTCTCCCTTCAGAAATGAAACATGCATTCTCTTTGCTATGAGAAGGGTTATAGAGTGATATCTCTGAGTTGAGTGCCTCTCTAGCTACTCAGAAGACAGAGATAGGGAGGATCATGGTCTTATGCCATGGTCTCATCTGAAAAACATGCAAAGTAGAAAGACTAGAGGTGTGATTCAAATGGTGAAATATTTGCAAGAGGTCCTTGGGTTCAATCCTTCCTACCACAAAGATCCATAATATTAGCAAAACAAACATTCACCATTATTTTAAGTGGAAAGCACTGATATCCTTTGGAGCACATTTATAACAAATTAGAAAGGTATCTTTATTTGTGAGTGAATTAAAAAAAAAAGCTGAGCCCTCTGGGTAGATATCGTCCTTTGTGAAGAGGCTCTGTGAGCAGAGTTTAGACTGGATCTCAGTCCTCACTGGCCTCTTTCCTCAAGGGCCATTGGATAATTACAGACAACATGGTCACATGCACTGGAATCTCAGAAAATGACATCCTGTGCAAGGGCTTACGTATACTAATCATCATATCCTCCTTTAAAATTTCTCTAGCTCTAAAAGCTCTTTGTAAATATCATTTGAGTTTTTATTACTTCAGAGCTTACAATGTCCTTGGGATTTAGGTCACTTTCATTGGAGAGATGCAGGAAGGTATAATAAGCTAGAGGAAAAAAAAATCAGAGATATTAGATAACAGTCCAGACTCTCTGTACCAGTTGTGGGCAATATAGAAACAGAAACTAAATCTTCCTTTTGGTACTAATCAATTCCTCATGCTCTGGTATGACAGGGTTGTGAAAGTAGATTCATTTTCTGATTCCACGGAAAATAACAGATGGTTTTAGGGCAGAAAAGAGCTTTGTGAATCTCACACACAAGGCACCTGATTTATCATCAGGTTCACTTTATAAACTCTTTGTACTAAGAAGTTTTTCTTAGAATTAATTGCAAACCATTTACATCTTGCTTGCTAGTTTGGAGCCCACATAATCTGACCTAAAGCATCCTCTAATGATCAAAAATGATCATGTTCATCAAGAGAACATTTAAAACTTGTCAGGCTGTAATACTTAGATAATATCTACATATGACCTATGATTGAAGCAGAGGGGAAAATCCTAAAGAAAAGGCTAGGAAACCCAAGAATATTGAGCAAGGATATTGGGATCAGAGGCCATGAATCTTGGGAAGATGTAAGTAAACTAAAAGATGAAAAATACAGACAATAGATACATATTAACTCTACACCAATGGGACTGGAAGGAAAAGAATGAATAAAAGAAGCAGCTCAATAACACTTATCCTATGTAAAAATTTGACATCTTTTAAGGAAAAAAAGAACAATTTATAGTTTATATATAATTTATGAAGGGAGTAGAACTCTGTGAAGTATAATCTTCTACTTGTAAACATGATATGCAGATTATTAGTTGCTAGAGAGCAAATTTGTTGTCAATTTCTGAAAGACATTTTCCAGCTAAGACCTCAAGCTGACATTAGTATGCGTTTCATAAAATTAAGCTGCAGTAATTTGCATTTAAAACTCAAAGCTGGATGCAAATTCTTGCTAAGTATAAAGATCTTAACCTCATGCAGATGGCATGAAATTCAGGTTGCCAAAAAATGAAGGAATGAGCATTCAGGAATAATCAATAAGAGGAAGGCCCAGGCCTCTGGGATGATCTAAGAAGAGTAAGGTTGGGAGCTGTTCCCAGGCTGAGCCATGCTAAATAAACCAACCAAGTAATGATGTACAATTACTTCCTTTCCTTGACTGTGGTTTGAAGCTGGCTTGCTATACATTGCAGCCTAAACTCTTGAACTGGTAGTATTTAGAGATGGACCTATAGGTGATTAAAATAGTAAAATTACATGAGGTCAGATATTCTTGTCTGTTCCCAACAGGATTAGGACTGTATAAGAGACACCTGTTTTTCCCCACACCCTCCCCCATTCTGCATATGCTCAAAGAAGAGGTCACACGAGCACAGATGACTGTCTGATAGTCACCTATAAGCCAAGATCAAGGCTTCAGAATGAAATCCACTTGCTGGAACTTTGACCTCCAGCTTCCTACATTGTAAGAAATAAATTTCTCGAGCCACCCAGCCCAGTGTGTGTGTGTGTGTGTGTGTGTGTGTGTGTGTGTGTGTGTGTGTGTGTGTGTATGTATATGTATGTATATATATGTATATGTATATGTGTGTATATATATATGTATATACCTTGAGCTAAGATCTCAATTACACAGTTCCTCAAAGTCTTGAGAGACTACCCCTGGCAGCTGGCTGAAAATTATGGAAAGGTAATATTATCTGAGATGTTCTCCTGCATTAGGAACGTGAATTTAAGAAACAATTCTATTCCATGGAAAACAATGATTCTGTGAGTTGGAATACAGTCTCATCAGTTTCTATGTATGCTTGCTGAGAAATACTTTCTCTCTATATTTATCATCACTTTCATCCTCTAGGAATGAACTACAGTCTGGGTCCACACATTGTTAGCAAGGACACACTGGAAAAGAAATTTGAGATAGCATTTCATGAGGACAATGAAGGTAAGGTAAGTCATACCTTCTCTTGGTTCTTATTCTTCTCATAAGGACCACCTCCACCTCCTCCACCTCCTCCTCCATCACCTCCTCCACCGCCTCCATCTCCACTTCCTCCTTCTTCTCCTCCACCATCTCCAGCTCCACAAATGGAAGGACCCCCAAATCCACAGGTAGAGCTTCCAGACACTGCTTTGAATTGGAAAGTTCCCTCACTCGGTCTCTTTTCCATGGTCTCGTTTTCCTTGTTTTCACTCTTCTTCCTGTTCTTTTCTACACAGGGCACGACACCAAGCTGAAGCAAGCACTCCACAATGTTTAGTGCCACATCACAGATGCGAGAGCTGATGTCATGGTTAAGCACGAGATACACAGCTTTCAGAACCACCTGCAGAAGGCAAAGGCAAACATAGTAAGTTACTTGCACTCCCTCTTCTGCTTAACCCACCTTCCTAAGCCTGAGTCTTGATATTCAGTTCACTTGGGCATCAATAACACAGGCAAGTTAGCATTTTTGAATCTAAGTTGCACTGGAAATATATTTGAGCTTAGTATAGAGTAAAATCACCAAAATAATTAAAAGCATATATTTGTGTCACTTAAGTATTTCAAAAGCTGCTAAGACTCAGTTAATGCAGAAGCACATTTTAAATCAAAGCATTTAAGTTCTCTGCCTTGCACTTTCCACAAAGAATGACTAAAGAACCATGATTTTTTTTCAAATGTGTAGAATAGAGGAATCTTTTCTCATTTGTGATTGGATAATTATTTACGCTTTAATTTTAAGTACATAATATTTGCATGTTTAAATTACAGTCTTTAATCAACTATAATCTCTTAAATTATTTGCTGAGCCTGGTCTCAAATGTGCAATAAAAATCTTGGTGAACTAGAATTGTAAAATGTAATAATCCTTTTATTTGCTAATAACTATATTCAAGTCAGGAATTCTTGAGGATACAAGCTTAAATCCTTTAAGAACTTCTGTTCATTTCTTTTGGCTACCCAGGAGGTTGGTAGTCTTGTTGCTTATGTAACAAAAAAAAATCATGAACATCTTATATTCATTCTGGGGGAAAAAAGAGGACTTAGTAAACACACACATGTATATTATGCATGTGTATTTGGGACTCACTATTAAAAATATTCTGAGATCATATTAAAACTAATGAAATACTTGACAAAAAAACAAAAGGTGAGTCTGATGGTTGGTATAGGTGTGGAATTTATATAGGCAGCATCTTCAACTTAGAAGCCAATATTTTTAAGAATCTGAATGCCCACCCTATCAACCCTTGCAAAGAGCATACTAAAGAGTCAGTATCTTTCAAGTCTGCATAAGAAAAAATTCTTGCTCCTTACAGAAAGATCAAGCATGCCATTCTTGTGGACGAAGTTGTTGGTCCCGTCGATGTGCTCCGTGTCCTCCAGGTAGCTGTAGTTTATGCAGGAGTCTGTGAGGCTTCGAGGAAGGTTTGCACACGCCAGAGGTTCATGAGGCATCTCAGGGATAGGCACCTGGCTACAAAGCTTCCTCATATGTTCACTGAAAAAGTCTGCATAGCCTACGTTGAATGAAGCCAGTGTGGTATTGAAGGTTGCAACTGTGATAGTAGAGATCTGGGATCGCACTAAGAAAATGAAAGCAATGTGTCATTTTTCTTTGGTTAACCTGAAGCATTAGCTAGACAATGATGCTATTTAAACCATGAGCACAGACATAGCTGGAGCTTTAATAGATACCTGACTTCCAGGCTTAAGGCTGTTCCCAACTCCCTTGGAACTGCAAGAGCTGTTAAGACTATGCAATAGTGGCTAAATACATAAAGGTTACAGAACAATTGGAATTGATTTATACCTAGCATCTTAGCTACAGAGGGCCTGAGATCAAGAGGACCACAGTTCAAAGCCAGTCCAGTCATTTAGTGTGAGAGGCCATTCCTAATGGAGAGAAGCTGACACGGAGACATGTCTGTCATCTCAGCTACGACAGGCAGCATAAAGCATAGGATAGCAGTTCAGACCATTCAGGGCAAAAGTGAGAGACCTTATCTCAAAAGTAACCAGAGCAAATAGTACTGGGGGCATAGATCAAGTGGTCCAACGCCTCTCTAACAAGCAAAGATAGGGCTTATAAACTATTTTATTTTCATCTAATGGATTAAGGAAAAACAAACAATAATAAATGGTTCTCTAGTGAAGTACTTATTAATCCTAGTTACTCAGGAGGCTGCAATCTGATGATCACAGTTTTGGAGCCAGCATTGGCAGTAATGTCCACGATGCTTAGCAAAAAGCTGGAAGTAGAGAGATGGCTCAAATGCTAGATGACAGGCATTTGAGTGAAAAAGCCAAGTGAGAACATAAGGTCCTGAGTTCAAGTTACAGTATTGACACACAATACACACGTACCACACACACACACACACACACACGTGTGTGTGCACACACACAGAATTCTTCTTTGGTTAAAGATAATAAAACATAAATTTGTGTTGTAACTAACAGATGTCAGTCAATACATGGAATACAGTTCAAAGAAAAAGGAATTTGAACTACGCTCCTGTGAGAGCATAAAAATAAGGAAAAGAATCAACTATTGTGTTAAGAGACGAAGCACCTGTTTGCTTCATATAGTGCACTGAGCTGAATCAGAATCTGTCTGAAGAGGGGTGGGGTGGCCTTGGGGTCACTGATGGTGTACGCCTCACCCCCCCCACCATCTGAATCCACATGTTTCCCAAGATCTCAGCTGGGGTGGGCCTGTTCTCTCTAGAAGTATGGTATCCATAGTGCAATGTCAGTCAGCTTGTGCTATTAAGCCTGTGCTAAGAATGGCCAACATTTTGTTATTTCCCTTTACAACTTCAGGGTGGGGGGAGGGAGGAGTTGGGGAGGTGGGAAGGGAAGGGATGGTAGGGGAAAAACAAAGGAGGAAGTGACAATGCTCAATAGGAAATGTACTCATTACCTTACTCATGTAACTGTCACCCCTCTGTACAGTATTTTACAATACACACACACACACACACACACACACACACACACACACACACACACACACACACAGAATGGCCCACATGCAATATAATAATGTGAGAGTTCAGGTTTCCAGAAGACACAAGGATGCCGAGAACAATGGAAATGGAACTTGGGGAGGGGGGAGACTGACCTGCCCACAGGCCCGCCCAGGACTCACCTTCCTTGACGGTGTTTTCCCCGTGGCTGTTGGAGGGGTCGGGCAGCTCACTCACCAGCGTGTGATGCGAGTGGGAGTGCCGCGCGCTCAGGCTCTCCATCTCTGTGGCTGCGTCGGAGCTGCCTCTCCGGGTCAGTTTTCCTGAGATGAACAAGAATACCACAAGAGGGTTGGAAAATCTAGAAGACTCTCTATTAGGAGATTGTTTATTTTGTCTTTCCAGAGGACAGCAACGAGAGGACATGAAGAAGAGCAAACAGCCAAAATAGTGAGAGCTGAACTTGACTGGGCACGAGTTCAGGTCGGCATGCTAAATGACACTGTTTGCGATCAGGTCAGCTCCAATCGAAGCCAAATGTCAGAAACCATCTGCTGTGCCCAGCTAGCTGTCAGCTCCTGATTTTAAGCTGGTCTTTTTATTATGCCCTTCATAAAAGAGAAAATTTTTTTCCCTTTGATTTGTTTCTTTCCTTATAAAATAACAGAGCTAAATAAAAGCTTGTCTTGAGATCAACAAATGAAACAATGCACCAAACCCTGTAAAGGTTTCTGCAGCTAGGATAATGTAAGAAATAGGGTCATTACCTGAGTATGCAGATTTCTCACATAATTAAGTTAATTGTGTGAAGGCACAGCATTATTTCTGTACTAGGGAACCTACAATGGGCCCAATTTTCTCGTCTCAACTGTTTGTGGGAGATGCAGATGTGCCAGGTTCGCCCTCAATCAAGATTCCTAAATAGGTCATGTGAGCTCTGCCCCACTTGGAAGGCCTTGGTGGTCACCTAAAATAGTAGTTTGCCAGCCTCCTTTTTCAATGCCACGTCTGTCTTCTCCAAGCCCAGAGAAACTTCCAAAGGAGAAGGTGCTGCGCGTGGGGGACACGTCCAGATGGTCCTCATGAAGCAGAAACGGCACACCCATTCGTCGCGGCCTCCTCTTCCCTGTATGGTGGTATGGAATGGAGCCTTTCCTCTCTCGGTCTTCTTTTCGACTCTTGAACTGAAATGATGAGATAAGAAGGGTAGGCAGAGGGCAATGAAGTCTCATGCTTTGAGGTAAAACAGGAAATGCTCTAGGAAAAAGAGTTCCAGGAAGTCACTGAAAATCATCCAACAGAAATCAGAAACATTTCCCTGATGTATGAAAAGAGCAAAAGAAACTAAGACAAAGGTCATACATTCTTATATTTTAAATAAATTTTTATTGTGAAAATATCGTACAGAGGGGTTACAATTACATGGGCAAGGTAATGAGTACATTTCTTATCAAGCATTGTTGCCTCCTCCTTTGTTTCCCCTTCCCATCCCTTCCCATCTCTTCATCTCCTCTCCTCTCCCCTCCCCGCCTTGGACCCCATGCACCAAAGTTGTAAAGTTCGTTTTTCGATATAACATCTTGTACATCTCATTGTTGCAATGAGTCCACCTCTATCTCTATTTAAACAATTTGTTTTTTTCCTTCCCTTCCACAAATTATATCAACATCAAATACCGTGGGGGAGGGACATACAAAGCAACAAAGAAATCATCTTATAAATCGGTTAGAAACAATAGCAAGAAAGAAAAAAAAACATTTGAGTCCTTATCTTGGGGTTCACTTCACCTAACATCAACTTATCTGACCGTTTCTGCTTGTCTCAGACATATGCTAGTTATTGCAAATAAAGGAAACCATGGGACCTATGTGTCATTGGGCCTGGCTTACTTCACTTAATATAATTTTTTTCAAAATCTTGATATTTCCTAACAAATGGGGCAATGTCATTCTTTCTGATGGAGGGATAGAATTCCATTGTGTATATATACCACACAAGTCATGCATTCTCTTGGTCTTTCTTTCTAGCTAGGTTCCCATAGTGTTTCTCAAATGCAGTTCCTGGACCAGCAGCATCATGTGTTAGAAATGCAATTTGCAGATTCAAACCCAGACATACCCCATCAAAAACTCAGAAGGTGAAGCCCAGCAATCTGTGTTTTAATAAGCCCCAAAGTTGACTCTGATGTCCACTAAAGTGTGAAAACCTCCGGTTTAGAACACAGGATTCCTAAGTGACCATTGGATTCACTTCTTTAAATGTGCATCACCGCTCATAAGGAGAATTAAAGATGATACACAGCATGCATTGGTACAATCTCATGTTTCCTATCTAAAAAGTATAACTAGGAATTATTCTATTGTTCGGATAATATTAAAAATATACCTATGCCTAGGTCTTTCAGCAATTCTGATTTAATTATTTAGTCAGCCCTGAACATTTGGATTTTATTTCATTTTTTTGCCGGTCGTGGGGCCTGAACTCTAGGCCTGGGCGCTATCCCTCAGCTCTTCAGCTCAAGGCTATCACTCTACCACTTGAGCCATAGCACCACTTCTGGCTTTTTCTGCTTATCTAGTGCTGAGGAACAGAACCCAGGGCCTCATGCATGCAAGGCAAGCACTCTACCTCTGAGCCACCTTCCCAGCCCAATGCTTGGTTTTTTTAAAAGCTCCTCAAAGCTGTCGTGTGCAAAAAAAAAAAAAAAAGACAAAATATCTCTTTTATCTCTCATGTGATCAGTGTGTTTTAGAAAAAGAAAAAGCTAAAGTAATTGGCTACTATTTCATTATTAATAAAGGCAGATAAATCTGCTACTTAGCAAAAAGGTAATATCATATATAAATATGTTCTTCATTGACATAATTAATGCTTTTGAAAATGAGACAATGAAATGGCTACATCTGAGTCTACACATTATTTTCTATTTTTATTAGTTCCACATACAGATAAGAAAAGCGGTAAATTCAGAAGAACATGATCTAGTTAACAAGATGACTTTTTTAAAAATTTGGGTTCAATCTCTGGCACACAGAATAAAATTTCTAAGGATCAATTTCTTCTCCACAAAATAGGCAATATGGATCTTATTGCATTGAGAAATATTTATATCAAGTATTGATAAACTGAGTTGAAGTTACTCTCACTGCACCACAACTACTCCTCCACGACACACCCAGTGTAGCGGATGAGTCGTCATGACAACCCTGTGGACCACTTAACATGGGAAGCACTAAATACATGCAAAGGGACGTGCACAGAAAAACAGGCCACACGAGAGCAGTGATGGACCTGAAGCTGAATTAGCCTCCCTTTCCTACCTTACCTCATGCTGCGTAGCTTGATCAGAAGGACTTGATCCTAAGTGGGATTCATCTATCAAAAAGCAGTTTCATACCCATGTATTGAATGGTTCTACTTACCTTTTTAAAGATGTTCATGCCCAGGTCTGAAGAAAGATCGGGAACTGCAGATCTGCGCAAGTTTGTCAAGGAAACCTTGGAAAAGGCTTCAGGGCTGAGAGATTTTTCGTCCTCGTTACACTTCATGGTGAGATCCTTAACAAACAGTTGTAAACAATGATAAAGGACTCTGGGATGTGAACACAAATACTTTTCTTATTCTGATGTCACCTTTTTAATATGGACAAGTTTTGTGTTTCAGGACCTAACCTATCCAAATTTACATTTCCCCAAACCACTGGAAAATCCTAAGTCTAAATTTTCTGTACGTTTTCAACAAATGGTGTTTCCAAGAAAGAGGAAAAGAAGAGGTGTTCAATGGCCACTAGGTGATTGATTTGTCAAAAAGTAATTAAAACTTTTGTTGGCACTATTGTGATTTGAACTCAAGACCACACTTCCTAAGCAAGTGCTCTACCACTTAAGCTGTATATCTACTTCTCAAAGAAGGATGTCACTACCTCAGTACACATTCAGTCTCCTTCTCTGAAAGACTATTATAAGTAGCACAATTACATGTCACAAAGCAATGATTATAATAATGACATCAAAACACTGAAAATTTCTGACTTATGAAACAAACACTAATCATATTCAGTGATCATTGAATTAAATCATTAGATATTTAATTTCAGATGATATCTAGGATCAACAGAGTATGTATATTATATAGTATATATAAAGTATTCATTTTATATGCTATATATTTATATTATATATTATATTATATATCAGTATGCTGTTAACTAGTATTATGACTATCCAGAAAAACCAAGCTTTCAGTATTAGAATAAACAAAGGCTAATAAACAAAGACTAAATTAGTGTGTACACGAAGCATTTCTTTCAACAGTAAATTAAGAATGAAAGGGTCCAACTGTGAGAGACAAAAAGGAAGGAGGATGGTTGGATTATTACCCTCCACTGAACACTGGAAACATGGTGAAGGGGGAATTAATGGGTTATAGATGAAGTGGTTAGCTCCAATGACAATGGCATGGATTGGGTTTGTCTTACTTGGGTTTTGTGAGTGTTCACTAGCGAGGGAGCTGCCGCCACCATGGAGCTACTCCTGGGTCTGGGCAGGAGAGGAATATCTGGCTCCGGGGGCTTCTCTGGCTTCTCTTCCAGCATGTGTCGCAGTCTTTGTAGGTAGTACATGAGAGACCACTGAGTGCCCTCCTCAGACCAGTGCGGCTGGAGCAGGCAGCGAAGGACAGCAACATCAAAGTAGGTGGCATAGCGGGACCTTTGACATGGAGGTATCACCAGAGAGGCCCTGCTCCCAAAGGCAGAAAGAAGATATTTACACCAGCATCAAGTCTACAAAGGCTTAGCACTTCATGGCTTACATGTTTCTGACTGTAGACTACAGGAAAAGGAAATGCAAAAACAATTAGTACAGTTCAAACACAAACCCAGGACATAGCTAATGCCCTGCATTTTCATAATAAGATTTTCATAATCTTTCTCTTCCCTTCTTGTGACACAGCTCATATCCTGTTAATTCTTCTCTTGTAAACAGTACTGCCTGATGTCTTGAGTGGCAATTACCCACATATACAATTGGATTGGAATTTGAATGCTATCTTACAGTCTTGAATTTATTTTTCAGTATGGGGTGTAAACTCAGGGCCTTATACTTGTTAGTCAGGTACCCGACTCTTGAGCCATGTCTCCAACTCTAAATCCTAAATATTTTGACTGACAACTAGAAAACAAAGTATAAGTTAAAGTTCAACGACAACAGTGCTACAATACTGCATTGTTGAACTGAGTTGGAAGTCATAGAGCAGAACTATCTACAATATCTTACGTTTCCATAGATGTTTATGCCAGAGTTAATATTTTCCCCCCAAAGAACTAGAAGTTGCTTTGTGCGTTACATTTGAAGCCTCCTTTGAATTTCATAGAGACTCCTTCCAACCTCTTCATACCCTCTTTACCTATGGTCACTCTCATCCCAACCCCTAACAACTCTTCTTAGATTATTGAAGTTACTTCTTTTACGTGTCTGCTACTTCTCTTCTTCCTCCACTCTTCTAGGTAATCCCTTCCCTTTACAGTGGCCAATAAGCTAGCATAGCATGTGCCTTCTATCCCAATCTCATTTTCTATCATCTGTACCCTAGTGTGCCAGTTAATCATTTTATTGCCCCACAGTTTAAACCCTCTCTTGTGTAGTAAATAATGTATTTTAATAGCTTCTCAAATTATCCAATGTTCTACGTGTTTCCTTTCAAGACCTTGACTGTTTATATGTCTAAGACTAGTTTGAAAGAGTAATAACCTTGATTTTCATTTCTATCCAGTTCCTAAGAAGCTTCTTTATTTTCCATTTCCCTCAACTCACTGGAGTTCTCTTTCTTAAAGAGGCATGACCAAATATACTCTTCTAAGCCTATCATTTTAACCTAAAATAAAAGGAAATCTTTTTTTCAGCCTTGGATTTATAAAGAAAAGACAAAGCATGAGGTTGGCTGACTACCAGCTGTGTAATTTTAGGTCTTCAAACCTTCATGACAATCATTTGACTTATTATAACAGCTTGTGAAGACCCTTATTTTCTAGACTAGACTTCTGGGACTAAGGCAGATACTAGTAGTTCAACAAAATTATTTCCCTCCTTAAACCAAATGAAATGATTAAATAGAAGACAACCACACCAAAGAAACATGTGTGCGTGATTTCTATCTTCCTGACTGGGATAGTATATTAACAACCTCATTCCTGAAGCTACTAAGGACCTCTCTTTATGTCCTCCTCTACACACTGATTTTATTTAACTGTAGATAATTACTAACTGTACAGTTAAGTGCTGTAGACATTAACTACTTTCTAACAGAATTTGTCAGCTCATTTCATGATGTACTACAAAACAGTAAGACTCTTTGCATATAAGTCTGACCAGATGCTAAAACATGTCTGTGATCTTATTAATGAAAATTTCAAATGTATAATATTGGAAGAGACCATTTGAAACAACAATGACTCAAGTAGCTGTATGTAGCAAATAATTATAATGAGAAGTGCTTTCATTTATGGTGTTGAGTTATATGACTAAAGTGTGAGGTATACTGGCCAAAAAAGCAAGAATGATCAATAATTGGTTTTATTTCATTCAAGACAGTATCATCAGAAATAATAATTTTATCAGAAAAAAATTTAAATTCATTAACAGACATTTAATAGAAAGATTTATGGATAAAAATATTATGTGGAGACTCTCATAAGATGTAAAAATTTTTTCCAATTGTAATATTCTATGATACTATGATTTTATAAGTTATTTGATAGAAAAATTTTATGAAAGATGATCAATACACTTCTTCTAAATACTATATACATAAAATAATGAAAAGAAACACACATCTAAAAGGTATAATTGTTATATCTACCTGACGAACTCAGATGAGTTTTACTTCTTCCTCAATTGTTAAAACATTTAAGTAATTTCCTATGTAAAATTATCTGGTAAAAAATTTTAAACAGGTAAGAATTGCTTTGTTTTTTAGGCAACAATGGCATTGGGAAAGCACATTACTATTAATGTATGTAGGGAGATGATAATAAAGTGTTCCAAAGAAAAGCAAGCACTCTGGAAAATAACACCACCTATCTGGTGGAAAAGAACTGCAGAAGTAAGTCTGACCCCAGAAAGAATTTAATGAAGCATAGCTTAAATGTATGCACATGGTAATTACAGATGAATCCTTGCATCAATTTAGGAAACTCGCTACCTATTTCATGATTACAGAGAAGAGTGATGTTCTATTGGTTCAAGGTCAAAGCAAAGCGATGATGAATTGGATTTTTAAAATATAGGTTGACAGCTTCTCCTGCTTGCACTGGTTTGCTGTTAGCATTCTTTTCATTTCTAATAAATCCAAGAACTCCTCCATCAGCGATAGCATTTTTGAAACATCTAACTATGTGCATAATTTCCATGGTAACAAGCCACTGTAGCTAGGCAGAGAGAAAGCACAATTTTTCAAGTGCTGGCAATTCATGTCTGTTTCACACATGTGGGTGCATGTATGCCAGATGAGGATGTGCAAAGATGTGTTAAGAAATTAATACATGTGCAGATGTTTGAGTGTGGCTATATCAGAGAACCAGAAATAAAACAATAAGGCTAGGTCCTTTCACAAAGAGACATTTTGGACTTTTTAACAGGTTTGGCTTTTATTTTTTACATAGGCACATTGAAGTGGAATCATAGTGGAATCATAATTTGAGTTTTTTATAGAACTGAAATATATTTAATGTTTATATTTGTAATTTCTAATGGTTAAGAAAAATGATGTAATAAACATAATTTTGTGGCTTTTGTGTCCTGAAGATTTCATCTTTACATTTGATTTTTTTAGGTAGGCCTAAGCTTAGCATTTGAAGTAAGAAGTTACTTACTGTTAGGTTAAAATAAAAAGAACATTTTGGAATTTGTATAAAACAGAATCAGTGCAGGAAGAATATTTAACAACTGATACAAAGAATAGGTAGCTATAATCTTTATAATGTAGGCAAAGATACCCAACAGAATCATTGTTTTCCATTATTATTGTTTATTGTAGTTGGCTGCTAATGATCCCTGCCTCCTGGCATTCATACAGTGTGGTCCCCTGCAATACTGTGTAAGAGTTAGCTCGTATGATTCATAGATCAGAAACACAGAGATGAGATTCCAAAAGATGCTGAAGGTTCCATCTTCGTTGGTTGGCCCTTCCCTTTCTTAGATGCCTTATTTTGTGAGAAGCCACGTCCAATGTCACGTTCTGCTCTCTGGACAGGCCCTGGAGGTAAGAAACTGCATCTTCTGAACAGTGTCAGTAGTCTGAATGAGGCTGAAACCATGTCCTTAAACAAAGGCTTCACATGACTGCAACCCTGGTCCACATCTTAAGACCCTGAGACACAATCAAGGAGCCAAGCTAAATGTGGATCGTGATCTTCAGAAACTGTGTGCAATAATTGGGTGTCTTATCTTCTAAGACTTGGGATAATTTAATTGACAGATAAAGTAGATTTTGGTGCCAAGATAAAACTGTCAACTTTGGGAATGCTTGTGGAACTCTGAAGTAGGTAGAATCAGTAAAACCTTGAAGAATGTGTTTTTTTTTAAAAGTTATTATTAAGGAGTTGTACAAAGAGGTTTACAATTCGTGTGTTTTCTTTTAAAAGTGTGCATTTGCCAAGTTTTCCTCAGAAATTGCACAGGCAAATGTATATTTTTTATACTGAACACTTAATAAGGCTTAGCAGGAAAGTAAGAAGCAGACTTCTGGAGAAGGAGGCTTTTCATTATGTAGTAGATGAAGTTTGCTTGCTAAGCTGTGGAAAGTTCAAAAATTACCCTAAAGAAATGGTGATCTGGCAAAGGAAATGTCAAAACTACACACTGCTGTGTATAAGTAGTTGAGCATTAGTGCATTTGCTACATGGTATGAGATTGCATTGGTATTCTAGGATTCTTTGCCCATTTAAAATTTTATTTTTAATTTACAAATAACAATTTTATATAGATGGTTTATATCTGCTTATATTCTAGTGATTTAATAACTGCCATTTCATGATAACATTATATTGCATAATTAAAAACATACTCTTTTAGTATTGTTCGAAAATATCCAATGCATTATTATTTATTATAATAATATAGCACTCTTGGTGCAATCAACCACTATTCCTTATTTCTCTACTTTAACAAATTTTCGCCCTTATATCAATAACTCCCCTTTTCTTATCTGATCCCTCTCAGCCTCACGTAGCCACATTTCTGCTTTGTGCTCCATGAGTTCAACTGTTTGGTTCTACATAGTTGAATTTAAGTATTTCTGTCACCATTGATCTGGGATAGTAAATGGGCAGATTAACACAAACAACTAAATCACACAACCCACATTACTATCACATTTTCATATTCTTCATCAACAGATTACTTAATGGAACACTTGCTTTTAAAATATAAATAAACAAAGGGAAGCCCATTCCTCCATAAAAATGTAGTAAATATCTTTGTTTACATGGCTCCATGTTTTCCATCACTCTAAAAGACCTTTAGAAAGTATAGCACCTCTGTACTATATTTTAAATACAGTTTCAAATGGTATCAAATGCATGTAGATTATTTTAAAATTAGCAAAGGGAAGGGCAAGTCAGATAGTGGGAGGAATATTTGTGAATCATTGTGTGGATAAGGGCTTTGTATCAGCATGAAAAAGGAAATCTTCAAGTTGAACAATAACACAACCTAGCTGAAATGTGAAAAATGTTTTGAATAATTAAGGAAAGATTTTTCAATAGCTAATATGTACATGAAAATATAATAATCATGGCACCCTTAGTCAGAGAAATATAAATAAAACTGCAATCAGATGTCATTTCACACCTGTTAGAATGACTACAATAACAAAGAACCAATCACAAAGGTTTCCAAGGAGATAAAAGCACATACTTTCATATGTTTCTGGGAATTTGTAAAGTGTTACAGCCATGTTGGAAAGTAGCTTGTTGATTTTTCTTTTGTCGTACAACCCTGCAATTTTTCTCATAGCTATCTACCCAATAGAAGAGAACATCCGTGTGCACACAGAGTTCTTTTTATTTTTATTTTTTAGTTTTTGGGTCCAGTCATGGGCCTGAACTCTGGGCCTGGGCACTATCCCTCAGCTCTTCAGCTTAAGGCTAGCACTCTACCACCTGAGCCACAGCGCCACTTTGCCTTTTTTTTGCTTATATGGTGCTGAGGAATCAAACCCAGGGCCTCATGCATGCAAGGCAAGCGCTCTACCACTGAGCCACCTTCCGAGCCCCACACAGTTCTTTTTAAAGCATTGCTGGTAATAGACAAACTGGAAGCAGTCTATATATCCATCAACTGATGAATAAAGGAAATGTGATAGATCCATACAATGGAATGTTATTTGGCAAGAAAGAGGAATGAACTACTGATACATGCAACAATGTAGGCAGAGCTCAAATATGTTATTGCTAAATGAGAGAAGCTAGATGAAACAAATAATAATAAGATGTATTATTGCACTTATGTGAAATGTCTAGAAATATATGCCAGTAGAAATAGAAAATGCACATGTAGTTATCTAAGGTCCAATATGGTAATGAGAGTGACTGCAATTGAATAAAAGAGATGCTTTGGGGTGACAAATGTTTTCTGACTGGATTGTTGTGAATAGCTGCATAATAAGATTACTAAAAGTCATTAAACAATAAACTTAACACAGATACACTTTATGATGTAGAAACAGTATCTAGATAAAGCTATTTAAAATGCCTCAGTTGGGCTGGGAAAGTGGCTCAGTGGTAGAGCGCTTACCTTGCATGCCTGAGGCCCTGGGTTTGATTCCTCAGCACCACATAAGCAAAAAGAAAAAAGCTGGAAGTGGCGCTGTGGCTCAAGTGGTAGAGTGCTAGCCTTGAGCTGAAGAGCTGAGGGAAAGCGCCCAGGCCCAGAGTTCAGGCCCCACGACCAGACACACAAAAAAAATAAAAAATAAAAAAATGCCTCAGTTAAAAAATACTCCTAGCCTGTGACTGTATTTGAAAGTAGAGGCATACAAATGGTTTCAGGGAGTCTCCCTCCTTAATAGGAATGGCAAACTCCATGAATGCAGGTGTCCATAATTTCAGCAGAAAGTAGAAAGGAGTCATTAGCTCTTGCCCATGGGGCAGGTGTTCCTAAGCAAATTTGTTAGGACACAAAATAACAGGGACAACTTTGAGAAATTTACAAATATCAGACTATAATTTCTAAGTATTTTGCAGTACCAACTTCAGCACAAGAATCTGGAGATATAAAGTATCCTTACACATTAAAACAGATCCTTTAACATCTCTACAATAAAATCTTTTGATGGCATTGTTGGAGTTTCTACACTTAAAACATTTACACCAGTAATCCACCCAGATATCTTGTTAGGTCAGACATTGTCTTCCTACTTCCCACTGGTTTGTTCAAATGAGAGCTATTCATAACATACATTTCTTCAATTAATCTAAATAAACCTTGACTGACAATACATGTACACATCTTGTACATACATATATTTTTTAAAGATCAAAAGCTATAAACATAGCTAAACATGCTTACTTAACTTTTAGATATGAAGACACATCTGTCTCTACTCATGTACCTGGAATGTGATGGACCTCTTTCCTGGGAAGTTTGGGAGGACAGACTTCCATCAAAGGAGTTTCCTCGGTGACAGCCTGAGATGGTGGCTTTGGGTGAGATGGAATCGGGCTGGAATGGTTCGCACGTAACCTGGAGTCCCTTTTGGATGTGGAGACAGCATATTAGTTTTTTATTTTCCCCTTATACATAGCTTCTACAACCATATATGTGCTACATACATAGTTCTGTATGTGTTCTTTCCAGTACAACAGATTATAATGCATTACAATAAGGGATTTTTTTACTGTGTCTAAGAGGAAATAGAAGCAGGTTTCCAGAGTGCAGCTGAGTCATTCCAAGTATTAGGCTAAGCAATTTCATAACTTCTATTTCATTTGCCCTTGACTCTGTTCTCCTTAGCCTATATTCAGTATGTAGAGAAGAGTTATAAACCTGACAATTCATCAAAGGTTTGCCGATACTGTAGAAAACCAAATAGAGGTGTGAGGTTACAGGTGAGCGGCAGGTCAGCAGGAGGTAATTAAATTGAAGCCAGCACATGAAAATGGAGGTGCAAGGTTCACATTGTATCATCATTCATCAGCGAGAGCGTGTGATACATTTTTTTTGAATTGGACAGGACCTTTACCCTGATTTGTAAGTACATACTCAGCAATTCTCTTACTGAGTAGCTTATTCTAATTACATGAGCTGAATTACATTTCGGCTCAGGCCAGACAGGGTATTTTTCCATCTGTATTATAGATGAAATGCTTTAAACACCATAATAATGCATAAACACCATAGCAGTTTAGACCTTATACTTTCTTTTTAATATTTTTATTATAAAGATACTGTAAACCTTATACTTTTTATTTTCATACGCAAAATCATGGAAGAGTCAACCATGACTTACAGAAAAACAATTATACCTGGAAATTTCACAAAATAAATCTCTTGAATTTGACCAAAGAATCTCTTGGCATTAGTACACATTATGTGCTTCATGTTTGATGATTTTAGAGGTTTTTAAAAAAATTAACAGATTGAGGAGATCGGCCAGTGAGAGAATACTTGTCTACTTGCCTAGCACACATGAACTCCTGGACTGAATCCCAGTCACAGTAAAACACAGAGAGGGGAGAGGGGAGTAAGTGTAGGTTCTAACAGCAGGTCCAACAGAACCATAACACAGACCACACACAGCCATACAACTCATTTTAAATTCTTTAGTACCATATTAAAAATAGGAAAATAGGTGAAGTTAGTTTTAATAAAATACTTTAACTCTAAATTTCAACCATATAATCAACATAAAATCATTAATAATGCTTCATAATGTTGACTTGTTTCATACTATATTTCCAGGATTTGATATACAATTTAGACTAGCTATATTTAAAGAGTTCAACGAACTACATGGGACTAGAGGTCCACCCAAATGGCCAATAAAAGTTTAACATAGTTAGACAAGAGTTCCTGGGGGAATAGAAGCCTCTATTGTTTCTTAGAAGGATAAAATGTGGACAGGCAACAAGAAAGGAAGAGAGCATTCCAGTTTGAAGAACCTCTAGGCTGAGACTCAGAGGCTGAGATAAGCATAATCTATGTGTTAAACGCAATATCTAAGTGACCTTATAAGTGATCTGAGAGGGGTCACTTAGGAAGATGTTCTCAGATGGTGGAACACAGAGTATTGGGTGAGGAGTCTGGTCATTAGGAGAGGGGATGTGCTTTATAGGCTCCTATAGAGAAGGGATATGATAAAAGTATGGCACCTTGCATATAATAGCTTTTATGAAATGGTGAGTGAAAAAATCAATTGGGAAGATTAGTCTGCATTATTAGCAGGTGTTTATATTTTAAACCAGAAGAGCTAAAGGTAAAAAAAAATCCAATTAGTTGCTCCAAACTGCAATCAAGTTATGAGGTCCTAGGGTGCATAGAATACAATGAGTATATCTTAGCAACACAGTGAAAAAATGATTTGGCAAGAAGCAAAAAGAATTAGAGAAAAATATGAGACACACCGTTCATGATATCTAAGATATTATCATTTATAAAATATTCTGTTATTTTCTCTACTACTAAAGGAAAAAGACCCTCTTAATTAAACAAGGACTATTGACTTCTTTACCAGCAAAAATTTAATTATACACTACCAGAAAGAGTTCCTTTAGATTTAGCTCATCATAGCCTCTGATTATAACATCCATCCTACGCATAAGTAGGAAAAGAGTACACACGAAGAAATTGATGTATCTTTCCTAAAATGTCTTCATCCTTATAAAACTCTACACAGAGTTCTTCATGTCCGACATTATCCAAAGAATTTTCTGTATGTCAAGAGTGTTATTTTACCTCCTTCTTCCCTTCTTGTCAGTCACTGACCACATTCATGAGGCCCAAGGAGGATGGCCACACCAATACAGCTACCAGGCAGAGAGAATATAGGAGAGTAAAGATAATCAGGTAACCTCAATTTCAAACCTGCCAAATGTGTGTACATGTGTGTGTATGTGCATACAAAGCATAATATGAGCAATTTTCGGCAAATGATAGTTACACTAGGAGTCTAAAATTTCCGACTTGGAGTGTAAAGAAAAAGATAATGATATTCCTGACAGTAATAGATCAGTTACAAAGAGATCCAATTATGATGACAAGCATTCAGTTTTACTTTGCATGTGTTGGACTGAAAGTGAAGGCAGGTCAACTGATGACAAGTTAATAGCAGTATACATTTCCGTGTAGCTCTCATCTACTCTGGGCCTTAATTTCTCTCTTTCATGAACTGTGACATATTGGCATTGAATCATAGTCTGTGTTTTTTCTCTTTTATGTAAGTAAATTTTAGTTCTCATTAAACTTTATATTCCTTAGTAGGACAGTACTTTACACTTTCTTTCTACTCCCCACACCATGAAACACTATCCAACCAATATAGAGTCACCTAATAAAAAAATTGTATGAAGAAAAAAAATTGTATGAAGCCAGCACCAATGACTCATGCCTATAATCCTCACTACTCAAGAGGCTGAGATCTGAGGATCACAGTTCAAAGCCAGACAGGCAGGAAAGTCCATTTGACTCATATCCCCAATTAACCACCAGAAAACCAGAAGTGCTGCTGTGGCTCAAAGTAGTAGAGTACTAGCCTTGAGCAAAAGAGCTCAGGGACAGCGCCCAGGCCTGGAGTTCAAGCCACAGAACCAACAATAATAAAAATCGTGATGATTATTATTAATAATAATTGTTAGTGTAGTTGAGGAGTTGGGAGGGAAGGGATGGTAGGGGAAAAAGAAAGGAGGAACCAACAATGCTTGATAAGAAATGTACTCATTACCTTGCTCATGTAACTGTAACCCCTCTGTAAAGTACTTTTCACAATAAAAACATATTAATAAAAGAGTTGACTGATAACTGGATGATATTCTATTTAATGTGAGGTGAGAAAATGAAAGCTAACATGTAGTGAGTGCTACTGATTGAAATACAGCATTGCTTCTCATATGATAGCCTGTGATATAATAATCTCATCATACATTATGCAATTTCAGTACTTCTACACTCTTTGAAAGACATGTAAAATTATTTTTCTTACTTGATTGACAGAAAATCTGAAGTTGTTAAATGTTGTATGTTCAGGGAGGGGGAGAAGGCTTTGAGCATGGTAGTATGAATGCATGTCTGACGCTTCCCACCACACTACCTCAGGAATTTCTTTCTTCCTTTTTCTCTCATTTTAACAAACTAACCTCTTGGTGTCTTGTGTCTTGATTTGGTGATTCACAGGTCTGATTTTGACTGTTGATAGGAGAACTTCTCTTGGCTGCATAAATGGGAGAAATTCTATCACCAAGACTATAGGTTCACATTATTTCATGAGTTTATTTCACTTTCGATTAAAAATCCCAACTAATAGGTCATTATCACACTGAAAGAAGAAATTTAATAACGGAGATTGTCTGAAAATCTTATCATGTCTTAGTGAGAAGTGTAGGCACTCTTCAGTATGACTCAGTAGGTAAAAATAGGACCATCTTCTCAGCATGGGCACTCAGTGGAGCATTACACATAGTAACAAGTTCTTACATAACAAGTAACAAGTTCTTACATACATTTCTATCCTATAACTCTCAAGGTATATAAGACACTAAGGAATCTGTGTAATCAAGGAGTGTCATATTAATATATATTCACTTATTTAAATGTATTCATTTACATTTATATTGTTTATATTTTTAACGCAAGGCTCACACTTGCTCAGCTGTAGCGCTATGCCTTGAACCAGGCATCCAGTCCAACTTTTTTGCCGGTTATTTTGGAGATGGAATCTTGTGGACTCTTCTGTCTAGACTGATCTGGACCTACAATCCTCCAGACCTTAGCCTCCTGAGAAGCTAGGGTAACAGGTATAAGCTACTGGTAGTAGACTTTACTCAGACATTTGATAAGATGCAAATGGTAACAAATATCTTCTTTCAAAAGGAGAATGAGCCTTTTAAAGTAACATCACTATCTCCATTACCCATTGGTGAAATAAGAACATTAGGCTACATACACAGCAAAATATAGATTTGGGGTGAAATATCTCTTACTACAATCAGCCAAAGGACTCCCTCACTAGACAACAACTGAACTGGAATGCTTTGATAACAATGAGGCACTAGGATTCGGCCTCCACTCCATCCACCGGGATGATGAAATAATAGTTGTAATATTTCACCCACATTAACTGATCTATACCCCATAATAATCCTGCAAGTAGTATTAAAATGCAAAATTCCTCCTTTACTGATGAGGAAACTGAGGCATTGACATTTAAATGTCTTGACCTAAAATCATATAACAAAAAAAGCTCATGCGCCTGGTTTGCTGTTTTTCTCTATGTGAATAAGCCTCATAGCTAGGCCACTCCTATGTGTGAAGGAATCTGCCAATGCCACCCTGCTGGGTGCCTGAGCTACAAACCTGTAATAATGTTCCTCATGGGCTTGACCAACGCTGTGAAGCCAGAGACTTCGGGCTGTCTATGTTCCCACATAGGCTGCCATATAACAAGCCCACTGGCCAGCCGGAAGGTGAGGTCAGATTCCTGGAGACAGAAAAGATCATGTGCAGTAATTGCCTTCTGCCAGTCAGCGTTGTCATTCACAGGTATTTTCAGATGATCTGTTCAACCTTCTTTCATAACCCATATAAGTATGGCCAGAGTAAACCAACAACTTTATCACTGCAATTGCCACAGAAATCAAACAACCTGCTTTATGTGGAATGAATAATTAATCAAAATATAGCTCTGGGGAAAACATAAAACACAGAAATTATTGTTTTGTGTTTGCTATAATTGAGACCTGCTTATTGCAAGATTCTTGGCAGAACTCTTCATTCATGCTTGCATTATCATTCCTCTTAATTATTTAATTGTGATTACTTCTCCCTCATGACACAATGTCCTCTGAGACTGGCTATTGTGACATTTTGTTCTCAAGTGCATCTCGCACTCTCGAATTTCATGGAATCAAGTTTGGTGCTTCATAGGGTTATTTTGCAGTGCTTTTACTCATAATGATCCTTAATTCCTTAAAGACATGGATAGATCAGGCGTCCTCATTTCCTCTCAGCTCCCAGTATCATAACAGCACTTAAGACAGCATTAGGAATTACATATACAATAGATTTGCAATAAATACCTGTGGCATTGGGCTGCCTTTACAACTCATGTCCATACAATTTGTCTATAATTGAAAGTCTCTCCCAGAAACACATTTTCTGATTCCTTGCTACATTTACAGAGGGTGGGGTATATAAAATGCAGTCTCATGTGGTAAAGGTACATTGTGAGATGACATTTTATCCACTTCAGCCTTGCAAATAGCAGGAAGACAGAATGGATAATACAGTTGCAGATTAATGAACACCACGAGGACCTAGAAATTCACTCGGGACAGTAGTTTGCAATGCTGACTTACATTAGTTAATCACTTTTAAAACAGGATGCCCAGGACTCACTGCACAGACCCATTAAATCAGAATCTTTTTGAGGTTTGCTAAACTTTCCCCTAGTGACTATCATATGATACATGAGGACAGCTCACAAAGCATTTGGTCAAATTCATCCCACATATTTCCCACAAATATATAGAGAGCACATAATGTGCTCTGGCACTACTTTAGGTTCCTGAATATAGTAGGTAACAAAGCACAAAAAATAATTCTCTGTTCAATGCAAAGGAGACATTACCTAGATAAGGGGATGCGTGGCAAGGTGTTGACGCTGAGACAGGAGGGCCATGGAAGGCATACTGAATAGACAAGTTTTGAGTAAAGAGCTAAATTAAATGAAGGACCTTCCAGGTAGATTCTTCTAGAGAAGTTCTCAATTAAAATGAAAATGCCCTAGCTAGGTGCTGGTGGCTCATGCCTGTAATCCTAGGTACTCAGAAGCCTAAGATCTGAGAATTGCAGTTCGAAGCCAGCATGGGCAAGCAAGTCCATGAGACTCTTATCTCCAGTTAACCACCAGAAAACTGAAAGTGGCGCTATGGCTCAAAGTGGTAGAGCACCAACCTTTAGCAAAAGAACTCAGGGCTAGCACCCAGGCCCTAAGTTCCAGCCCCATGATCCCTCCCCCTGACAGATGTCCTAAGTTTACTTATCATATCAAGAAAACAACTATTAAAGTGTGTCCCTAAAGTCAAGAGTAGACACACAAAAAAGATTAAGGAAGTTATGTGATAATTTATTACTTGATAGGCCATAGTAAAGATTTCAGTGGTTGCTGAGTAAGAATCGAAGCTACTACAGGGTTTTGAATAGCAAAGGCACCTGACTGGACATTTGTTTTAATAAGTTCACACTGAAGATAGCTTCAGAAAGAGCAAAGGTTGAAGAAGACAATTTGAGAAGCTATTGTTATCATCTAGGTGAAAGATGGTTAGAGTAGGTTGTTGGTAGAGACCAAAATTATAAGTGGTATACTATAAATACATTTTGGAGATAGGGTTTCAGAATTTTCCAGTTGATAGAAAACAGAGTATGACAAAGAAAAGTGTCAAGGAGTTTTGGCATTGTCATGAATAGACCTGGGAGAGCTGAGAAGAAGTGAGTAAGCAGCTAAACAAGAATGTCTGGAGGAAGGTGCCAGTCATCCAAAATCCCTTCAAATGGGCCTGGGAAATCCGAATGATACTCTCCAGCAAGCAGGGAATTAAGGTTAAACAAATCCTATCAGATTTGTCTCCAGAAATACAGGAAGCCAGATCTCAAGTGACCTGGTTTTAATGATTTCTTAGTTTCTGAGCTCAATCCTTTTCTATGTTTCTCACAGATAATCCAAGCACAAGTAAAACCCCAATGAAAATCACGGCAGAAAACATTAAATTCTTTTGAATAAAATCCTGGCTTCTAACACTTGCTCTATCACCATACCAGACAGTTGCTGCCTTCATTTTGTTATAATTGGTGCATTCTTGACTAGATTAAAGTATATATTTTTTTCAAAGTGAACCGAAAGATTTTCTTCCAAATATTTTCTCATAGCATTGATACCCGATTGTTTTCTAAATGAACACATGTCCATTTTCTCTAAATAATACCAATTAAATCCAAACAATCTTCAGACTTGAATACCTTGAGCACCTATGTCTCCTCTTGGGTTGCTATATTTCTTTGAAGTATTTTTTCAGTTGGTACAATGTATGAACTCTGAGTTCTTAATTTCTCTCCTAGATACTCCTTTAATGGGGCACTCGATGCATCACAACACAGAAAACCTAGCAGCTGGGGAAAACATTCAGTTGTGAAGCAGGTAGTCTTAAAAAACAACAACCAGAAGTTGTAAACACTGGCAGAATATCTTATTACCATGTTTCGGGTGTTTTCCTTCTTTTCACTGATGGTATGTATCCACAATTCACTGAAACAATTCTAAATCTATTTACTAGACACTTAGATTCAATGAAACAATTATCATTGTCATGTTGCTTACTTCCCTTTGAGGTCTTACATTCTGTTTTATTTCTTCTTATTTCCCTAGTACTTTAAGTAGTGCCCAGCACAGAGAAGGAAAGAATAAGGAAATAATATAAAATCATAGGTACACTGCCATTATATTTTTAAAAGATTCCTTAGTTTAGGATATATGAATCATTTATCACTGATAAACTTAAAATTAGTCTAAAATTAATAATATGCTTTATAGAATTTTCAGATTATTGATTTAATGTGACTTCGGCTAGTTTTGTTTGTTTGTTTCTTTGTTTTTGTTGGTCATGGAGCTTGAACTTTGGGCCTGGGTACTGTCCCTCAGCTCGTCAGCTCACTCTACCACTTGAGCCACAGCGCCACTTCTGGCTTTTTCTGCTGAGGAATTGAACCCAGGGCCTCATGCATGTGAGGCAAGCATTCTACCACTGAGCCAACTTCCCAGCCACCTTAAGCTAGTTTTAAACGAAACATGTAGGAAAAATATGTATCTAATAAGATACTGTCTTACAGTAGATGAGTCACTTGGAATTATTTGTTAATTAGTAGTGAATGAATTCAGCAAGTATTAATTAAGCACCTACTACACAGATACTATATTGGTACAATGTTACTTTCAAACCATTTGGAATGTAGTGAGATATAGATAAAAAGATGGCAATAAACAAGGTATAACAATAAAGCTCTAAAATATCATGGAAATAGAAGAGAGTGGGTCTTGAATGAAGTTTAAAAGGACGGATAAGAATGTTCTAGATTGACAGATCGAGTAAGAGGCTGTTCCTGACACCTATATAAGGAAAAGCTTCTTGTTTTCTTGGCTAGAACCCAAACATCTGGAGTGCAAAGACAGAAGAAAGAAAAGAAAGGCATACTATAGACAACTCAGTATATTAAACCAAGGGCTTAGAGTTTTGTCTTCTGTATGATGAGAGATGAATTATTTATTTATTTATTTATTTTGCTGGTCATGGAGCTTGCTGGGCCTGGTTGCTGTCCCTCAGCTCTTCAGCTCAAGGTGAATGCTCTACCACTTGAGCCACAGTGCTACTTCTAGTTTTCCGAGTGTTTTGTTGGAGATAAGAGTCTCATGGACTTTCTTGCCTGGCTGGCTTTGAACCAAGATCCTCATATCTCAGCCTCCTGAGTAGCTAGGATTACAGGACTGAGCCACCAGCGCCTGACTGAGAAATGCATAAATTATTGTGAGCATGTTGATGACATGATAAGATCTACACTTCAGAGAGACTATTTGATACTGACAATGGATTTTATGGGATACACATGGAGACCCTTAACCCAAGCAGAACGTAAGTAGTCCAAGTGAGATGAGACAAATTTTGGGTTAATATAGCAAATAAGAATAAAAAAGAGATGATAAATTGAAGAACATTTTAGGAGACAAAATTGATAGGACACTAATTAATAAAATATACAGGTAAAGATGAAGGAGTAAGTACATTTGAGTTTGAACAAAAGATCTGGAATATAGACGATAGGAGAAAGGCTGACTCCAGGGAAAGTGTAAAGTGACTATGGAGCATCTATGATGAGTTTCCAGTTGAAGGCATGATGGTTGTTTTATATAGAGCCAAGGATTTATGAAATGAGGACTGTAAAGCAGAGATTAATGACTCGGAGCTTATTCATGGTTTTAATGGAAAAACTCTGGACAGAAATTTTGGTAGAGCCGGGTGCCGGTGGCTCACACCTGTAATCCTAGCTACTCAGGAGGCTGATATCTAAGGATCATGGTTCAAAGCCAGCCTGGGCAGGAAAGTCTGTGGGACTCTTCTCTCCAATAAACCACTAGAAAACCAGAAGTGGTGCTGTGGTTCAAGTGGTAAAGCGCTCGCCTTGAGCTGAAGAGCTAAGGGATAGTGCCCAAGCCCAGAGTTCGAGCCCCATGACTGACCCCCGCCCCTGCAAAAAATGGTAGAAAGTCAAAACTGTGTAGAAACTTTGTAGAAAGTTTGTGTTAGAATCTCACTTCAGTTATTAATAAGCTCTGAACATTGGCTTCTTCTTTGGTAAGGTGAAAAGAAAGATGCCCACCTCCATACAGCAGAGGCAAACAGAAACAAGTGCTTGAAATGGAGTAAATGGAAGGCGAGTACTTTGGAGGCCTGTCCTCA
This sequence comes from Dipodomys ordii, assembly GCF_000151885.1. Taxonomy (NCBI): domain Eukaryota; kingdom Metazoa; phylum Chordata; class Mammalia; order Rodentia; family Heteromyidae; genus Dipodomys; species Dipodomys ordii. The sequence goes on along the minus strand of NW_012267217.1, from coordinate 45,111,493 downwards.
TGTCTATTGAACTTTGGCTTCTTAGTTTTGTACATGATGCTCAACAGTCTGCAATACAGTCTGTGTGAGGACCCGGTGGGGACCTCATAGAGTAAGATCAAGAAAAGGATGGGCAAGTGGGCAGCACCTGGAATTGGAGACTATATTTCATAGAACCTGCAATCTAGAGTGTTTTCCTAGCAGCACACAGATCTCTGGGATTGGGACAGAAAGGCAGATGTTGGTCTTGATCTGGGGTTAGAGTTTGAAGGGTGAGAGGTACTTCACATGGATGTAGGAAAGATAGAATAAGAGGATAGGCTCCTAAATAGTCTAATAACCAGCAGGCCATCTATGTGTACTAGTTCTCAATCAGGGATGATTTCCTTCCACTCACTCTTCTGGAAACACTTGATGACCTATAGAACCATGTGTGGTGGTTTCAACTCAGGGAGGAGATGTTATTAGTATCTTGTGGCTAGAGGACAGAGTACCAAATAGTCTACAATGCATGGGACAATGTCCCACAATAATTATATGGTACAAAATGCCAAGAGTGCCAAGGCAGAGCAATTGTGATCTGCAGATTATACATTCCCCAGCAACACTGGGAAAATGTATATACCTCTCTCAAATGGAAAAGCCTTGAGGGGAATTTATTGACTCATTTATATTCTGTATAGTGTTTGGAGCAATATTTAACTCATACCAATGGAAAAATAATACAAAAAACCCTATGCTAGTAATACAGCTAATAATTTATCATGCCTCTATCATTGTGTAGTGTTTAGTGTAGATTCTTCTAGATTCATAAGAACTCTATTACTAGGCCACATGAAAAGCTTAGGCATCTTCAGTGAGCTTTCTAAACAGTTGTAGTTTCTCTTGAAAGATCTGGCTGCTTCTTTTAACGGTATATCATATTAACTGCAATAAAACACCAACATCAAAACCAACTCAGATAATTGTAGACATCCTTATTGATAGTTTTTAGGAAGCCTTTTATCCTTTCCTGTCCATTTTAAGGACAATGGACTCACATATAATTGTTGTTTTTAAAACTTGGATCCACTCTTGATAATAACTGAGGTTCTCTATCAAATCAGTCACAAAATACAGAGGGCCTGATACATGCCATACAGTAGTTAAACATTAGAGATACAATTGGAACCTAGGCAGTCAAGAAATGGGCAATCAACATGTACACAAACATCTATAATAATTCCAATGGAATTATCAAAAGTGGAAAACAAGCAGAAGAAGGGACTTGTAGCACAAAAGTAATCATAGTAGACTCATTGTGATTGTTAATGCCTACAAAGCTATGCACACACATACCCCTCCCCCACACATACATGCTAGCTTGAATATTTATTCATTAGGGTGAGTAGACTGATAAGATAGATGTGGCCATGTAAAAATATAGGATAGAGAATAGATATAGGATAGAGAATTTCCTTCAAGGAGAAGGAAATGCTAGTATAAAAATAAAAATAAAAATGAACTTATGGGGTTTGAAAATGAGAGACTCCAAATAGTAAAAGGTTCATGAACAAGAAAGAAGCAAATGAGATGAACATAAGCAGACATACTAAGAATGAGTATAGCAGACAGAACTGGAGATAATGATATTAAGCAAAGGAGTGAAGTTCAGAAGGACAAAGGTTGTGTGTTTCTTTCTCGTATGCAGAAGCTAGTCCCAAAAGATTATACATATATTAAATATATACATATATACATATATGTGAACATGATTATGATTGTGAAATGATGTGGAGGAAAAAAGGAGAGGAGAGAGGGAATGAGAATGTTGGAGGAATGATTGATATCAAAATCCATTGTCTACGTATGAAGAAGACATAAGTAAACTGAGTGCACAGTTAATACACACTGGGAATGAACAAAGGTCTTACAGGTCCCCTAGTGACCTGGTGTACAGTCTCAGTTAAGCAAACATTTTCTACTTAAGTATACCCTTTATAAAAGACTTCTAAAATGGAAATTTAAAGCTTTTGCAACCATTTGGTTTAACTACATTAAAAATGTGTAAAAATGCTGCCAGGATATGAATTGCATTTTGAGAATTCACAGGTTGTTTCAAATCCATTCCTATCAGAAATGGGACAAAGTCAACAGAGAGAAATTTTTAGGAAACTAAAATAAAGTACAATGTCTCATTAGTCCCTTCCCCCACTCATTGTGATTGTTAATGGCTACAAAACTATACACATGCATCCCCAACCCCCACACATATATGCTAGTTTGAATATTTATTCATTAGGGTAATATTATTCTACTAAAGAACACTTGAATATAGTAACAATTTTAACTCCTGTCTTAGCAGTTAGAAGGAACATGGTATTATGTGTCTTCATATAATTAGATGCATCCACAACATGGTGCACTTAAGGATCTAAAAGTTTAGGTAATATCACCAAGGTTAAGCATCTTGGAAGTGTTAGCTAACTGATTTCAAGTTTAATTCTCTTTTCTAGATCCAAATGTGGATGGATATAATTACATTTTAAGAATATTGGTTTCTTGTAGTCCCATGTTTTTTAGTTTAAAATATTTTAAAGTACAATCCTTCAGCTGTAGCTGTCAGAAAGTCCATAGGGACATAAAATTTTGAAACTTTCTGCTCTAGACCCTATTATTATAATAGAGGTAGTTACAAAAATGTAATAAAACCAGAGAAGGTAGTTGCTACGTGGAGGAGGCTGGAATGAAAGCTTCATGGAAATGACATCGGTAGATGTTGGAGGAAAAGAGGAGGGGAAGGAGGATGGTGCAAACAGCAAGAGCATTTTCAGTGAATGCTTTTAAAGACTTTCAAGGAGGTGGTCAGTAGGGAATAGCAGTTGATAAATCAAGAAAAGAATTAGGCCCTAGATCATTCTTGACTTTATACACCAGGTTCCATTTGTTGGGTTTTGTTCTGAGTCTAATGAGAAACCACTGAGTAAGTAAAGGATACATTTGAAATAATATTCAGCTGTGCAATACAAAAAGTGAGACTTTCCATGCCTTGGCTTGAGATCATACAAAGATATGAACATACCAACTAGAAATACCACTTGAGTCCCACCCCCACCTCATCCCCATCCCACCCCAACCTGGATGCTAGCTTCCTGCTTACCTTGATCCTATGTACCAGAGGAGCAAACAGAAACACAAACAGCTCCACAGTAGCCATAGAGTTCTGGAAGATCTTCCTTCGATTGTTCTCCTCTTCATCATTGGTGCTGCTTTGGCAAGGCTGCCCCGGAGATCCCTGGTTTTCAACTTGGTGGATGAAAGCGCTGCTGCTGCCACCCCAGCTGGAGCCCCGGTCTGTGCCACCAAACCGCTCACTGTTGCAGTCCTGGGGGGCCTCCAGGAGCATCCAATGCAAGGTGTGAAGAAGTTTAGTCTCAGCCACACCCAGCTTATCCTGGTGGCCTGCATGAGATAATCGCAGGGCCAGGGAAAGGTCAGCCATGTGACCAGACCAACAGAGGTGGCAGAGAAGAACATCTTTGCTGTGCTGTGTGGTTCAATTTCCTAGGGGACACAAGCATCCCTCTGCATCGCTAGCAAGCATGGCTTATTGTGGTTTTCTTACTGGCTACAATCTTGTCAGACTAGCACACTGTCATGGAGAATCCTATTTCATCAGTTTGATTCCCAGTATATTCCCAGACAGGTAGCATCAGGGTTAAAATATAAACTCTGAAGATAGCAACTTCTATTTTAGATAACATGACCTGGAAAAATACCTCTGCAAAGCTAACATTTGAGCAGAGTCACAAATGAGGGGGAAGGAATGAGATGAAAAGTATGTTTTTTAACTTGGGATAAATAGCAATAGCTATGACATATGTCCAAGTAAAAATGACCGTTCACAAAATTACACACACACACACACATACACACACACACACACACACACACACACACACACACACACACACACACACAGAGCTCTTACTACGACAAAGCTGGGGAAATGTTGTAAAGGTGATGCAAAATTCCTGAAAGTCATTTCCCTAGAAACTGGACAGGCAAAGAGCTCCTTCATTAGAAGTCACCTTACGCAGGTGAGTGTCTTTAGCTAACCTGTAATTTTTACTGTTTCAGACAAAGATGTATTCACATACTTCTTGCAAAGTCAAGGAATTAAAAACATCTGGATGTCAGTGGGTGACTCATGCCTGTAATCCTCGCTACTTAAGAGACTAAGATTTGAGATCAAGATTCAAAGCTAGTTCTGGCAGGAAAGTCCCATTTGTATTTCCAGTCAACCACCAAAAAGCTGGAAGTGGAGCTGTGGCTCAAGGGGTAGAGCACTAACCTTGAGTAAAATTGGTCAGTAATAGTGCTTAGGCCCTGAGTTCAAGCAACAGGACTGGCAGAAAAAGAAAATTAAAGAAAACCAATTCCTTCAGTGATAAATAGACAAGATTCTGGTACTGATGTGAGGGAAGAATTACATGAGAACCTACATACACTTTCCCTGGAACAGTACTAGTTACTACTCAGTACCCATTGTTCATTGTTCTCGGGAGAGTTGGCTCTAAAGGACAAAGATATGCAACTACAATGCAGTACAGAAGCACCCACCTAGCTTGTTCCTGTTTGAAAGTAGGGTTGCAGTGCAGTGGAGGACATGAGGCAGGGCAGCTTGCACCAGCTCCCACCTGGAAATGCTCTGGATGGCCTCCGAGAGGGCTGGAGAGAGGCCATGAAGCTTGTTTTCCACCAGCACTCGTTCAAAGGACTGCACGTTTAAAAAGACAGAGGAAGATTCTGATTGCTAAGAAATGAACATCAAAGGACTCTATATCTAAAAAAGATGTAAATCATTGGACTGAAGTTTTTAGGATGCACAATTGCTGTGTTCCATGCATATGTTCACATGCATATGTTCAACCTGCAGTGAATATATCTGACCATTTGCAAGCTGTTGTTTTGATTTGGCTGGGTTTGGTTTTTGGCAGTGCTGCAGACTGAACTCAGGACGTCATTCTTGGTAAGCAGGTGTTCTACACTTGTTATGTTTCCTAGTCTTTTTTAATTTTCAGTTTATTTCTAAATAGAGTTTCATACATTTTTTGCCTGGACCTCAATCCTTCTATCTCAGTTTCCTGAGATAGCTGGGAATACAGGTATGTGCTACCATGCTTGGCCTCATTTACAGGCTTTTGATCCAAAATATATGGCTTGAACTATTAATGAACTCTAGTTTTGTCAAAATAAGCTTCCACTAACAAAGAACAGAAAAACATACTTAACCTCAAGAGATTTTTGAGTATGATATTTTATGAAATGTTGCTGAATCATCCCAAAGAACCATCAGAGCAGCAGATGGAAATAAAAATGTGGGAAGTATGCAAAAGTGTCTTGAAAGACAGAATTTATGTCAACTTGTTCAACAGGTGTTTACTTAGATACAACTCATGAATGTCAGCCATTTGCAAAGCCTAATTTCCCTGATTTATTCCTTGTACCCAGTAATAATCTGGAAAAATATTCCTTATTTTCATGCCTAGAACTGTGAAAAACCACTTTGAAAGTATCTGTTGGATACAGAGAGAAAAGGGGATGAGGGAAAGAAGGAGCAGAAACTATCCTTGCTTTCTCTTTATCACATCTGTCCGTGCCAGGGATTCTTACAGAGAAGGAAACATGTTAAAAAGTTTGATCTAGCCGGTAGTGTGGGGAGGGATAGTAGGAGAAAAATGAGGGAAGGGTAACAAGTTTGACAAGAAATGAACTTATTTACTTATGTAACTGTAACCCCTCCATACATCACTTGACATAAAAAAAAAAAAGGTTTGATCTACTCAGTTGTTTGTTGGTTGGTATGTTTTTTGTTTTTTGCGGGTGGAGAATATCACTACTTTATTGGGGGAAGAGAAGCTAATAAATACTAGAATGAAAGAATTGAAGATTTAACTGTAAGGACATGATTAGTGCTTGATTCCCCAAATGGTCAATTGGCATTATTAGGGTATTTGTGAAGAAAAGCATGACTTGCTTCAGAGAATATCCAATAAGAACTATTTCATATTTTTACTCCAAAATAGAAATGAAAGGTATTCTGAGGTTTTAATACAGAGTAAAATTGAAGATGGAATCTACATCTAAAAAAAGAATATAAAGAAGACCATTAGATCTGTTGGACATATCGATACAAATACTTAAAATTTTGGAGTCCTTGTGTATCTATCTGCAAATTCATTAAGTGATGTGTATGTTAGAGACTAAGAAACTATAGTTTATACAGTTTAATAGTACATGGAAGAGGATAAATTACATATCTTATAATCTCAGTAAGTTCGAGGTAGTTTTATATTACTAATTACTTTTTATATTACTAATGTAATTTCAGAGAAGATTTTAAACTTTGGAACTTGTTTTCTATATTGCTATCTGTATACCTTGCTCCCTGTCTATCTACCTATCCATTCTTACATGTAACTTTGCTGCTTGATATTTTGTGGCAACATCGGAAATGTCACACGTATGTTTGCCAAGAACAGAGAAAGGCCATGGTTATTTTAACTAAGAGAGTTGTCAATGTGGCTTAAGGAAGGTATAGAGATTTCAAGAATCAAAAAACTATTCCAATTAGTTAGGTACAAGATAGTCCATGAATTGATTATTTTAAGAAATTTGTGTTTAAAAAATATCCCCACTAGGCATCAGTGTCTCACACCTGTAATCCTGACTACTCAGGAGGCTGAGATCTGAGGATCACGGTTCAAAGCCAGCCCAGGCAAAAAAAAGTCCCTGTGAAACTGCTAAGTCCAATTAACCACTCAAAAGTCACTCAAAAGCTGTGGCTCAAGTAGAGCGCTAGCCTTGAGCACAAAGAGGCTCAGAGAAAACATCCAGGCCCTGAGTTCAAGCTCTAAAACTCACCCCCCCAAAAAATTCCCTATGGCAATTCTGAAAGAGAGAGACTTAACAAAACAAATTTCTACTTGAGTATCGTGTGTGTGTGTGTGTGTGTGTGTGTGTGTGTGTGTGTGTGTGGTGTGTGGTGTGTGTGTGTGTGTGTGTGTGTAATTTCCTCAGTTGCATTCTATCATAATTTGTGGCTCTTACACATTTCAAAGCTCTTTATGAGAAGGTCATCCATGTAGCAATTTGTAACTATTGGTGTCAATATTCAACTGAGTATCTTTCATCATTTACATTATACAGCTATTTGTGGGAGTTCTGGATTTCAATGGAGGCTGCTAAAAAATCCATTTCCAATTTTCTTCATTATTTCATGTCTTACTTAGTCAATTTGCAAAACAAAATTGTCTTAGAACTTTGGGACAAGTGCACTTCATAACTGTATAAATATTAATGTTATTTTCATAATTTTTTACTCTATTCACTTCCAGACTTGCAGAATATAGATGACACATAAAAGTATAGAATTGTATACATTGTTCTAGTAATTCATAAGTACTCAATTTATGAATATCTACTGATGGTCTCCATTTTGTAAGAATTTGACTTTTTACACTACTCCTGAAGGCCTATGGTTCCCTTATCTCTCTACCCTCTTTTCTCCTACCCAGTCTCTCCCCACTAAGGCCCTTTGCCCTGCAGTCCCCTGCTCTTTCTTCCCTTCTTCCCTTCCTCCCTCCCAGTGTCATTGCTCAAGCATCACATTAGTAATTAAGCCTTATCTACCCACTGCTTATAAAGCACACTCGACCACAGGGCTTCCTAATCTCCTTTGTTGTTTAATTTTTCTCCATAATGCTTATCACCATCTGGCTTAATGCGTGTTTTCTGTACATATTTGTTTGAGGCCTGTCCAACCTTCTCCCCCCACCACATACACACACACTGTAAATGCTGTTATTTTAGTTTTTTCTCTATCCCAACAGTAGAATTGTACCTGACACACAGTAGGTGTTTGATAATATTTCCCCAGTGAATTACTACATGCATCAATATGATTTAGTCTTTCTTCGGGTTCAAATTACTAGGCAGAACACAAAAATAATCATTAAATGGTGAAAATCACATACCACGCAAGAGGCTTCATATTGCTTCCCCAGTTTAGGCCTCAAAAATGCACTGAAAAGCCGAAAGAGATTTCTGTTATAAACATGAGCAACATTTTTGTGACAGCATCCTATGATATATTTTTCAATGGTTGAGCCACGGTGCCGTGAAACTCCAATTTCACATTTCCTTATAGCTTGTTAATGGGCAAGTGTTGAACAGCTGACGACGTTCGCTTTTTACACGTGCAATTACATAGATGAAAAAGATGTGCAAATCTACCATTTTCCCCCCATATCCTCTCCTCTCCGAGGACTTTCACCTAACCAGATGCTAAATCGCCGATGGCGAGAAGTGGTGCGTCCCTCGTGTGTGTGCAGTCCTATTAAAACCTAAGAGACTGAATCCAGCTGTGGGCCACAATTGCTACAATCTGTTTTCCTTATCTGCTAACTCTCCAAAATAAAAAGAAGACCATCTTCTCTGCTATGTATTGGAATAGCTATCAATCTTGTCCAGAGGGGAAGAGCAAAGCTGTTATCAAATATGAGTCTTCCTGGTGGAAGAGGAAAAGAATACGCCGGCAGGATCCGAGTAAAAATGGTTAACAAGTGGGCACAGCAGCTATTCGCCAAACGGGAGAGCTGCAAAAAAAAAAAAAACAAAAAACAAAAAACAAAAAACAAAACCCCACAACAGGTCACCCAGCTGGATGACAGCAGGAGGTGGAGGGGGCATGGGACTCCAGAGCTCACCAGTCATGGTCATTCTCTTTCCTGGCTCCCTGCCCCTCCTCCCAGCCTCCCTGCCCTGCCAACCCCCCCATAATGTATATGTATTCATTCCCCAAGCCGCCGAGCTGCGTGGCGTCAAACTTCACTGGCGTATTTTTTGCCGTGTTATGTTAATGCGTGTTTTGAAGCGGGTGCACAGGGCTGTGCTTCCAGCTCGGCCTGGGCAGCGGCGGCGGAGGTGGCGGCCCCGGGAAACGGTGCCCAGCCCGCCCCGCGCGCGCCCCGGGCGCCCCTCACCTGGTTTGCCTCCACAGGAAGGTCTGGATGGGCAGGGGGATGCCGCGGCTGCTGTCCGGCTCCTGGCCCTCGGAGCTCTTCCTCTTCACCATGATGGTGGCTCCCGAGAGTCCTCCTACAGGACCCAGCGCCGGGTCCTCGCTAGCCGCCGCCACCACCACCGCTTCCTCCTCCTCCTCCTCCTCCCCCCGCCGCTCCCCCCAACTCTCATCCCCTCCTTCCCCGAGGCAGGGCCGCCTCTCTCCGCCCCGCTCCCCCGTCTCTCGCCCCTTCCCCCACCCGTCCCCGCGCGTGGAACATGGCTGCGGGAGGCGGGC
>NW_012267217.1:44994414-45102089 GCF_000151885.1 Dipodomys ordii | reverse complement strand
GGGGCCCGACGAGCAGCAGCAGGGGGGTGGCCCCAAGAGTCCACGCGTCGCATGGCACGCGCACGCCGGGCCCCTGCCGGCGTGGCCTCTCCGGCACCCAGGGTCCGGCTCACCCCCCACCCCCAAAGGCACACAGGCTCTGCACCCCCAGGAGTGCACCCCTGTCCTGCCTTGGCCTCACCTCCGCCAGCCCCAAGGACTGTCACCGTCCGGGGAGGAGGAGGAGGAGGAGGAGGAAGAGGAGGAGAAGGAGGAGCTTTGGAGAGCCGCAGAGCACACAGCGAACTCTGGCATCATTCGCACCTCTAGCAAAGAAAGAGGTCAGGAGTCCACCTCGAGGGTTTAGCAGGGAGAAAGCACACAAATCCTGAGATGGGTACGGAAGACCAGCTTGGCAAGTGAGAGGAAGCCTGAAAGTTCTCTGGCTGGAGAGTTGATTCTCCAGTGGTAACCGCAAAAGTTCACCTTGATTGTTTTGCCAGAGCTGAGACACACAACCTCCCCCCACCTCCACCACTAACCAGCAGAGTATCAGTTAGTTGCACACTGAGAAGGAACATCTGAATCCTGCCACCTTCGTGATCCTATTCACCCCAGTGTAACTGCCATTTTCCTCTGATTGTAAGAGCCAAATGCCTGTTGAGTTTATGGTTGCCTTATTTTTACTTGCATTATCTAGCCGTAAAACAAGCAGGGCTTCAGTGAGTGGGATGAAGAAGTCTGATTTTAAAAAATCAATGCTGCAAATAGTCAAAACAGTCATACACGTTTTTGAGCAAAGATATTGGTAAGATGCATGAAATGAAGTATCAGACCCTAGGCTGTTTATTATCTGACAGATAGTAAGCAGTATTCCCTTATAATTAGAACATGTTCATCTGTTCTATATAAGGAAATCTCTATGGTATATACTGGTTTTTCTTTTAGCCATGGAAACACATTTTTCATTTACTTTCTTGAAGTCATCTTTTAATATGAATTGAGACAGATACAGATTAAGTACAGTGTATTCAATGCATATGTAAGAAGTACATTTTGTATACCAAGAACTATGCTATATTGACTCCTACTCATAAGGAACTCATTATATTGAAAGAAAAATAGACATGGAAACAAAAAAGTTTCTTGGGAAACATAACCAGGCAGGAAAATGGAGACCAGAATTGGGTAAAGAAAGATTTTTGTACAGTGGGATTTAAAAAGAAAAGTTAGAGGAAATACATTCTCTGAACAATGAAGTAAAATTTCCTCATGCAAGTATGGAAGATAGGGCAGGAATGCTGAGATTGTTTGAAACAAATAAGAGCTGTAGCTAGCTCTACAGACTTGAGAACTGTTCTAGGCAATTCCAAACCTAAGTCCGGACAACAGAGCCACAAATAAGGATTTGAATCTGCATAATGCTGCAGAGAGACTTGCTAGATAGAACTTGATGGCCAAGTGGGCAGGAGGGGGGGGGGATAGAGAGCCAAGTTGTTAAGGGCTTAGGTAGCGAGCCAGATAGTTTTGTCTCTAGTTCTACTGGAGATACAGTACTCTTGAGGAAGCAGAAAACTGCCAATGTATCTAGATAATGCATCTTCTCTAGACAGATGATGATAAAATATTAATACTTGTACAAAATTTAAGAGCTAAGTCTTCAGAAAATATCAAGCAAAGCTCCAAGTTTTTGGTTCTGAGCAACTGAATCATTAAAAGAAAATAAGTTGACCAGGGAAATCATGTTCTTATTTTTATGTGCTTGTATATGGAAGCAGTTTTCCCGACTAGGAATCCCAAAGAAGCTAGAAAAATGTATAGGAAATTCGCCTATCCTGAATAAGCCCTGTATAAAAAGTAGATGAGCTTATGAAAGTAGATAAAAATCCAGGCAAATAAGGGGAAGGTAAAACGGAAGAGACCATTTTAAAGGACATCAGCTTAAGTTTATTCTCAAAAATAAATGTGATGTCAGGAGGTGGCACAAGGTAGGAAAATGGAAGCAAGCAGAAGTCTAAAATAGCCCCAGGATTTCCCTTTGCTTTACACATAGTACATTCTAGTTGTTTAGTGAAATTCTGTTAAGAAGTGACTTTATTTACTTACTTGTTTGTTTGTTTGTTTTCACACTCAGAAGTCTGTATTTTATTTTATTTTTGTCCAGGTCCTAGGCTTGAACTCAGAACTGATGCTGTCTCTGAGCTTTTTCTGCGTAGGGCTAGCAGTGCTCCATCACTTGAGCCACAGCTCAAAATTAGAGATAAAAATCCTCAGATCTGCGATTCTTCTAACTTCAATCTTCAGATCTCAGCCTCCGGAGCAGCTAGGATTACAAGTGTGACCCATCAACATTGGAGAGAAGTCTGCAGCCTCCTCCTCTTTCTCCTCCTCCTCCCCCCCTTCCTCCTTTTCTTCTCCTCCCCTCTCCTCCTCTTCCCCAACAGGAAGCAAGGGGAAAATACCTCACACAGCATCAGGTCGCCCCAGCCCAGTCCTGGGTCCTAGCTGAGGGCTTGAATCTCCTGGCCAGTAGCTAGGAGGTTTTCCCCTGGCACCTCACTCTCACTGTCAAATAAACGTTGCCTCTGCTACCATTTTTCCTGCCTTAATTATTTGGTAGAGGATAGAAAGGCTCCAAGACCCCTAGATGGTATCAAATGGGTATAACGCATTTATTATCTCTATCTTTGGGTGCATTTGAAAAGTTTTATGAAACCCCAACCAACAAGTGCACTGTCCTCTCTGGGCATTGGTGGCCCCTGGCTGGCCCTGGTGCCCTACACCCCGGGTCTATGGGTCTACCATGGATCTACGAGTCTACCGTGTTGCAGTTCTGCTGGTCTTTCTTGTTTCTCCAGAAGTGATTTTACCTTTCTTAGTTTTAAAAAGTTGCTAATGGATTTTAGTTCTTAGAGTACATAGATACATATTTTTTTTTCAGGAAACGATGAAACTGGTGGTCATGAAGTTGAGCAAGATAAGCTGAAATTTCAAAAAGTCATATACTTGTTATTTTTGATCACTTATAAAGTCTAGATCTACAATGATAATAATGGTGATAATAATGGAGACATACATGTAAAAGGTGGGCTGTCTAGGGGCAGAATGGGCAGAGTGGGAAGAGGAAAGAAAAGAAAATATTGGGGGCTGGGAAGGTGGCTCAGTGGTAGAGCGCTTGCCTTGCATGCCAGAGGCCCTGGGTTCAATTCCTCAGCACCACATAAGCAAAAAGAAAAAAGCTGGAAGTGGCGCTGTGGCTCAAGTGGTAGAGTGCTAGCCTTGAGCTGAAGAGCTGAGGGACAGTGCCCAGGCCCAGAGTTCGACCCCATGATCGGACCCCCAAAAAATTTTAAAAAAAGAAAAGGTGTTACACCTATGAAGTATATAAAGAAGGTCTATATTTCATAATCCATAAGAAAGCATAATAAAACCCTCAAACACTACTTCAAAAAAGAGAGTGGGTGGAGTGGAGAAATATAATGGAAGGGTGAACTCCATCCGAATACACTGTGTACAGTGTATGGACTTATCCCAATGAAACACTTCTGTGCCTATAATATATGCTAAGTTCAAAGATAAAGTAAAATGAATATTTTCGTTAGTGTGGTAAATTTGTTTTAATTGATGAACCAATGTCGAAACCTTATTGCTGACTGGAATCCATAGCTGGCATTAGAGTTCAGTTTAGGTTCTACAGATGTATTTGTTGTATTAAATAATGCCATGTGTCCAACTTCATGGAGTCATACAGTAGCATCTCCCTGGGCCCTTAGCGTCCCTTGTGCTCACTCTACTCCCTACCTTTCCCTTCCTCTTCCTAACCTTCTCAGTCATTTATCCTTCCAATGTCTTAAGAGTTTTGTCTCCTCCAGAATAACATGTACTTAAAAATCATAACATATGTAGATTGAGACCTTTCAGACAGGTTTTATTTTTACTAAGTGCTATGCATTTAAGCTCCCTCCATGTTTCTTAGGAGCTTGATAACTCATTTCTTTTCATTGCCAAAAAGTATTACATTGTCTGAATGTGTCACACTTCATTTTCCCATTCACCCATTTAAGGCTATTTCAGTTACTTTCAACTTTTTGACAACTATGACTAAAGCTGCAGCAAACATTCATGCACATGTTTTTGTGCAGATAGGAGTTTTCCACTTATGTAAATAACTAGGAGCATGTTTTCTGGATTGTATGATAAGACTATGATTAGTTCTGTAAGAAACTGCCAAACTGTCTCTCAAAGCAGCTGTGTCTGAAGTTTTTGAAAAGTAAAATGCATATTTATGGGAATTAAAATGAATAAAAAGAAAGAATAACAGAAAAGAAAGAATGAAAAAATTGTAAAGGCAAATTTAGCAGGAAAATAATAAGAATTTAAGAATATTCAAGCTGGATGACCTATATAAACTTGAAGTAATCAGGTCATTTCCTAAGAATATTTGATGGGGGAGGAAAAACACTAATAGCAGACATTGATATTGAATACTTGCTATGAGTCCAGATCTATTTAAGTTGCCTCAAATAATGGAAAGAAAATCAACATTAATGAAAAGATAACCAAAACGTAGAGAGTTTATATTACTAACCTGAGGTTATTCTGTTAATGATGAAGTAAACGTGATGTTGGACTACACAAAGTTCTGCCCTGATTTTCAACTGTAGTACTGAGTGTTGGTATTGGGAACTTGTAAGGGTTTGCAGAAAGTGCTATTAGCCACATGAATGGAACCTTCTCAGGAACATAAAAAAAGGAATTGCTCTGTTGATGGTAGAAGAAGAGAAGAGCTGGTGTCCCTTTGCATTCCTGAATGTCCCTATGGCAATGAACCATGTCAGGGTAGAAGAAATCCACAACAAGCACTGTCACGATTGAGTTTTAAAAGAACATTTTAGTAAATAGTCAATGTTTCTATTATTTCTCATACACTCATTGAAAGCACCCCACCTCCAGAATTATGATTATTTTCTTTTGGAAAAGAAACATGCTCTCTTTAAATGCTGTATCTGTATCATCTTTCACGCATTTCCTGTACAATTTAAGTGAACACTGTTGGAAGTCAAGATCCAATTCATTTACCCTAATATAGTCAATGAACCAGCTCCATTTCACAACTGTATGTTAAGACCACCTTACTGTGTCAAGAATTGAATTGGATCTGGAGTTTTTCCAAAGCTGGTGCTCTACCAGTGATAAGGTGGTCTTAAGCCAGAAGAGATTAGAAGTGAGGAAATGTGTGAAAGGAAAGCATAGGATCTAAACAGGTGTAGTTAAGTGTATGGCAGTGCTCAAGTACATTCTGTTTTTCTAAAGGAAAGGTGCATTTTGAGGGAGGTCAAACGTCAATTTGCCAGATGTTTGCAACAATAAATATTCTTGGTTAAAAGTCTGAACAGAGAAGAACTCTGACTGGGTTTGGGAAAAGAATACTGCAGTAAGTAGAATCTGGAATGCTGTATAAAGGTATGAGTTGATAATCATATAAGCACTATGATAATTGATAAACAAAAAAGTAGGAAGGAACCCATCATTATACAATGGGAACCCATTAGAAGTTGAAGGTGAAACATGATTGCTGCGTAATGTCGGTCTGTTTCTGTCAGAAAGCCTATGCTGATTGTATGAAAGCTGTCCTTCTGGATTTTGGGGGAAAAGTTCACTCCCACAACCAGGAAGTGGATATACCCCAGATATCTTGCATTCTTAGCTCAACTGATGTGCCAATAGAGCAGTTCTAATAGTCTGTAAGTGGCCATAACAAGGCTCCAATGACCACAATCCACACTCAAACCAGCAGCTTATTATAGATAGGGTACCCATGATCTAATTTAATTTCATCTAGTTCTTCCTGCTTTGCTGCCCCCCTCAATGATGGGTTTCTGGTGGCTCTTCTTCCACATCTTCATGTGGCTGAGAACCAGTCTCACATGAGATTGTTTATTAACCTGCCTAAAATGGTTCTCCACTGTCCTCAAAATGTTCTATCACACGTCTCCTTTTTATCTTCTTTTTTTTATATTGTAGAGTTCATCATTCCCTGAATACCTCATATTTATTAGTTTTAAGGTTTGCCTGTTATCAAATTAGTGAATATCAAGAAATCTATGAGGTATCAATGAATGATTCTAATAAAATTACTTAACACCCTTGTTGGAAAATATCTAATAAATTGCTTGAAGTGTCAAAATTTACAAAATTACCAAGTTCCTGGATACGAAGATTCATTGTAAAAAAAAAGACACCTAATTATTCTTTAGCTATCTATGATGTATTCATAAAGTAGCATAATATTAGCACTTAACAAAGTTAAGTTCCATGTATCAATATAGGAAAACATTCCACAACACTGTGTGGAGTGAACATAAAAACTTAGAGATAATTTAGGTTATAGTACTGTTTATTTTAAAAGTTTAACATGTGTAAAACAAGACTGTATAGTTTATGTATATATAGGCATAATAATGTTACAAAAATATGTTTGGAAACTATATTTCAGTTTCTCAGAAGCAGACTTTAAAAGAATGGTTAATATATCTTCTTATCAGAGAGGACAACTTGAGGGTAGGAGACAAATGGAATTTTAGGAGGTGGAAAGGAGATATAGTAGTTCCTTGGTGATGCAAATGTTGGCTTGATATGGAGATGAACATATGAGACGCTGCTTTCCAAAATATCTGCTTCCCAAAAGAGTGCCTATCTGCAAGGAAAGAAGAGTTTGGGGAGAACTTGTTTGTTTTGTGGGGTGTCAATTTCTCTGTAGTTCCTAGACATATTCGTGTGGTCTTAGAGAAATCCATAGAAGCTCATGCTTCTGCCACAGTAGGGAATTTGTGATCACACCTGGAAATTTGTGGCAAGAACAGTAGGCAGGAAGAGACTGGCAAGAGGTCATGCAGTACTGATTTTTGTAGAGGTGACTGGAGAGAAAACAAGTGGTCATTCCTTCAGAAATAGAGTCTGGTACCTGGGTCCACAATCCAGCATTATTTCTTACCAGTCAAATAATATGGGAATTGCCAAAACATCTCTGGAAGTCAGCTCTGTCGTGTGAAAAATGATTTTTAAAAAAAAAGAGCTGCTTTATCAGATTTCTGTAAGGATCAGATGAGTCAATTTGTTTTTCTGGATATTACTATCGGATAACAAAACATTAGCCTAAATCTTAGCAGCATAAAACAACCATTTTACTGTGCTCAGGAGCTGTGATTCAGGAATTTGGGAGACCACAGCAGAGCAGCTCTCATTTAGAGTCTATCATGCTGTGACAGTAAAATGTGCCTGAGATTGTAGTTATTTGAAAACTGGAATAGGCTATATGCCCAAGCCAGCTTCCTCAGGTGGCTCACTCTGGCTGACAGCTGGGAGCTCAGCCTGGCCTGTCTGCTGTAGTGAATGGTTGCACATGTCTTTCCTGAGTCAATCTCAAGTTAGTGATGCTCACTCATAGATGCCCAAGAGAAACTGGAAGAAGCTTTAGAACCCATCCTCAAAAGCCACGTAGCAACAATTCTGCTGCAGCCTGTTGGGTTTAAGCAAGTCACTACAGTACCCTAGTTTCAAAAGGAAGCAGTAAGACTCCAACTCTCCATGAGGAGGCATTTCAGATAGTTTGTAGACAAGTTCTAAAGACAGTGGTAATATCCTTAAAGTGCCTGTAACTTCCTTTCAGAGTAAATCATTACTATTATTCTTTTGACAAGATGGTGAGTATGCTCTTTTGGCCTTTCAAATGAACTCTTGGATAGCTCAGTCTTCTTTTTTTTTAAAATCACTATATCCAAGAAACAGGCAGAATAACTTTACCTAAATGTAAAAGTTGAACATGTTAAAGAAAAAAATAGTTTTAGTTTTGAAAAATGGTTACGTAAAAAGCTGAGAAAAACAAGGAAAATTCTGAGATAGGCAAGAAAGTAGAACTTTTTAAATAGAAAAGGTAGTAAAATATATGCTCCTAAAAGACACATAATTTGTTCATATCTACCCTTGGGCCTTTGACCAACAGCTGGCTATGGGATAGTACTAGCCTCAAATAAATTTTATTGTTTGAAATAATAATGTTTGAAGTCAGGGTCTCATGCTTGCTAGGATGATGTTCTATGACTTCCAGCCTTCTATTTTGCTGGCTATTTTCAAGAAAGGATCTGTTGAACATTTTAGCCTGAATCTGGCCTTGAACTGTGTTCTTTCAGTTCTCAATTTCTTAAGTAACTAGAATTCTAACATG
This sequence comes from Dipodomys ordii, assembly GCF_000151885.1. Taxonomy (NCBI): domain Eukaryota; kingdom Metazoa; phylum Chordata; class Mammalia; order Rodentia; family Heteromyidae; genus Dipodomys; species Dipodomys ordii. The sequence goes on along the minus strand of NW_012267217.1, from coordinate 45,093,886 downwards.
AGCCACTGGCCCCAGTTCTCGAAATCCTATAAGTAATTCAAAATAAACATTGCCTATTCTAATCATACTTTTAACATGTGCTCCATACTTACATAGTTATGTAGCTTTTGATATGTAAACCTTTACCTGTGAGCTTATTTCTTATTATTCTCACAATATTATGCATGGGTATATTTAATTATTATTATATTTATTCTCAGAATCCTATCTAGGTCTCCACACATTGTTCACAGGATCAACCAGAATTTTTGATTTGGAGCTTATGTGATTGGAAGAGAGGCTCATCTGGAATGGCCTAAATAATGAGTGATATTGTACAGGTGGGTGGTTCCCACTCTTATTGAAGTTATGATCACACCCCACTCAGATGGAGCTGTGGGTAAGACAAGGGAGCCATAGTATTTCAACAGAGCTATGACTGGAAATCCTTTGCTCTCTGAGTCACTTGCCTTCTTCGGGCTTTATCTTCACTGTCACTTGTTTTTTGATTTGTCAGCCCGTGTTTTCTTACCTTTAACTCACAAGGTCCTGAGTGGTTCAATTGGCTAAGCTGGAGTTGGGCAGAGAAAGTCTTGCTTTGACCAAGACTTCATGGCAGCAGGAGCTATGGATGGGAGAGACTCATTCTGAGTCATCTTAAGATCCCACAATGAATAACAACTGCAGGGAGGGAGACCTTTGTAAAGGTGACTAGTCTTTTCAAATATGAAAGGATCTATCTGGATGTAGGTAAGTGAAATGTGACTAGTCTTTTCAAATATGAAAGGATCTATCTGTTTGTAGGTAATTAGAAAATCTATGTTAAACGTATGGCTCTTTTGTTAACAAGCTATATTTCATATAATCTTGGAAAATTACTTCATATCCAAGATCAGTATTACGTGTGTCAGGAATAAATAGCTCAGAGGATTGTTTGAAGAACTAACTTTATAAAATGATGAAAATATTTCATCTAAAAGCAGTAAACAAATGTGAATAGTTATTCCTAGGTACCAGAGTGTCAAGTTAATTAGATAAAGATGATACAGTAAAATTTATGAATAAGTATCTACTTAGCCATTCATTTTCATCCATCTATGCAACATATTATTGCAACATTTCATGTGTGAGTTTTTCAAAACACTGCAAAATATTGGCCATTAGCTCACTACTTCTGCAAGAATTAGGGGCATCATATGAATGATCTCAGCTTTATTATAGGTTAAGAAAAAGCCTAAGTTCAAAGAGGCTAATTTGTTTTCATCTATATTGTTATTAAATTAGAGGACAGGAGTTAAAGTTTAGGCTTAGATTGAAGGACACCAATCTCCAAAATGCCTGATGTCTAGGCATCTATGTTATTTCCTCCTTTAACTTTGTGAGATAAAAATCAAGAAGCACAGGCCTCACAAAAATCTCATTATATGAATGCAAATCAGGGGACAGCATACCACAGCCCAGGGCAAATCAGATTCTTTGTCCCTATGGACTACTAATGATTTGCATGACTTAAAATGGAAACAATTTTTTAAAAAGAATAAAATTTTGAGAGGTGAAAACTACATGAAGTTCAGTTTATCAACTGCTGCTTTCATATAATGCCAATAGAAATAAATAGGGTGTGGCAGCACAAAATCTAAAATATATTCTATCTGATTCTTTACAGAATGCTATTTGTCTTGATATTTAATGTGAAAATAATGTTTTCTCATGTTTTTAATTTAATTTTATTGTCAAGGTGAGGTACAGAGGGTTTACAATTTCATGTGTAAGGTAAACTTGGCAAACTTGTTATCCCCTCCCTCATTTTTCTCCCACTTTCCCATCTCCTCCATTTTCTTAATTCTTAACAAATTAATTTAAGTTGAAAACCTAAATGTTTGTATAAAAATTGCTAAAGAAAGGCTGAGGTAGGAAAATATGGCTTTATTGAAGGAATAAAATGTAGCACTCAGTTTCTAGCAATATTTGGCTACATATATAAAAGAAGTCCCTATACATCTAGATACTCTTGGACTCAACCATTTTGTTTTCAGTAATTTTTGGTAAGCAGGTAGTTAAAAAAAAAACAAAACAAGACCCAAAGCACCCATACTGCTGGTGGCTCACATATGTAATTCTAGATACTCAGGAAGCTGAGATCTGAGGGAACATGGCTCAAAGCCAGACCAGGCAGGAAAATCCATGAAACAATCTTATCTCCAGTTAACCACTAAAAATTCAGAAGTGGGGCTGTGGCTCAAGTGGTAAAGCACTAACCTTTAGGAAAAACAAATCTTAGAGACAGTACCCAGGTTCTAGATTCAAGCCCCAGGACTGGCACACACACACACACACACACACACACACACACACACACACACACACACAAATGATGCACAGATGTGACAAAGCAGAACCATTTATAATTGTAAAAAATGAAAATAGGTCAAACACAAATAATTTGTTAAATTATATGTAGTATAGTCATAAAATGGAATAGAATGAAGCCTCAAAGGAAAATTAAAACATGTAGTTGTTGAACTTGAAGAAGTTTATAACATAGGTTTAAGGGAACCTTAAAGAAGGTATATAGTATATTTTTTATAAAATTATATATTGTGGTGTTTTATAAAATATTTTTAAAATATACAAACTGAAATCGAGGAAATGTATTCATTACCTTAGTTATGAAACTGTAACCCCTCTGTTCATCACCTTATACAGATAGATAGAGAGAGAGAGAGAGAGAAGGAGAGAGAGATGGATAACTGGAATCAGATATTTTATTACATGATTCCACATATTATTTCATTTAAGTTCCCATCAATTCTATTATTCACTCATTTTTTTTTTTTGGTCTAGTCGTGGGGCCTGAACTGGGGGCCTGGGCGCTGTCCCTCAGCTCTTCAGCTCAAGGCTAGCGCTCTACCACTTGAGCCACAGCGCCACTCCTGGGTTTTTTTCTTTTTGCTTATGTGGTGCTGAGGAATCGAACCCAGGGCCTCATGCATGCAAGGCAAGCGCTCTACCACTGAGCCACCTTCCCAGCCCTATTCACTCATTTTTAACTTCTCTATACTTTTAGTGTCACATGCATTGTCTCCATCTTATAGGTATGGAAACTGAGGCCAGAAAAATTGAGAAATTAACCCAACGTTGTGTAATTAGTTAAAAGTAAGGTCGTGATTAGACAGCTTACATTCTTTATGATCTACAACATAATTTCTTCTTTTGGGATTGAGTTGAATATTTGATGTCAATAAAAATAATAAAAAACAATGAACTCTAGTATATCCTTTTATTAAAAATATTATGGCTGTCCTGGGTTACAGCATTTTTAATATTCTTTTTAAATTTTATTTTACTTTAAAGATGCTGTACAAAGGGGCTACACGAGTAAGGTAATTAGTACATTTCTTTATTTAGGGGGGGTCCGGTCGTGGGGCCTGAACTCTGGGCCTGGGTGCTGTCCCTCAGCTCTTCAGCTCAAGGCTAGCGCTTGAGCCTCAGTGCCACTTCCGGCTTTTTTTCTTTTTGCTTATGTGGTGCTGAGGAATCGAACCCAGGGCCTCAGGCATGCAAGGCAAGCGCTCTACCACTGAGCCACCTTCCCAGCCCCCAGGTAATTAGTACATTTCTAGTCCAGCATTGTTCCTCCCTCCTTTGGTGCTCTCATTATTCCTTCCCCACCTCACCTCCCTCACTCCTCCCTACCACCAGAGGTTGTCAAGCTCATTTCCAATACACTCTCCTGTGGGTGTCATTGTTGCGATGGATCATCCTGTGTCCTTGTTTCAGTGGTTTGTTATTCTTCCCCTCCCCAACAGTATTGTTTAGACGGGTTTTTCAATCAGAGATTTGTGTAATTTACTGCATAGATATTTATTGTCTATTTGGTTATGAAGAAACTATTTAGCCTTATGATTTTTCATTTTCTTAACAGGAAATGGCTTTAATGATCTTTACTTTGTAGAGTTATTGTGAAGATTAACAAAGGCAATGTATAGAATAGCTCAGTAGCTATGTGCATAGGATGATAAGCAAAATGAATTCTAAAACATGAACACAAGAGGTTTTTCTTTGTTGTTGTTTTTAATGTGATTTCTTTTTTCTTTTGTGTATTTTCCCCCTGTGGTTTATCCCCTGTTGTCATCGTATTTGATTTTAGTACCCTGGGTATGGTATATATGTTTATCTGAATTAGGGAAGGGAAGGGGAACAAAAAATGGTGAGACAAAGGACAAAGGGGAACCAGCGCAACAGCGATACTCACAAGACAACATGTTAGAAATGATCTGTACACCTTGGAGGGAGATGCGGGGAGAAATGGGGGAGAGGTAACAAGTTTGACAAGAAATGGACTCCCTATCTCAAGTATGTAACTGTAACCCCTCCGTGCAGCACCTTGACAATAAAATTAAAATTAAAAAGTACATAATGGAGGCAATAATGGAAAGCAATGAACTTTGTTCCTCTTAAATACATAATAAGCAATGGAGATCATGTACAAGTGACTGTATTTTAGTTCAGTTTATTAAGACTGGTTACTGCCAGTTTGTAACTTCTAATTACATAAAAGATAGTCTTTTCTTTGATCTACTTTCAAGTAAATGGTGCTAATGGAAAATTGACTTGTCATATCCAATCATTCCTCTATGCCTTGACTTTAAATTTTACTTAGTCTTCCCTTTATAGACACGCACCCTTTTTATCCCCAGATAATTCTAACTTCCCAGGAATAATATTTGTCTGATGAAGAAAGCATGTTATCTGGCAAGAAAAATACACAATTCTTCCATGGAAGAATCTGAGTAATTTCCTTTCTGATAAGTGTTAGGATCAGAGCTTGGTGAGTTAAAAAAATAACACCATGCAAGAAATTGATTGTTCCAGATCCTTCCCTTTCATGACTAGAGTAGCAGAAAGAGCCCTTGCGTTGGAGAACTGAGTTTTCTGTAAGGAATAAGTCCAACTTTAATATAAAAACAAAAAAAAGATATCTCACCTTGTTCTGTTATGCATGCTAGGTCACAGTTGGCAATTTAAATCTATTTGTGTCGAAGTTTTAAACAAGTTTGACAGATCTCTTTCCATGTTTACCACTTTCACTTATAGCATGGCTAAGCTGTTCTCTCATATGCATGAAACTGATTGCATTAAGCTTTCCGTTCTTTTTGGAGCTAACTGGTGAGAAGTTTGCTGTAGAAAGACAATCAATGCAATGCATGCAGATCTGAAGTTAAAGACAATCAATGCAATGCATGCAGATCTGAAGTTTGTGAAGTATTCTACTTGTTCTCTCATATATTTAGTTCCTGTTATAAAAAATGGGTTTTCAAAAACAAAGGTTAGATATGATCTTATAAAATGATGCTTATAGAAATGAACTTGAGGAAATGGAAATGAGTTTTTTTTCTTATTTTGTTTTTAAAATTTTTTTTTATCGTCAAGGTGATGTACAGAGGTGATACAGTGGCATGCATAGGTAGTGAGTACATTTCTTGTAAATCTTGTTTCCCCTTCCCTCATTTTTCTTCTCCTTTTCCTCCCCGCCCAATCCCCCCCCAAATTGTACAGTTCATTTCCAACATATTGTCTTGTGAGTATTGCTGTTGCATTGTATTACTTTGCTTTTGATTTTGTTTCTGTTTCTTCTTTGTTACTGTTCCTGTTTTCTGTACCTTTTGTCTTGTATGTAAGGTTATCTGTTTAGTGGAGGGCAAGAGGGAATGCAGAAATGGTGGAACAAAGGGTGTGCAAATGTAGCAGTGTTATTCACTAGACACTGTGTTGAAGATGAACTATACAACTTGTGGGGGAGGGTGTTGGGAGGGAAACACTGGGAGAAAACAAGGGAAGAGGTGACACTGTTGAAAAGGAAATATACTCATTATCTGACTCGTAATTGTAACCCCCTCTATACATTACCTTTACATCATGAAAAATATATAATCACTACCCCTCAAACACAAAAGGTTGTCTATCTTCTGTTGCATTTTTCTGGTTTGCATAAACTGTATTGCTGCACACATGCTTCTCTAATCAAGCATGATTGTTGCCCTGGCACTAGCATCCATGTAACTGGCAATAAGAAGCCCTCTGAAAGGGCCGTGTGAGTCTGCAGCTCAGCCTCTCCATTTCCATGCCAGAACTGAAAGAAACCCTTCTCAGTTACCAAGAAATGGAAGGCTAACTTAATTTTAGAATGGGCATGTCAGAGAAATATAACATATTTAGAGTATGCTCACTTGCATGCATATGTGAAAATAAGAAGCAGATCAGAATAGAAGATAATTTAAAGGCAATTATGTACAAATGATTGCATGTTTTTATATGCATTCAAGTCTATCTAGAGAAGAAATAACAGTAAATTATGTAACCAAAATTAATCTACTGTGGCTTTCCAGATGAGCCCTAAGGCAAAGCATTTGAAATCCACCAACTCATCCTCTACAGCTCTTATAACATGCTAATCAGAAAACTCAATAATTTTCATCTGAGGATTATAAATAACTGCAAATTTAATTGACTAAAACACAAGGACATAAACAAGAGTCGCAATTATTTTTGTGGCAGAAGGACTGGCTTAAGGTCTTAGGATCAACCAAAAAATTAATAGTAAAAGATTTTCTCTACTTTCTTTTAACTCCTCCCACTCCATTGAGCAGGAGCTGCTTAATGTACTTACCAAGCCCTGTTCATCTTTTTAAAAACCTACACTTATGTTTGTCATTATGTAAGCAAATAGATCTACATGCATTCATTTAAAAGCCAGTGCCATAGTTAGCTGCCATGTGCTAGCAAGATTTAAAAAAAATGCAAATGCTTGTGAACAAGTGAAGATGGAAGCTAATTTTCAAAAAAAAATAGTGCAATTGGAAGGAAAGGGTGAAACACTGAAACACAGGGCTATACCTTTTTGTTATAGACAATGTTTAAAAAAATTGTGTGTCTTGGATGAAGCATTTCAAGGGACAAACATTTGCATTCAAAGTTCTCCAAGCTACAAGTAGGGAAATGCATTTCAAATTTCCCTTTCGGAGTTGTTGGAAATACATTTGCAAATGAATCAGTTACGTAATGTGCCTGAGGTTATGCATAAGTGAAATGAAATACAGCTCAACTAAGTCTGCTCTGTCTTCAGCATCTACAGTTTTTGCACATTCAGAAGACTGTATCACTGTGGGACATACACTCCTGGGGCTTGTGTGACATTTTCTCTTAGTATCTTCCCTCTAATTGCTGATACTTAGTTTATCTCTGCTTGGCTCTTAAATACAGGAATTTCTTCAAGTCTCATTTAGGATATTCTTGTGTGTATGTGAGTGTGTGCTGGTCCTGGGGATTGAAATAAGGGCCTGCCACTGTCCCTGAGCTTTTGTGCTCAAGGCTAGCTCTCTACCACTTGAATCACAGTTTTACTTCTACCTTTTTGGTGGTTAATTGAAGATGAGTCTCACAGATTTTTCCTGCCTGGGCTGGATCTGAACCATGTTCCTCAGATCTGAGCCTCCTGAGTAGCTAGGATTACAGACATGAGCCATCAGTTCCTGTGATATTTATGACTTTCAAAAGTCTTTCTTTTGTTAGTCCAGTTCATATAAGCTCATCCATCTCAACACCATAATCATTTATGTGCTAGAAAGTTTCAAAGTTCTGTTTGTGATTATGAGCCTTGTTAAACGAGTGAGAACAAATGTTAGGTATTATGACATCACAGCAATGAATACTTTGGGTGCTGGCCATTTCTGGCTTAAGAATACTATTCCTAAATGATCAAGTATTTCACCTCTAAACACAATAAATGAAATCAAGATATCTTGTGTCTAATGACTAAATACTGTAATAATAACAAATAAAATGATTAAAAATGCCTTTCCAACCTCAGACATTACAATACTGGGGTAATAATGCAAATTCAGAGCTTACATTAAAGATGGCGCAAGAGGAGTTTTATATAAAATAATGGTACCAGTGTGAGGAAAGACTATTTGCCACTTGAAACTTAAACCTCAGTTCATCTTTTTTGGGTCCTTGAACAGGAAAGTCATGTGATCATCAATGTTTCTTTGATTGTCATTTAGGCTGGAACATGGAGAACATGTAAGTTGAAATCCTGGAAATGAAGAACTCAATAGTTTGATTCAACTGAAAGGTTAGCAAAGAGAATAGAAAAAGTTGAAACTAGGAAATCAGATTAAAGACAAAAGTAGAGGAATTAGATCAAATACTCAAAAGCATTACAAAATGCTATGAAAATATAAATAAAATTTTAAAAACCACAAACTCCATGGAAAAATCTAATATATAAGTCATGGGCATAAAAGAGACACAAATTAAAGACATTGGTTTAATGTTAAATACAAAAAATGGCAAAAAACCCCACTTCTTCAAACTCCTCATCCATATACAGGAAGCTTAAAAATCAGGCAGTTTTAGGGAAGAAATATCCCTAGGTACACTATAGATAAAACACTAAATATGCAGAACAAAGAAGGGATATTAAAAGCTACAAAGGATAAGAGACAAGTTATATCCAAGGGCAAGACCAGAAGTGAATCAAGTGGTAGTTACTATGCTAGCTTTGAGCACAAAAGCTTAGAGACAGCGCCCAGGCGCTGAGTTCAAACTCTAAGACAGAATGTGTGTGCGCGCGTGCGCACACACACACACACACACACACACACACACACACACACCAGCAGACTTCTCACCTGAAACTTTAAATACAAAGAGGATATGGAAATACATAATTCAAACCCTGAAAGATAACAATTGCCACCCTAGAAACAAAGTTCTCCTTCATAATATATGGGGCAATCGAAACTTTCCATAATAAAGAAAAATGGAAGGAATTAATGACTACTAAATTGGCTCAGTGCTGCAAAAGATAAGCTGTTTGGAGCCACTAGATTCCAACAAGCTGGAAAAAAATCTAATAACCACAGGAAAGCAGGCTGTTCTATGGTTAGAGAATGAGGTGTGCTCTATCCCAGTACCTGCAAGAGAGTTAGGGTAAGTCACACACAAGAGCCAGGTTAAGTCTATATGGGGAGAAAGTTGCAGAGAGAGATCTTGGTGACCGTTCAACAGGCCTGACGGGGAAAGAAGCCTCAGAACAAAGATGGAGGTATGTCCACTGGTTGCTGATATGTCCATACTTACAGAATGCCCCGTTGTCAATCAATAAAGATCTTTCTGAACTACTCAGGTGTCATCCCTGGAGAGCGTGCAAACCCATTATGTGTCAGGAAGAAAAGGAAAGGAAAGAAAAGAAGAAAAAAGGAAGGTGAAGCTATAGAGAAAATAGGAGGCTATCATACTTCCCAACGCATCCATAGTGAAGATTTTATTTAATCAGCTTTAGAGTTTGATTATTCCATGGGGAGGAAATTTCCATTTCTGAATTGTGACTTTTTGTAATTATTTTTATGACCAGAAGAATTTTATTATCTGAGTGTTATTTAAAATCTTGAGTCTGCCAAAGTCTTTAGCTTAAGGCAGAGAATTTCTTTCACAGAATAGTGTTTAAAGGTCTGGGACAAAAATAAATTTGTGTTTTGATTACAATTCGTGAGTCATGCTTGTATCCCATACTGGTTACACAGGAAAAGACAAAATATCGGTACTCTGGTGTCCATATAAAGAGCGCTTTCTGCCCTTTTTTACACTTCAACTATAAATGACCAGGAACCCTTTGTGATCTCTGGGTCTTGGTTTTTCTGAAGATAATGAGAATCAGCACTTTTTTCAATTCTAATATTCAAAATCAAACAAGATTACCTAAAATGAATTATCGGGGATTTTCAAATTTGTTACTGTGAACTGTAGATCTTTATTTTCATTGTAATAATTTTAGTATCATGCCATCCTTGCAATGAAAATAGGAAATTTGTTATTGATGTTAAAACAAAGAAAAAATAACATCTAAGAAAGCTGGAAGGAACTAATATTAAACTATTTAGCAACTAGTATACTAGCATACTATTATAAGTATTTAAGAAAATTATACTCACTAAGCTCTATTACTTGTCAAATGTGATGCCATACCAATAGTGTGCCAAATTTCCAACTTTTCCTTTTGTTTTTACATCCAACTTTTCCTTTAGTTAATTGTCATTAAATGTTTTGCATTTATTTCTTTAAAAAGGATTTCTGTTTATATAATACTTTTGGCATTTCATAGTCCTGTTTCATCATTTGCTGAACAACAAATATATGAACATTTTTCTAGACTTTGTAATACTGACAACTTAATACAATAACTAATGGATTAATGATGACATTTGATACAATTATAACTGGATAACTTTATTACTGGCTCTCATAAAATTATTTATAAGAATATTTAATTAGGTCAAATGCATTCCTTAGGTAAAATTATATCCAGCTTGTGTTCTGATTCTGGCCATGCTATGAAATTAAAACAACAACAGCTCTCTCCCCAACATTATATAAACCTCTCTGTGTTTAGAGGTATAGAGGTTTTAGAGATCTTTAGTTTCCTTATCTCTTGAAGGTGCTGATAACTAAAGTACTATTAACATGTGGTAAAACAAAGTTTGGTAGAGAAAAATCACTAAATAAGTATAAAATGAATGCCAGTAAAAGTTAATATCTGGTGGGGTTTAAAATGTAGTAAATCTCAACAAGGACCATGAAAAGGTCCTACCTTTGGTACCTTTGGACCATGGTCCCTTCTCTTGTTGGCCCCAGGAGCTTTCCATATCTCCTTGGTGCCTATTTCCCACCTCTTACATTCTGCTAAGCTCCAGTCCTGTGGGCACCATAGTTTCCATAAGCAATCCCATGGGGAAGATTCGGGGAAGAACAGAAAAGGTATGCATATAAGAGCTCCAGCTGTTTACCTGTCAGGCTGTGACCAAAGGAACTGTTTCCTCTATTGGTTTCCAGTCTTTTGACTTGGCAAATTGGAGTAAGATAGGGAAGGACACACAGAGGCAGAGAAAAACCTGCAGAGTAATTACAATAACATGAATGTGACCCAAGTGGTTGAGAGGGACAACATCTGGGTCATCTGAGCATAGTGCCAAACTGAGGGAACAAACCCCACATCAGAGGTAGGCATAGACAAGGTCTAGACAGTTGTTACCACAAGAGAATGCTGGCCAAGTGTTGCCAGATTTGTTACCTTTTCAAAAGAAGGTCCCAATCTGTGGTGCACGTGTGTGGTGTGCCTGCATATGGATGCACATGTGTATGTGAGTATATGTGTATTTGTGTGAGTAATGAGTTTGAATACACAACTACCTGGAGGCATAGGTCTGGAGCAGTAGAGTTTTACTGGAATTCAAAGAGCAGAAGTGGGAGAAGCTATGTTGTTTATGTTGGATTTGGATTTGAAAGACAAGGAGCCAAAGATAGGCCTTTCAGGAAGTATTTTGCTGATACTTTTTTCAGTGTAGTTAAGAAACACTGGTGAAGAATGTGATGATTTGAAACTGTTGTAGGTTGTGGGCCTACATAGATGTGACAGTATTCCAGCCTTGGGTCACTGAATTATCTGAGCTACTGTGCTCAAAGTGGCACTTCCTAAATGAGAAGAGGAATATGTTCTTTCCTGAAAGCTACATGGAATGTTATCTTGTCGTTTTACATTATATCTGTTCCTTCTTGAGGCAAGAGAAATTATCCTTTCTTTGTGACATAATAAAAATATCAACCAAGAATATTATTTTGGTTAATGCTACTGGACAAATTGTCTTAACTGTCATTTTAAAAAGAGTTTTAAAGGACACATAACTCTTAAGACAAATATTTCTGCCTATAGTCTCAGCTCTCTGGAGACTGAGGTAGGAGGATCTCTAGCTCACTGTCTGTTAGGTGAAAGGAAAGAAGACCTTCTCAAAAAGTCAAGGGCTAGGGACATAGACCAGCGGTAGAGCATTGGCTAGCATGTGCAAGGACATAGGCTCAATCTCTGGTACTGAAAAACAAAATAAAATTAAACATTGATCTATTTATCTACCTAACTACCTATTATCTATCTATCTATCTATCTATCTATCTATCTATCTATCTATCTATCTATCTATCTATCTATCTATCTACCTACCTACCTACCTACCTACCTACCTACCTATCTACTTTATCATCTAGCTCTCTAAAGATATACCCTAATAGTTTTGGGTTGTACCAAATTGTACAATTCTAATCGCACCAAATTAGAATTAGTAACAAAAGAAGACAAAATAGGAAGTGATGAGGCCACTAATAAGTAGGCCAGTTTAAGAAACTTGAAGTATGAAAAACAGCTGATATATTACTGATGCAATATACTTCTTTTATCAGTTATGACTTTTTTTGCCACTTGATATTTAAATGGTTCTATCTAAATGGCTTGTCAGAGGTAGTGATGTTGTCTCAAAGAATCTTAGGGATAGTTTTTTAGGTTAGAGGGACACAATGGAGTGTTTTCTCCTTAAGCACATTGGCAGGGACTGGATATCACTTCCGACCTGCCCCTACACCCCATTTCCTTCCCTCCCTCCCTTTTTTCCCTTCCTCCCTCCCTCCTTCCCTTTCCTCCCTCCCCTTCCTCCATTCCTCCCTCCCTCCCTCAATTCCTTCCTTCCTTCCTCCCTCCCTCCCTTCCTTCCTTCCTTCTTTCCTTCCTTCCTTTCCTCCTTTTCCTCTTCTCACTCTCTTCCCTTCCCTCTTTCTTTCTTGGGGTTGCACTAGAGTTTAAATTCAGGCACTCTACCACTTGAGCCATATCCCAATTCTTTTTGTGTTAGTCAGTTTTTGAAAAGTCTTATGTTTATGCCTGGGTCAGCATGATTATGATCCTCCTATTCACTCTAGTATAGTGGGATGGTAGATGTACACCACAGTTCTTGACTTTCTTGTTGGGTGAGATGGGGTCTTATGAGCTTTTTTACTTTGGGCTACTCTCAAACTAGATTGTTCTAATTTGAGCTTCCCAAGAAGCTAAGATTACAGTGATGAGCCATCTCACATAGTTACTTCTCATATACTAATGCACAAATATGTAGGGGGATGTTATTGTTTAGTCTGGGGTGGGTCCTGAGAATGTGCATTTCTAGTAAGAGCATCTGCCAGTCAGGTAGACACTTGTTTCTATGCCTTATACAGATCAATTCCTCTCTCCTGGCAGTAACAGCCTGAATTCACTTTGGTGGAAGCCTTGCTCCTCCATTAGTTCACGTCGCTTAATGTGTGGGAGAAGGGATGACAGGTAGCCCAGTAAAAGCCAAAGAAACGTAAAGAAAATCTTTCCATTTTCCCAAGAGTAGCCATGACTGCATAGCATGACTGCATGCCCTGACCAAAATGCAAAAAGCAAATATTTAAACTCCCCAAGGCAGCTGCTCTTGAGTATATCCACTCTCCTATAGGTTTCATTTTGCTTTAGGTTTCATTTTGCTTTTGCTTTGCTTCGCATTAATAAATCTGCTCTAGGGCTGGGAAGGTGGCTCAGTGGTAGAGTGCTTGCCTTGCATGCACAAGGCCCTGTGTTGGATTCCTCAGCACCACATAAGCAGAAAAGGCTGGAAGTAGTGCTGTGGCTCAGGTCGTAGAACACTAGCCTTAGGCTGAAGAGCTGAGGGACAGCACCCAGGCGGAGTTCAGGCCCCACAACCGGAAAAAAAAAATCTGCTCCAAGTGCTCCTTCTCTGTTCTTGAATTCTCTCTCCAACAAGATGAAGAATTTAGATTCAGTGAAAAATGTTGCCTTCTCTCCCCTTCCCCCAGGCTAGAGTTGGTGATGTGAACCAAGTCTGAGCTGTCAGTATTATTGGGCAGATGATCCAGAGTTCAGAGGTGTTTGGCTAGTGCTATCCTTCATTGGTGAGTTGGAGTTTTTGTGCCAATCATGGTGCTTGGGGCAGATATGCCCCTTTACTCAATTGCTTAAGCCAATAAATTCAGCTTTATTTTTAATCAAATTGTTTTTTTGTCACAGTATCAGATAGCATCCTGCTAATTCGGTTGTGATAAAAGAAAATTCCACTGGGGATTTTCTGCAGCTCAGCAGAAGAGTGCTTGCCTAGCAACACACAGGCCCTGAATTAGATTCCCAGCACTGAGAAACAAAAAAGCAAAATAATTACCTTATCAATTAGACAATTTGATATAATATGATCTACTCTAGGGTGGGATATATAGGTATTGAAGAGGTAACTTACCTTTCTTTTCTTTAGTGAATCATATCTCTGTGTGTAAGTAACTCACACAGAAATACAATTCTATACAGTACGCTCCTCCTTGCCAAGAATGAAGAAACAACAATTAAAAAAAGAAATAAAGCCGGAAAGTAGCAGATAGGTGACAAGCAATTTTATTTTGCAAAACAATCACTATACAGCAACAAATACATTTGCAAATTTGATTGAAAAAACATGAGCTAACTACAACCAGCCATTGAATAAATGCCTTCCTATGGTAACAGGCTCTAGAATTATCAGAAGAAAGAACCCCCCCTACCCCACAGATTTGTAGTGGTGTATATTGGAACCTTGGAATCCCAGCATACAGAGTATACTTTTTTGTTGATTTTTCTTTTCTTGTTGCTAAAGTTGAAGTGGACTTTTATGATGGACACTTTTTTGAGTTAGAAAACAATCTTTTTCTTGCAGAGGGACTTGATCTCAACCTACAAACTTGGGCTAAACATTCTAGGTGTAAAACAAAAACGAAAACAAAAACAAAATCGGTGTTGTTCTTTTAGCACATCTATCTTTGAAGGAATTGCCTGGCAAAGCCTTCTCAAACCATGAATCTATCTTTGTCACTTCTACCATGAATAGTTTACTTTCCTTCCTATGACATGAAAAAGAGGAGAAAAAGCATAATTGCAGCTCTGCCAACAGTCAACTCTATTTTCTTTGATAATACTGACATGAATCATTAGATTCTTCAATTGACTGGAACCTCTATGTTATATCTAGCTGGTGCCACACAGACATCTATCTTGCTTATGGGTGGGACATAGGCCCAGCACCCTGCTGGAATTCAGCAGGTGAATCCAGAGAGAGTTAGTTCCTAAATGAACATGGCCTTTGAAACTCATCAAGAGCTCGGATCTTCCCTGCATTGTTTTAAGGTATCCAATTTCCAGTTACAGGGGACCCAGAGAGACTGAGTTCACTGGAGAAGTCGGCCTTTAACTCTTCCCAGCTCTGGATTATTTATGTATTCTTAAACAGGTTCTCAAAGGCCGAAGCCAGAGAGAAACTGGCATCGATCTAGACATGGAACTTTGAAAATTCCATGTTTAGGTCAGCGT
The DNA here is from genome assembly GCF_000151885.1 of Dipodomys ordii. Lineage (NCBI taxonomy): Eukaryota > Metazoa > Chordata > Mammalia > Rodentia > Heteromyidae > Dipodomys > Dipodomys ordii. Next base: position 45,078,654 of record NW_012267217.1, on the reverse strand, counting down.
ATGTGTCCCCACAAAAGTGGTGTCCAAAAAGCTTAATTTGAGTCGTTACCTTAAGAGAAGGTCAGTATAGGCTGAGCCCCAGAGACCCATAAGAAGACATTTGTAGCCATGTGTTCCTTTCTTTTTGATAACTTTATAAACAACTGCAATTTTCACATCCAAAAGAAGGGCATGGATTTGTTATAATTTTGTTATTAGTAGAAATGAATGTTTGTTTTAAGCCAAATCTATTAGCTTAGTGCTTTATATGACTTTTTTTCGGGGTATGTGTTCATAAGAAATTGAAATTTCATGTGTAAAATGTGTTTACTTGGCCTGAGCACTGTCCTTCAGCAATTCAGCTCAAGGCTAGCTCTCTACCTCTTGAGCTACAGCGTCACTTCTGGTTTTCTAGTGGTTTATTGGAGATAAGAGTCTCATGGACTTTCTTGCCCGGGCTGACTTTGAACCATGATCCTCAGATTTCAGCTTCCTGGGCTCATGACTTTCATAACAAAATGAAAACAGGTTTTAAAAATCTGTCACAGATTAAATTGGTTCTAATCATCTATTCTTTTCTTCTTTTCCTCCTAAAGAATTTAAACTACTGTCTGAGAGTATCAAAACCTATGAGAATATCATTAAGTCTCCACATATCATTCCTTATTCTTCTACTTCCTAGTGCATTTCAAGAGAAAATGATGTCTAAATTGCCAAACCAATCAAACTAAATCTCATCACAATTACTAGGTAGGAAACAGATACATCCATAATCTTAGCAGTTTCTAGGTTCTTTTTTATTCCCCAGAAATAACTGACTTACATATGCCTGTGTATATCTCCTATCTGAGAAAGAATGGTGTGTGTGGTTTGCTCTCAGTATTTCCCTTGTGGCAGTCACATTGGTTGTGATATCTATCTATTCATCAAAATGGCACCCATGTCTCTGTCTTTCCATTCCTTGGCTTTTTGTCTTAGATATTCCTTTCTTTCTTTGTTGTTCATAGTCACCATCTCATTTGTTTTCAGGAGTCAATTGGGCTCACAATATCAGAGACCTAGCAGACTCTTTGTTTTTAACTATGTCCAGCCTACAATCCCTGAGCAAGAAAAAGAACAGATGAGGTACTAAAAAGTGTCCATTTAGTTTGGTTAACTCTGTCCTGTTCAGGCCATTGGCTATGTCATTGCTTATTCATAACTAGAAGAAGAAAGATTTATAGATGGAATGAATTGATTGATTTGTGATTTCTAGATTGTATGTATGTAAAGTCAGAACTAATAAGTAATGCAAAGTCACACTCTGTTTTTTTACAGAGTGTAGTGTTGGAGTCCTGGGAAAATCTGGTTTAGATATCTGTGTCTCGAATGTTTTAGAGCAATAGATTCTCTAGCTGTCCCCTCCCCCGTCCCTGTCTTCTATTCAATGGATCTTTACTTGGGTCAAAGAAGTCAATGATCCATTAGAGAATTTAATAAACAGATACTTTTTGGAAGAATTAGAATGCATCTCAAATTAGCACTGTTAGTTTCAACTTTAGCAAATGAAAAACAAAAACATAGAAAGGTAATTAATCTTAAGATTTACTTAGGAATAAAACCCAAACTATTCTGTGATGACAAATGAGATAAATCCATGATCTTAAACCAACAATCTGTAAACCCTTTTATGTATAACTGGACTGGCCCCACAAACTTCCATATTGGTGAAAGCAAAGAAAAAATATTTTTCTAGCATCACGGGAGAGACTTGTATCTGGCACTAAAACAGTTATAGCGTTGAGTTGTTTCAGAAAGTAACTTCATGCTAAAACATTTTTGTCTTTTTTTAATGTATTTTTTTAAATAGTGAGAGAACCCTGCTAACATCTACTTTCACATACCTAAAATTGCAACACCAAAGGGTGCAGGAGACACAGATACTGTGAATAAAGAAGTGTAATATTCAAGTATATGAGGAAGTATCACAAATGGCCACAGAGAAATATATATATATTTATATCTATAATACTGTATCAAACAAATGGAAAAGGGGTATGGACACAAATCTAGCCAATCAACAGACATTCTAATCAGACATAAGTCCATCCTAATGAAAGTGCATCCCTCCTACCAGATGCACTTATGCACTGCCTCAACCACAGCTCAAATGCTTTGCAACTATTCTCTTTTTAGTTAGTTAAATAATTTATTGGATTGACATACTCTGATACAATTATCCAGGTCCCAAATGTTAATAACTTAGTTGTATCTTTCTTCCCATTTATACAAAATAACACTTTAAAAAAGCTCATTTCTTACATGCTCTTCCCTTCCTGCAATCAGACTGTGTGATTCAATTGAAACTGTAATAAGTTACAATGGGCAGTTTTCATCTTTTCACCCAGAAACAGAATTGTGACATGAGCAGCTTTGATTTTAACAAGGCCTTTCAGAATGTAGTGGATAGCCTTCAGGCACGTGAAAGGTAAAAATGCAATTAAAAAAATAATAATAATACTCCATGCAAAACAGAGCAGAGCTAAAATAATTGTCCAATTGTACCCATGTAAAGCCAGTGTGTTCTTGTTGCAAATGGAAATCAGGTCAATTTCTGCATATACTATTTATTTTTTAAAATATAAAATTGTAACAATTACTACAGTTGGGGGAATGAGATTTATTTATCTTATGGTTTGTAAAGAATGAATATAATACCTGCTCAGAGCCCACTCCTGCCAAGAGCTCATGCCTAAATACTAGTATTCCAGTGCTAAATGAGAAGTATTCATAAGCCCTGCTTAGCCAGTGCAGCGGTGACATCCTCAGCCAAAGTGGCCAGCTGAGGAGATTCGAGCAGGTTGATGCTTCCGGAAGAAGAGACGTTGCTGAGCCGTCGGGGTGATGCCACGCTGGACCTCCCTGGGGACTGTGTGATGATTTCAGCCCCATGATCCACACGGGCCTTTGCATGCTCTCGGAAGTTCAACTTCTGGCTGTCAATCTGTTTCAAAGAAGAATCCATCCTCGTTAACTGCAGCATCTTCACTAGTCCCTAACTCTTCCCCTGAATCCCAGAGCTGCTATGAATGCCCTTCTTGTCAGCGCCACATCCTTCTTCCCTGTTTACTTCTGCAAGCTGGGGCTCGTTTTGGTCAACAGTATTTTCAGAATTGTATTTAAAACGTTTTCATGCTGTTGTTTCTTACCTTTACATTCCCACCGCCAGGTACGTGGTGAGCATTGTCAAGTGAACCGACTTTAGCTTGGGCCTTTTCTTTGAAATCCAGCTTTACACTCTCAATTTTCACACGTCCACCACCTTGGAGAGGAGAAAGGCTTTTAAATGTTTGGTTGACATTAAATCTTGTGTTGCTGATGACTGTCTCCCCAAATAGTTGCAGCCGACAGACTGTACTCTTACTTGCTCTACGACCCCTCTGATAGGAATCTTCCAGAATCTGCAGTCTGTATCATTTTCCCCGTCGGTCCCAAGCTATGACATCTTTCTTATACCAATATATGGATTGCTTCATGATACTAATACCCTTCATTTGGCCCATGTCTACCTTAGAAATGAGAGATACTTAGTTTTTTATTTCTAATAGAGTACACTAAAGTGGAATGAAAAATAATCGTTCTTCTTCTGCAGGGTGACTAGTCATTTTCCATGGAAATTTTAGGCTGGAACGGCACAGCAATGGGCCATACATAGTGGGTCTTTTGGAGCTGCAGATTCTGAATCCTTGGATACAATATATTTGGGAAAAAAAACTACAGCCATACTCAGCATGTACAAACATTTTTTTTCTTTTTCATTATTCCCTAAGCAATATGGCCTAACAATGATTTATTTAGCATTTATTTTTATTAAGTATTCTAAGCAATCTTTGGATAGTTTAAAATGCATGAGAGGACATTCCTAAATTATACATAAATACCATATAATTTTATATATGGGATGTGGGCATGCTTGGATTGGGGCATCTGTGGTGAGGTGGTGGTGGTTCTGAAACTAAACGATCACAAATACTGAGAAATGGTAGTTTCATTGGTAAATTCTCAACACCATATATGTCACAGAGGAAATTAATTATGGAGGTTGTTTATATCTACTAAGTATACACGTGCCCATTTTCATTAGTATATAGATTGACAGGGAAAGAATCTTAAGAAATTCTCCTGCAGATGTCTTAAAACCAATCTGACATGGACCTTGATCTGATCATACTAAGACAAAGTTTTGACCTTGCTATTTCTTTGAATGCTAGCTAGTTTGAAATTCAAGGATCTGCTGACTGTTAAGGTACCAGCACCACCCTTCAGTGTAGTTTTTCCCTATCTGTGCATGTCTTTCTTAGAGTTAGAATGTAGATTATTCTATACTAAATAGATAGCTTGTGTCTTGTGTCTCTTAGCCAGTCCTAGACCACTACTAAGTGTTGATGTCTGGAGGGCTTGTTTGCAGTTTCTAGTAGCAAAGTGCAGCTACTGTTATACTCTGGAAGCAGAATGACTTTCCTCTACCAGGGACAGTCATCCTTTAGGACCAGCGGTGCTGTTTCAGGAGGAATGTGTATGGAGTGAAGAGAGAGGGAGGGGCATCTGCCTATGCAGCCACAGGAGCCCAGTCCATCCTGATGATCAGTGAAGTGGCATATTGCAACTATAACACCCTTATATCTGGTTGATGTTGTGACCTGGCAAGAAGCTGGGTTGCACTCCTCTGCATATCTGCACCAAAGAGACTTGCTTCACTGTCATCACAAATTTCTTTCAATTGTACATGTTCTTCTGAAGGTCACTGGTGAATAATGACCCTCTGCTAGCATTGCACTTCACCACAGAATTTGATAATTTGAGAAAACCTTTGAGGGGAATCTATGAAACAAGATCTTCCAGTTTCAAACTTTTGGTGCTTTTGTGTCTATACAGCCCGCAAACAGAGAAATGTGTAGTTAAGTATTCACTGGTCTCTAACTTTGTGGCGTTTCCTCATGCAATACCTAGATATTTATGTCAATACCCAATTTCTTTATGGAAGGGTTGATATTAGATGTTAATTGGATTCCATTTTGGAGAGCATCTGTTTATTCTTAGGAAGAACTCATGCTTAGGGAAGCTATGCAGTCAGCCCTTCCTTCAAAGATGCATTATTTCATGGAGTGTTCTCCCCATATTTTATTTGGCCGGTGGGTCTCATTTGTTGATTATGATGGGATTTGCATGACTCATGATGATTTATAAACATGTAATTATCTTAGAGGCAAGATGATGTTGAGCTTTCTACTAGATACTTATCTCTTCAAAATGGCAGTCTTATTTTCTACTTTTTGGCAGCCTCTGATAAAAAAATCCTTCACTTTCTTTTCTGACTATGTATTGTTTCAAGATAATTTTGCTGAATGTCCACTGAATTATCTTTTGAAAAGAATAAAATCAAGAATGCAATACTGACCCTAAATATATTCATCAAAGGAAGCTCTCCCAAAAGCAATTCTTAAATAACCATTGGAGAAGCCTATTTGAATTCAGAGGTCTTTGGTTTTGAAGAGCTCTGCCCTCCTCAGGAACAGTAATTGTGAAGGACTATCATCTTTATCAAGTTTCAGACTAAAGTGCAGATATTTTAGTTTGTGCTTCCAAGTGTTGAATTTTTTTATTTATTTAGTTTTTCCTTTGGTACTGCATATTCTAAAGTAACTTTATGAAGAGCTTGCTTTTGTTAGGGATCAGCATGCTGATATTTCTTTATGAAATAGGCCATTTGATTCAGTTTAATAGATAAAAGAAGTAGATTTAGAAATAGATGGGAGTAGCTGGGCACCAGTGGCTCACAACTGTAATCTTAGCTACTCAGGAGGCTGAGATCTGAGGATCATGGTTCAAAGCCAGCCTGGGCAGGAAAGTCTGTGAGACTCTTATTGCCAATAAACCACTAGAAAATCAGAAGAGGCGCTATGGCTCAAGTGGTAGAGCACTGACCTTGAGCTAACATTGAGCAGGGACAGCACCCAAGCCCAGATTTCAAGCCCCATGACTGAGAGAGAGAGAGAGAGAGAGATGGGAGTCTCTGACAATAGCCTTTCATGTCAGCAAATAATATGCAGAATATTTCTAGAGCTTCCATTCAAACCTTTGGTGAGTTTGACTAGCTTAATTGTCTAGAATGAAACTGTAGCCTTTTTGTACCAGGCAGTTGACAAAATAGTACGAAGTCAATTAAGTATCTGTAGACTTCATTTTCTTTCTCTCCCTCTTTATCCTCCTCTTTCTTTCTTTCTTTCTCTCTTTCTTTCTTTCTCTTTTCTTTCTCTCTTTTTCTTTCTTTCCTTCTTTCTCTTTCCCTCCCTCCCTCCCTCCCTTCCTTCCTCCTTTCTTCCTTCCTCCCTTTCTCTCTTTCTCTCCTTCCTTCCTTCCTTCCTTTCTCTTTCTTTCTTTCTTTCTTTCCAGATTGTGGGCCTGAACTCTGGGCCTGGGTGCTGTCCCTCCGCTCTTCAGCTCAAGGCTAGCACTCTACCACTTGAGCCACAGTGCCACTTCCAGCCTTTTCTGCTTATGTGGTGCTGAGGAATTGAACCCAGGGCCTCATGCATGCAAGGCAAGCACTCTACCATTGAGCCACCTTCCCAGACCCTGTAAGCTTCATTTTTAGACAGGAGAATCATGAAGATACGGCTGTCCTAGGAATAACAGAGAAACTGGTTCTGTGATATCAGTTTTGAACCCAGTAACTGAGACTCCGCTTTTGGAACTTATAACTCCTTAACTTGCTTCATAAGCTGTGACACAATGAATCTAGAATTCCAAACATTTCAAATGTACTTGCCTATTTTAAGATGTAAAAGCACCTGTCTTTGTTTTCAACCATTAAGTGCTTAATAATTTTCTTCTGCTTGTAGGTTTTATTCAGCAAAATTATTTTTATACTTTATTTCTGACAACATTTGATGCACTGATTAATGGAAATAATATATTAATTGATTTATATTTTAAGATACCAAGAATAGATGGTTAAAACCAAATGGCTTTGCCATTGTATATTTCAATGAGATATATAAATTGTATAAAAATGTTCTCAATATACAGTTACAGAATAAAAAATACATATTGCTACATATGTAATCTATTACATATTTATGAGAGTGAAACTATAGAGATACAGATATATAGACATATGTCTCTATATATAGATTTATAGAGAGATATAGATAGATATAGCTATTTTAGCTATATATGAAAAAAATTGAGAAAGTATTCCTTTATGCTGAGGACTTTCAGTGCTTATGGATAAAGATAGATTGAATAAAGAATCTGAGAAGTTCATTAAATGAACTTCAGCTATGCTAAATGCAATTTTGTTTGTTTGTTTTTGTCAAAATCCTGGGGCTTGAACTCAGGATCTGGACGCTGTCCCTGAGCTTTGTCATTCAAGGCTAGTGCTCTACTCCTTGAGCCACAGCCATATTTCCAGCTTTTCTTGGTAGTTAATTGGAGATAAGAGCCTTATGGACTTTCTTGCCCAGGCCTGTTTCAAACAGTAAGTCTCAGATCTCAAGTCTCCTGAGTAGCTAGGATTATAGGTGTGAGCCACTGGAGCCTAGATAGTAGTTCTTAGTTTAAATAATATAGAAAAGTAATTTAATGAAAATATTTTGAAATACTGCTTTCAGTAAATGTTCGGAATGGGTGCAAGACCAAACATATTTTACAGGAAAGAACTCCACTAAGTATGATGAGTAATAGAGACACTTGCAACTTGGATAAATTTTAATTATTAACCTGTCATACGCATACAGCCTGGTCACAGAAATTGCATTTTTTGTTCTAAATGAAGATGCTTTGACATTTGTAACTTAAGTTTACATTTACAAAAAGACGAAATATCAAGAATTTTAAACATCTCCTCAGTTAGGTATTCTATAATAACACAAAACAACAAAATCTTCTTATTAATTTCTTAAATCCAGTGAAATATTTCTACCAAAAAGTATTCATTAAATATTACTACCAAAAAGTATTAGTTTACCTGGCCTGTGACGGATATTCTTCAGAGAACCACATTTGGATGTCACATGGCTTAAATCTATCTTCTTGGTAACAATTTGTACCTGCATAAACCACACAGAAACACTTAAAATGTTTTAGACAAGGAAAACACTCAGATCACATCAAAATCTAGAAACACATCCACACTAACAACACACAATGATATATTCTGAAATCCTAACTGAAGCACTCATGTTCATGTGTACACACACACACACACGCACACACATACATGCACACACACACACACACACACACACACACCCCACAAGCCTAATTGCCCAAATTCTCTTCCCATCGTATCAGAAGGAACCCAAGTGATTGAAAATCCTGGAATAGAAGATTTTATTAGTAGAAAGCAAGTCAGACCACAAGAGCACAGGAACATTTATATTAATAAGGCAAGCTTCTACTCAGAGAACCAAGGCACACCAAGGTAAATCTTTCTATAAGCAAAGAGCCAAGAGTAGTAGTGGATTATCCTTTACAAAGTGAGTTTTACACAGAAGTGGCTGACACTGCTCTAGTTACAAGATGATCAACACTGCCTTCAGACAGAAGAAGAAAGTTCGAAATGTGCTTTCCGAAAAGATTAACTTGTCCTTTCTTGGCTAAATGGATTTTTTTCCTTGCACACCAACTAATAAAGTGAGAGCATTTTGCTTCATTTTTACATTCTGTTGAAAATGTTTTCTGTCCCAGTATTTGAAGCCGTCCTTTTACAACGTGGCCCACCTGCTCTCTACCTGTGGTATACACATGAACTCCTCAGACCCCGAGGGCCCCCAGTTACTGTATTTAAATGAACTATTTTTATTAGAAGAAAGTTTTTTCAAGGCTGGAAGTGTCCTATTAATTTCAAGATACTTTTTAATCCCAACTTATCCTTTGCACTGTGATCAACAACATCTGCAGCACAGGATAGCACAAGCCACGCTCTGATGCCTTCGAGGGAATTACCTGGACTGGGGCTGCTTCTGTGCTATGCTCTTACAGTCAGGGCACCCTGAGCAAAGCAATCATGTGAATGAATACTGACCCTGAGGCCTAACCCAGAATCTTAACGGAGTCCCTCAAATACTAGAATGGATTTCCCACCACAAAGACATTTTTATGCTTAGTGAAGCTGCTTTATCATCTGACAGCCCCTGTAGAAGGTGCTTGCTTATCTCATTTTCCTCAGGGATTAACTCCATTTCTGCCCTGCTGAGGAACAAATAGCCAAGACATGTTGAACTATTGATGGCTCTGTAAGTTAAAGGGTAAGAAGCCTGATAAGTTACTTGAGGCACAGAGCAGCTGAACATAAACTTTTGATGAGAGAGTCTGTAGAACCGTCACACATTTGACCCTTAAAGAATCATTTTAGGAAGAAGCATGCTTTCTTTAGCATGAGTTTGTTGACTACTTTAGCTTCTCTTCCAGCATGGTGGAGGCAGGAGAGGTATGGACTCACCATTCACTTCCACTCAGAGGATATTATTTTCACTACATGGAAGACACAGGAATAAGCCCGTCAAGACAAAATGTAAACTAGGACTTTAAACATTTTACTTTAAATTATAGATGAGCTCCACTTCACTCATTTTGCATTATTCTAAACGATACCCCAACTTTCATGAATAATGAACCACTGGAGACTGGCATTACACACTTTGTGCATTTTCAAGTATCAGAACCTTCGCCTCTAGGGTAATTTAAATGGAGCTAGAAAAGTGAGTCCAGCAAACTACTCAGGGGAGATAAGAGCGAGCACAAGAAATACCTTGAAGACAAAAAGGACAGCAGACAAAGTTGGCAAGAGAAATGGGTTTGCCATCCTTAGTAAAGGACTGATGCTTTCCGACTATGTTTTCTTTCCCACGTGAAAGTGGGAACTTTGCTGATCATCTTAGAGGAAAGGATGGGAAGCCCATGGCAAGAATGCAAGGCTGAGAGCTACCACACCAAGTGACATGGAGCAGCAGTGAGAGGCAGGAGTGTGCTGGGAGAAAGGCAGAGGAAGAGACAAGGTGCCAGCTATGCAGGTGGCTCCAACGCAATCAGGACAGAAGCTGTCTACTTACATTTCCTCCCCCAGCAGAATGTTTGATGTTATCCTTGGAACCACATCTTGACTGAACTTTGCTAAAATCGATCTTCTTGTTTAAAATACTAACCTAAAAGGAATTGGAGGTAACTTCACTGTGCATCTGTTCTTTCAAGATAGTGGGTATAAGAACCAGAATTGGGAGCACCAAAGGCCTCCTTAACCTACTGCATATTCATTTATGAAAAGGAATTCACACTGGAACAGAAACACATTTATATTGTGTAAATATGAGTCCCTATTTCCCAGTACCCCAAGGACCAAATGTTCAAAAGCATTAAGTATCCCTGTGATATGCCCGAAGGAGTAGAAAAATAAAAGGCGAATTATCTGTGTTAAAAAAAGGCTGGCAACGTTGGGATTCGGGTCCACTCGAGGGAACACTCAACAGTATAGTTTAGTATTGTTCAGGATTACAACCCTGAATAATACACCAGTTTTCCTCGCAGCCCCACAGCAAAAAAAAAACATCTATCATAATTATGAATCACATCACAAGCTTGACGGTTCTATTAGTCTACATTGAGCTTTCAAGGTCAAGCTTCCCATTCATCCAAGGGAAGAAATTTCGGGACCTCAAAAAGGTAAAAAAAAAAAAGATACTCTAAGTCTGCTCTGCTAAAAGATCACATGGTTCCCTTGCAGGTTTGGCTCTGTGAGGGAAAAGGCCTTTCTCTGGAGATGTTTCTAGATGCTACTGGTGAAGCATTCTATTCATTTTTAGAAAAACTAAAGATGGTTAGTTGGCTTCTACTAAGTCATGCAGATATAGTCTAGGCCTTGGTTGAATCTAGCAGATTTAAAGTTTGGTTCAATTTCTATTTTAAGGAAGTCAAGCATTCATTTTGAAGACAACAGCACACCCAGATTTGTAAAAATACATTACTCTAGTGTAATGTACTGCACAAAGTCATAACTCTTTCATGATTTTTTTCATGTATCTTTCAAAGTTGCTATGCCTTGAAGGACAAACAATGTAAGCATAGAAAAAGATTTATTTTTTGTTGCTATTATTTGTTTTGCTTTATGGTAGTGATGCCTCCTCTCCTTCATTGCTAAAAAGAAATCTATCGCCATTGCTTTAAATGACAACTTCTCCTCTTAGGTAAAAAAAAAAATTAAATTAATTTACCCTATATATACGGCCTTTTCAAGAATGTTAACACATCACTTGGTATTTGCCAGAAAGAATTTAAAATCTACAAGGACATTGTATAGTGAGTATTTTTAACTAGCCAAAGCTTAAATCACAGTGCCTTTCTAACATGAACAAGACAGCTTGTCCCCAACTGAGAAATATCATTGACAGCTTTCCTTAGAAGCCCAAGGCCTCTTGTCAAAATTAGAATTCAGAGACATGATGACTAGGCCACTCTCTAAGATGGAACAAAAATTTCAACTTAAAAGGACTTAAGGATATTACAGTAAGTATTGTTGTGCTGTAAGAATTTAATATATGTGTGGATGAAGGTAAGTTTTAAAATCATATAGAAAAAAAAAAACCCATAAGTTATTTTCAGAAAGTGAGTAATGCTGGTTTATTATGTCTGCTAACAATAAAATTATTTTCTATAGTACATAATCATTGTGTCAATGAATAGAATTTATGTAAGCCATTTAATTAATCATTGAGAATAAAAAGTATTTGGTTTATGCATTTATGAATTTCAGGGTAGAGATCATTACAGTACCAATCAAGTGACTTATTACCAAGTGATCAAAAGCCAAATTTTGAGTCTAATTCACTTATTAAAACAAATGGAAATTTAAGTTTTGAAAGTCTGTTTGACCTTAATATTTAATTGGCTGTCTCATAATTTTTGTTTCCCCAAACAAATGATTCAGTTCCAAAGGGTCATGCTTCTACCATTGTTTAGAGATGATCTAGAATCTTAAAAATACTAAAACATAAAAGCTAGCTTCTGTGGATTTGCTCTTGATTTTCTAAGGAGTTGTTCGCCTCCCAGTAAAACAATTAGCTGGCTTTTTTGACTGTTGACTTCCTCAACCTTTGTCTCAACCTCAATGTACATTAGCGGCATATTCCTTCCATACTCCCATACTCTAATAGCTTCATACTATCATCTTTATATCTGCAATGAGGCAAAGTATGATAAAATGAGTATCAATGGTTCTCCAGACCGTCATCCTGCAATTTCTTAGAGGCTGAGTAAAGAGAAACAAAGCCACTTTGAGGATACTGATACATATCAAGGTTTATATCAAGCTGGACCACTTAACTGCTGAGTACTTGCTAGTCAGTCCTGGTGACTCAAGTTTGTATCTTAACAAAACTACAAACTGCTTCATGTCCAAGGTCTCTATAGTCATTTACAAATAGCATCTTAAAAAGAATTAATTAGCCAGGCATTAGTGGTTCATGCCTGTAATCCTAGCTACTCAGAAGGCTGAGATCTGAGGATTGTGGTTCAAATCCAGCCTGGGAGGAAAGTCCATGAGACTCTTATCTCCAATAAACCACCAGAAAACTGGAAGTGCTGCTGTGAAGCTCAGGAACAGCAACCAGGCTGAGAATTCAAGCCCCATGACAAAAAAAGAAAAAGAAAAGAAAAGAAAAAATTAATTATACCAATACCAGCTGTCCTCAAAATCATTACAGAATATTGAAGACTTGATGGCAGCCTATAACAGACAGAGCTATATTCCAGATTCTCCCCTTTAAAATTAAAGAGTTGAATTATAACTAGATTTTACTAATAGTTCTAAACTGCTTGAGAAGCAATTTTCACTCTGAAGAAAAATTCTGCATTCCTAAAAGGTAGCTTAAGAAAAAAAGTCATTTTAAGGTCACAGACTCTTTAGAAAAAAAATGGTTAAAATTTTCTATTAGATAAACTAATTTTTTGAAGTTCATCATATACAAGGAAAAATTTGAATATCCATCATCCAAGTCTATCTCTAAGGCATGCTTTCATTTTTTAAAATTTATTTAACCAAGATATACCAACAATATTAGTAATAAAGTAACTTAGAAAAGTATGATAATTTTTTCTTTTACATACTTCACAGCAGGAGTGAAAAAATATTATCTCAGTCAATTAGATCATCTTTATAACACTTGTCTTAATTCAAATTTCCTCCAAATTCAGTATAGCTTATTAAATATACCAAAACTTGTTAGTGAGGCAAAGAGAATGATCGGTAACTCTGATTTTGGATATTTCTCTTTCATTTTTGTATATGTCACAAACCTGGATTTTAGTCTCATGGGTTATATTCAAAACTTGCATAAACAGAGTACTTTGGTTCACACAGGTTCACATAATGTGAAGATTTGTATAAAGCTAGGTTAATAAAATATAAAAAATTCAATTTCAATTTCTCACAAATTCTGGTTGATTCTTCCACCACATTAAAGAAGAATATTATGATTACTTTCTGGGTCTTCCTAGTGTGAGGCTTGTGGGATTATATTGCGATGATTTGGTTGAAGGGATCATTACTATATTCTTTCTCCATAGGTTTAATTGTTCCTTAAGAGAAACTAGCAGTTTTCTCCCTAAAATTGGGTCACTCTAGGAAGAGAGTAAAACAAAAAAAATATAGGCTGCATAAGAACAAATATCCCTTACTAATAAGAAATATGAAATTTGTAAAGAATATATGCCCAAAGTACAAATTTTTGTAATGCAATAATAAGCCAGAGGCATTCATCTAAAGTTCAGCTTGAATTTCTTGCGCAATGGGATTTGATATTTAAAAAAAAACTGCCACTCTCTGATGCTGCTATCTTCTTGAAAGGCTCAATGTCAGCTCAAGGCACTGATATATATGGACAGTAACTGGGTGTCCAAAATGTGGATTCTTTCTGGACCCTCAAGCATCCTCTATGGATGAGTCTCAGTTGAAATACACTTGTTTCTTCTTCTGAGTGAGGTTGTCTTAGAAGGTGAGAAGGTAGAGGACACTCTGCTGACAGAGTGTGTGCCTCAGCCACACAGGAGTAAACTCCTTCCAACTTTGTTCTTGTTCAGGAGAGCTTAGGCCTTCAATTACAAAATCTCTCCTGTCTCACTCAAAAGCACTCTTCTTCCTCAATGATTAATTTAATGAACACTGTTTACCTATCCTCTGTGACATCCCAACATACCATATGCTAAAACAAGAACACAACCACATCCTTTGACAGTGATCGTGTTCTTCAAATAGCCTGCAGTTACATTCTGAAATGTATTTAGATTATACAACCACTAGACTTCATTCAGAATTTAATTAATCTTGTCTCTACTGAGCAATAGTCTCTTCAAATTTACTTATATCACGTATAAACTATAAATATATTTCAATTCATATGCAAGCTTGCCCCAAAGAACAATTCTGTAGATAAGTTAGAGGGACCAATTTTCTCATGGGCACTGTATAACACAGCCCCCAAAAGTAGAGCTCCACTGAAAAACCTTGGAGTGAATAGATACTGCTGAAAATTTGAAAGAGTATGTGGGTGGAAGAAGCATCAATAAGGTTTGTCACTAGACCCAATGTGAAATACTTTTAAGTAGTCTTTTAGTGGTAGCTGTAGGGAATGTTATACATGCAACAGCTGTTGTAATTCAAGAAAATTAACAGATCCCTAGGCTTTCCAAATTCACATGCTGTACTTTCTTGATATATTTTGCCTACCCTTAAATTTTTAAAAAATTCTAAGGAATAGTGGCCAAGATGGTGGGGAAAAAAAATAGCTGCTAGGCACCGGTGACTCATGCCTATAATCTTAGCTACTCAGGAGGCTGAGATCTGAGGATGGTGGTTCAAAGCCAGCCCTGGCAGGAAAGCCTGTGAGACTCTTCTCTCCAATAAACCACCAGAAAACTGGAAGTGGTGCTGTGGTTCAAGTGGTAGAGTGCTTGCCTTGAGCTGAAGAGCTGAGAGACAGAGCCCAGGCCCAGAGTTTCCATGTTCTTCTTTGGCTTATGAATGAGTATAAAGAGGCTCCATAGGTCTCAACTTGATAAACTCAAAGTAATAATTTTCACAGTATTTGATAACTATTTACAAACTGTAACTCCCCAATTTTTCATTGACCTACCTACCTTAGACATTTAAATTATGGTTACAAAAATCCTATTGCAATAAAGACAGGGTGCCTGATCTTAAAGACCTCTCATATGGGGATAATAATGACTTTGATACTAAAAATATATAAATAAAAATTAAACTAAATCTTTCCAATATAATGTAAAACATTTCACTGAATAGGTTTTTACAAAATGCTGGGTTGACGCAGTATTTTTAACTTTATAAGGCATTTTATTACTTTCTCTACTTTAGCAATTATTCTTAAAATTAAAACAAAGGCAAGACCCTATGTGGGCTGAGAGAACAGGAAAAAGCAGAAGAAGCAAAACAAAACAAATGACTCCCTGTTGGCCTAGGTTTTTAGAGATCATACTTCAGAAGTCCCCTTCCTGTTTTGCCATGAAGTAATTTAGTCGTCTTAATAAATAACAAATATGAACAAATGTATGAATGAAAAAATGGTCTCATTCAGTCTTTCTGTCTTCATATTCTATTTCATAAGCATGCCTCTATACGTTCTTTTAGCAAATACCATTGCGATCCAAATGTGGAAATAATCACAGTAGCACGAAGTATTCATAGTCACCTGTGTTATTAAGGGTCTATTTGTATAAATGATATATGACACTCATTCAACTTTCACTGCATGAATATTTCTTGGGCACCTCCTAAGTATAGGTCTCTGAAGATAGGATGATCTCATTTCTCATTTTGTGGATATCATGTATAATATTCTAGGTAGACAAAACTACACATTAAATAATTAATTAGACAATGGAATGTTTACTTACAAATCTAAGAAATCCTGGCTATAGTACATCCGGTGGAGACAAATATAGATACAGGGACACCAGGTAACAATTATTGGAGTGATATCAGCAAGAGACAAAAAATATGTCTTACACTAAGGTAGTGAAAAGTATAGATAGCTCCATTAAATTCAATGGGTCCATACAGAATTAAGAGATAGAGAGTGAAGAACTGACTTCCTCCCTGTTATCCCAGACACTTAGGAAGTCAGGAAAAACCCCAGTGTGCAAGGATTTGCATGACACTGGCAGGGTACTCAGACCTAAGCCTGGAGATAAACATTCTATTCACCTCTGCCAGCCCTAAGCCTTCTTGGACCCATAAAAACATAACTCCACCCCCACCTTTTGCACCACCTCCAATCTCTTGGGAAGGTTGCCTGCTCCTCACTGCTCCGCAATACACAGTCCTCACCAGTTGAGACTGAGTCCAGCCTGTTCCTTTCTCCTCCATTTTCCTAACAGAAAGTGAAAAACCTAAGCAATTCCATTTTACGTAAGACCCCATCTCAGTTCTGCGACTTAACTTGTGGCCCACTTTAGCCCCAATGCTAGGAATTTATGACAGAAAGCCATGCACAATTCTTGGAGCCATAGATGGCATTTCCTTAAGGCAGGTGATTACCCCCAAGTGGTGTTGCCCCCTAGCAACCTAGGGCTAAGAGTTTCGGCTCCTAGGAAAACCATATAATTTTCTGACCAACCGGTTCTTCAGAGCCCAGGGCGAGACATGCCATGCATTCTGTTGGTCCAGATGTGACTCATAACCGTTTTTTGGTCAAGCTATGGACCAAGGATATTTTTATGTAAAGGTCAACCAATCATATTTGCCCAGCTTAGCTTGCTTTAAATGTTAACCAATCATGTAATTTCTAATGCAAAAGTTCCTTAAAGTTGTTTGTTCAATACTGTAAAAACTGTGCTGATTCTATGCTCATGGCCTCTTAACGTCACGGGTTGCCAAGTGCGCGGAGGACCAAGCTCGAGCTTGCAATAAACGACTCTTTGCTGTTTGCATTGATTGTGGTCTCTGGTGGTCTATGAGGGAACATCCGAAAATGGGGTACTTCAGAAAGTACATTGATTTATTTCTAGAAAGTAATAATATACTTTATAAGTTCTAGTCTAATGGATTTTTTTTTTTTGGTCCGGTTGTGGGGTCTGAACTCTGGGCCTGAGCACTGTCCCTCAGCTCTTCAGCTCAAGGCTAGTGCCCTACCACTTAAGCCATAGCGCCACTTCCGGCTTTTTTCTTTTTGCTTATGTGGTGCTGAGGAATCGAACCCAGGGCCTCAGGCATGCAAGGCAAGCGCTCTACCACTGAGCCAACTTCCCAGCCCTAGTCTAATGGATTTAAATAGACTTCTTTTTTAAGATGGCAGGATTAAGCCTACGCTGGTGGCTCACGCCTGTAATCCTAGCTACTCAGGAGGCTGAGATCTGAGGATCACAGTTCAAAGCCAGCCCAGGCAGGAAAGTCTGTGAGACTCTTATCTCCAATAAACCACTAGAAAACCAGAAGTGGCGCTGTGGCTCAAGCAGTAGAGCACTTTCCTTGAGCTGAAAAACTGAGGGACAGTGCCCAGGCTCAGAGTTCAGGCCCCATGACCGAAAAAAAAAAAAAAAAAAAGATGGCAGGATATACTGTCTGAGAAGGTAACAGGCTGAGGAATTCCACAAGTTTTTTTTTATATTAAAGATGAACAGTGCTCTTTCTTTTAATATGCACATTTTGTTTGCATATACCATGAAGATTAGCGTGGCTGATCTGAGAATAGCTAACTGTAGTCATGAATGAAGCAATGGAACACAATTCACAAGGCCTCAATCAGATATTCAGACATGGCTAAGGAGAGATCAGGGTCTCATGAACCAACCCATCCAATGAGTAGCCAATAAAAATGAATTCTGAAAATGCCTCATCAGTTATGTTAAATTACTTAACTATTATGAAGGCACAGAACTTATGCTTTTCAGAAAGCTGAAGGAGAAAAAACAAAAAGCCTGTTAAACATGTAAGGGTAATCTACATAATTTTAAATTCCTCTTAAAAATACAAACCCTATATATAGACAGGAAAACACTAGAGACAGAAAACACACAAACACAAAAAAGATTTATCAAGATGTCTAAACTTTTCAGGCTATATGTTCAGAGAAACTGTGTTTTTAATCAAGCTAGCCTTAGTTTAAAATTTAAATTGAATGTAGATTGCAGAACTTACTGTAAATACTTTTAATTTAATACTGAGATAGATTTTTTTAAATAACAAATTAAATGAATACATCGTACTATCTACAGTGAATCCATGATTATATATGCTCTGTCCAGTAGAAGGAATTTATGTTTTAGCTAAGAAGATTAACCTTATTGCTTTTTGTAAAGTTCATCATATCTTCAACTAGCTTATCTTTTCCATTAAGCATTGATTTGGCTCAGTGAACTGAACCACTGAGCTGAGCTTCTCTAGCAATAGAAAACTGAGCATTAACAAGAGATAAGGGATAGAAAATATAAATAGTATATGTCCAGAAGACCAATAAATGTTCAAATTAGGGGAAAATAAAGTTTCCTAACTTGAGAAGTTATTGAGTTCCCATATTACACAATGTAGCTTCTGAATAAAGCTCATTGTCTCTTCTAGGATAACGAATCAAAAATTGAGAGCAACATGCCATCAGAGGACAGTGTCTTTTAAAGGTGCTCAGTCCTGTTTGAAATGTCTTAGCTGGGTGATGGTGACTGATGCTGCTCAGGATGCTGAGAATGGAGGATCAATGTTTGAAGCCAGCCCAGAAAGGAAAGTCCATGAGACTTGATCTCCAATCAACCACAAAAAACCAGAAGTGAAGCTGTGGATCAAGTACTAGGGAGCCAGCCTTGAGTGAGAAAAGCTAAGGAACCATGCCCAGGCCTTGACTTCAAGCTCCAGTAACAGAACGCATAAAAATATAATTTATTTAAATATACATGTATATGTATCTTTAACTTCTCATGCTGATCATTTCCATGAGTTCTACATGGATTGATTTTTCAATCATTCTAAAAACTAGCAACTACAAAAGTGTTGTTCAGTCCTCTAGTAGTTTAACATGTACAGAAAAACAAAAAAAGCTCTTCCTCACTCCCTGCATTTGTGAAGATCATACACTGTAAAGAGAGATTTTAAGGAGATTGTGGTGAAGTGTGAAGATATATATTTATTCCTACAAAGGCAGTTCAGTTGCAATGGGTATCAAGTTTTGAATTCACTTCTCTCTATAATTCAAATGCATTTGCATACCTATTACAAAATAGAGGGTAAATATCTTCCATCTGTCTCTCATTTTACAAAGGAAATATTTCTTGCTTCTGCAACAAAAATCATTTTATAACTTCACTGCAGTAGATGTTTTCCAAGTTATTTGACCCAAAGATAATACTAAAGCAACTTAACACTTACCAGATGAAAGAAGAGATTTTCCTTTAAATGACTCTGATTTTTGAGGCTATTTTTGTTGTAATTTTTGTGTTATGTCTTTACTCTTGCCTAAGTAATACGATCTTGAGGGTAGTTTCAGTACAGATGAAAACAGAAAGTCTCTTACATCAACTTCATGAATTGGCAAATATAGTGGAAATCAAGTAAAATTAGACATAAAAATGCAACTAGAATTGGTAAAATGAAAACAGACATCCTTGCATTTTTTGTGGGGGAGAGGACTGATTTAATCTTAGAAATTGCTGCAAAGCTTATGCTAAAATCATTCTTCTTGACCTTAAGGACTCCTTTAAACAAAACCATGTATTATAAAATTCTATATTAATTTTTATCAATATCTTTCATTTTCATTATATTTTGTTTTTAGTTTCAGAACACTATCTTAGAAATTACTTATATTTCTGTGCAATTCTAAGAAGATATATCAACTTTTTCTAGGACATTAAAAAAAATCCCAAACCATATTCAGTTAAGGATATATTTAGAACATGAGGATATATAAATAGAACTGATTTTAAATAGTAGTTGTTTAGAAAGCAGTTATTTCATTTTATAATCTCTCTCATAAAGCTACAAGAAATTTTCCATTCAATATTAAACAGATTTCATTCAAATTGTCTCTCCATATTATTCATGGCTAATTATAAAAATAATACAACACTTTTTAAAAGGCCCAGAATATTTTCCTTTCTTAATGTGCAAAACTGATGAATGTAACAATACTATTAGGATCAAAGGATAATATTAAATGCTTGTATTTTTTCTTTCTAAGCTTTGCCCAAATATATAGCATAGGGCTAGATTCAGGGAAGGGTAGAACTCACAGCCCCCTGCTTAGGAAAGAGATGAGTGTTTGTTCAGGAGCTATAGTTTGAAGTAAACTTTGCTAATAACTGCAATACATCTCATCTTAAACAGAAGTTCCTGAGCTATAGCTTCATTCAGAAGAATTATTTTGAACTACTTGTTTATTACAACATAAACACTTGTCCTCTGCAATATTCAGGCAAAGGTAGTCAGAGAAATAACTTGGTGAACCATGCTCTCAATTGAAATAAATATGAGAGTGACTCCTTGAGGAAACAGGAAGAAGACAAAATTGGAATCATGAAAGATAGTGACAGAAGCTCATGATCCGGATCCAAAATAAAAAACAAAATCCATATCTCTTAAGTTAAAGTACACAAAGCCACAGAGATCCATTCTGAAATCGACTAGAAGAGTCTTGGTCTGGTTTAACCAAATGTTACCTAATAATATCCAGAAAAACAGGACATATATTTTATAAGATAACTTCCTCAGATTACCAAGATTCCACACAAACCAGTAACCACAACTCCATAACCAGTAACTCAGGAACACCTACATCTCCCTTGCTCTTTGAGAACTGTTGGATTAAAACTCGTGTAAGAGAATATAAATGAGTGAGGTTTTCTGGCAGCAAAGAGATGACCACAGGATTCTTACCTGGCCCCCTTTCGGCTGGTATTTGATGTTGTCTGTCGATCCAATTTTGGATTTGACATTCTTCAGGTCTGGCAGTGGTTGGTTAATAAGCCGGAGCTGTTTGGGAGTAGCAGGCGACTTTGGAGGAGTGCGAATGATGGCCACTTTCTTCTCACCGGGCACCAAGATGGCAGATTTGGGGGTTCCAGGTGTTCTGGGGTAGCTGGGGGTTCCAGGAGTGCCTGGAGTGCGTGAAGAATAACTTGGTGGGGTGCCAGGAGTGATAGCAGTGGATCCAGGGGTTGTGGGGGTTGAGGTGCCACTTTTTCCTGCTCTGCGAATTGGCTCTGACCCTATGTTAACAAGCAAGTGGGACAAAAACCACAGAATTGAAAACGTCCCCAGAACTCCCCAGCTATTTAGTTCCTAAGGTATTTGTAAATAAGTACAAATCATTGCAACGGTGTTGAAAAAAAAAGAAAAGAAAAGGTGAGGTCCTCCTATCTTTAGGTTTAGAAGCTGGTGACTTTCTTTTGAACACATTTTTTAAAAAATTGCCACAAATATAAGACTTGATTTTGCTTTTCTTGATTTGCTCTCCATAGTTCTCATCATGAGTTATCTCAAAACTCAGTTTCTATCTGAAATAACTAGGGTATATAGCTTTCCTTTTGCTGGAAACAGAGAGTATGCTTAATGTAGCATGTGGATCCTGTTCACAGAAGATTCCTGAATGGCATATGATCACTCATCCCTCTCCATAAATACATTCATTCTGAGATAAAGATGTAGGTATACACACAACCTAGAACTGTGTATTCAGATAACATGTTTATCATATGTAGAAAGGTTCCTATTGAATCTTGTTATACCTCTGGCTTACATGAGTAGCTCTGTGGTCTACATGTGCATTAAGTAAAAGCTGTCAGACATTGCTTTATTGTATCAGCTTCTGACTGAAAAAGGTTGATTTCTCATTATAAAAATGGGCTGTTTCAAGAATGTAATCATGGGGCTGGGAATGTGGCCTATTGGTAGAGTGCTTGCCTAGAATGCATGAAGACCTAGGTTCAATTCCTCAGTACCACATAAATGGAAAAGGCCATGGCTCAAGTAGTAGAGTGCCTTGAGCAAATGAAGCTCAGGGACAGTGCCTAGGCCCTGAGTTCAAGCTCTGGGACTGGCAAAAAAAAAAAAAAAAGAAAAGAAAAGAAAAAAGAATGCAATCACCCTGAACCTTGTGGATGACTGTTTTCTCTCTTACTTTCATCAACAGTTGGACAGTTTGGAGTCAAATAAAAGTCTCAAACGCTTTTAGTAACTATACAGGATTTTAGAATACATATCTTTCTCTGGCTCAGTCTCCATTTTCCTTTCCTAAGATTTGCTTCAAAGCATTTTCAATGCTACATCAAATGCTTTCTTAAACTAAGTGTGATATAATAAAGTACAACATGTAGATTTTTAAGCTGTTTCTGGAATACCACTCACGTTGAAATAAACAAAAATACATAACAGATAGGGCAGATTTTATTATTCTTAAGAAATAAGAATATCAGGGCTCATTTATTCAGATAGTACTAAATTCTAAAGCAGATATAATTATTAGTTTGTGAGAATTCCCAGCTTTAAAAGAAGTCATCCTTCATTTATGACACATATGATGTCATGATTCTTAGTTTTTACTACTGAAGACGTACACAACTAAAATCAATGGATCTTGTAAAATTTTGTGAAGGACAAAGACAGGTTACTGGATGTAGCTGATTGCTGGGTATAACTGTAGAAAGTTCTTCCAGTATGGGGTCATGTAGTTTATTCTTTGCTGGATATTTTAAGAAATAAATTTAACAGAGCTGTTAGATTGTTGTGTTCTGTAGACAGCATTTTGGTCTAGGTTCTATTGTCCAGAGAAACATGATTTTACTTCTTATTTCAGTGAATACTTTTCATGCATTAAGAGAAAGTTGTTTTGTGTCCTTCTAGTCTTTTAAGATAAACATTTTTCTTTATCCAAAAAATATGAAATATGATACAAGATGACCAAAGTGAAAATTTGTGTGCATTCTATACTTTTTTCTCATTTTCCATAAAATTAACATTTCAAAGCCAGTTTTTAATATATGCTTAACCCTATCACTATACCCTTTTGTCAAATCTCTCCAGAAATCTTATTTCTTCCTTAGATATATTCCCTGTGAATTCACCAGCTTTGAGTAGGTGAGATATTCTATAAGAGAAGGAATTTCTCTGTATGTTTTTCTTCTGTACCTAGCTTGTGATTTTTATGGTGGCAGAACATAGCAGGTATTCAAGATTTGTTTTTTAACGTAATGAACTGGATTCAGATTCACTGCTATGCACTTAGCTGCGTTTTGCTATATGGAGAATGACCTGTGGTAATATTCTGAGAGTGGCTAAAATGTTTACTACAGGATATATATATATATATATATATATATATATATCCTACACTCTGAAGTATATATATATATATATATATATATAATGTATTCTGAAATAAAATGGGTTTATACTTATAAAACATGATTTTAAGTATCATAAAAAAAGAAACGTTTTCTATTAAGACTTGAAGTATGAGGCTAAATCAACTTCCCACTGCTATTCAATACATGTGGAATTTTATTTATTTATTTTTTTGGGGGGGGGTCCAGTTGTGGGGCCTGACCTCTGGGCCTGGGTGCTGTCCCTCAGCTCTTCAGCTCAAGGCTAGCGCTCTACCACTTGAGCCACAGCGCCACCTCCGGCTTTTTTCTTTTTTGCTTATGTGGTGCTTAGGAATTGAACCCAGGGCCTCATGCATGCAAGGCAAGCGCTCTACCACTGAGCCACCTTCCCAGCCCCTGGAATTTTTTATTATCATAAATTATGTTCTACTAATCTAAATGATAAAGTTAAGTATTTTCTATTTATCCTGAAAGAAGCACATTTAAGATCTTAATATAATTTTGAAAACTTCCTTTTTTTAAAAATTTATTTTATTTTATTTGTGAACATACTGTACAGAGGGGTTACAATTACATGGGAAGGATAATGCGTACATTTCTTACCAAGCATTGCAGCCTCCTCCTTTGTTTATTTCTCTAGTTACTTTTATTAAATTATTTATCATACTTGAACTCAGGGCTTAGGCACTGTTCTTTAGCTTTTTTGTTTAGGGCTGGTATTCTTCCACTTGAGCCACATCTTTAATTCTGGCTTCTTGTTTTTGTTTTTGATTAATTGGAAATAAATGTTTTACAGACTTTTCTGTTCAGTCTGTTTTGAATCTATATCCAATCCTTACATCTCAGCCTCCTGAGTAGCAAGGATTACAGGTACAAGCCACCAGACCTGGAAAATTTTCTTATTTTTCTTGTCAACTCCTACATGACAATGACTTTCTTGGACTAAAGGACCTTTCTGAACAGTTTTGTTTCCTTCAAATCTTTTTTAAAGTTGCATAAAATGCCAGAACATTCCAGTGTGAAGTTATGGCTCATGCCTGTAATCTTATCTACTCAGGAGGCTGAGATCTGAGGATTGTAGTTCAAAGCCAGCCTGGTCATGAAAGTCTCTGAGACTCTTATCTCCACTATAAAACTGGAAGTGGCACTGTGGCTCAAGTGGTAGAGTGCTTGCCTTGAGCTGAAGAGCTGAGGGACAGTGCCCAAGCCCAGAGTTCAAGCCCCCACCACCGACAATAAAAAAGGAAATGACAAGGAAGTGGGAGTTATATAATGCTAAAATAGGCCCAATGTCTCAAAGTCCTCAGATGGTCAGAGTATCATGAGTATCAGTTATGCTTTTTTTTTAAAAAAAAACAAATGACCTAGTACAATATGCTTGTGAACATCAGTAAGGTAAAGAAGTTAGGAAGTAAGAAACATCATTGGCTCAGAACAAATTAAAAACCAAATTACATACAGATACACTTTAAAAGTCAAAACACACAAGCTTGAAGAACTGCATTTATATTGAAAGTACCATTTTGTTTCCATGGCAATATACAGAAACATGATTTAAAATATTCCTTTGAGATAACCTGGAGTCTTTGTCTTGTCTCATCATCAATTCTAGCTCTAGGTATTTGGAGTTAAAGGCTCTTCTTGCTGAAACTGCAAACTCTTAAATACTTTCCCTTACTAGTTCAGTTGAATATTTTAGCCATGGTAAAAACAATTTTGAAATATCAAAATATTCTCAGCACAAGCTTCAAAAGATGGTTGTTTCTTTTTTCATGAAATTAAGTGGTGTTGAGTACAATTATTCTAATATTGTAATTAAAAGTATTTTTGCAGGGTTCAGTGTCAGTGGCTCATTCCTGTAATCCTAGTTATCTAGGAGACTGAGATTCAGGATCAAGGTTTGAATCCCAGCATGGGCAGAAAATCCATGAGATTCTTATCTCTAATAAACTACTCAGAAAAAATCAGAAGTGGAGCTGTAGCTTAGTGGTAGAGCACTAAATGAGCAAAAAGCTCAGAGACAATGTCCAGGCTCTGAATTCAAGCCCCAGGATCAGTACTACGTATGTATGTATGTATGTATGTATGTATATATATGTATATCTGTATAATATATAATTTATATATTCATTTATTTATTTAAAATAAATGGAAGAGCTAGCTATAACATGATAGTGGTTGTAATTTCCAGCATTTTATGATTGTTTCTATATTACAGAGCTATAATTCTGCAAGTGATTTTACAGAGCATTTCTCCAATACTACTTTCTCTAAGTAAATGTAGAGAAATCCTTAGGAGGGTGGCTGGTGAAATTGTCAGTGGGCTGAAAACCGTATTCAAACACTTATTAGCTGTGCAGCATTAAGCAAGTTCTACCTTAATCCACAGGGCCTGCAATGGTAGCACATAAGGAAAGTATCTCGTCAATTTGCTGGAATTGCTCTTCTTATAAATATAACCTTAGTTCACCTACCCATATATTGATCATATTTTAAGAATACTAAAAGAAGCTATATTTGAAGCCTAGTAATAGAAAATTTTATGTTAATAATAAGGTTTAGATATTATAATTTGAATTGATTTTAATCAATCAACTAATCATCAGCACTGTTAATTCAACTAACTAAAAGAATGATTAATAAGGAAATACAAATTAAGTATTTGTATAAATGTACAAAAGCCTGTTTGTTGTTTTCTCTATTAATTATTTCTTTAGAATTCTCTTTTTTGCCTAAATTTCAAAGAGGAGAGAGAAAAAAACATTCTTACAAAAATGACTCTATCTCAACCTTGTTTAGTAGATAACAAAGCAATTTGTTCCCATTTGCTCCATCAATTGTTTTGACTCAAAGTGCTATTGTCTGGATTTTCTGGTTGTTAGGATAAAGATCATCTGTTCTTAGGGTACATTTTATTGGAATACTGTAAAATATAGTAAATCTGTACTAAGCTCTAGGAAACCAAAGTAAAATGAACCTACTGGTGGTCCGTCGAGCTGCAGAGGAGATGGAACTGTTGAGGGAGAAGGAGTGTTCCTCTCTGTCTCCTGATACTCCCCGGCGAGGAGGGAGGATGGAGGAAGGCCTTGGGAGAGAGGAGCGTTTTTCTGGACTCTTGGTGACTCCATCCTGATGGAGGAGAACAAAAAGATATGCTGTTCTTGTAGATGATCACTGTCTTAATTATACAAGGGGATTATTCTCTCGTTATTTTTCCTCCTGCACGAATACAAATATTTCTTTTAATTTGCATCACAAAATGCCATGTACTAACAAGTATTGCTACTATGTAACACCAAATTATTATTTTACCAGATGTTTTATAAAAATAGAATAATATCTTGCAGTGAGTTCTGAAAATTAATTCAGAAACTCAGGTTCTAAAGGACATCATAGGTAAAATGCATCCACTCAAATTGTTAATTTTACTGAAAAATCTTCAATAGCCTGGTAATTTGTGTGTTATCAATGACCAGCTGTAGGGCATTCACAATGATCAAGACCAGGTGTTACATACCTGTGTGACAGCTACTCTAAATGTATAATATCTGTTTATGATTTCATTCTTACCACAAAATATTGAATATGCTTTAACTTTGAGGTCTAATGAGTTAGTGTAATTGTTTAAAGAGCATGGAGGTAGTAAGTGTAAGGTGTAGTACTAAACTCAAACGTGTCTGTTAGTGCACCTAAATTGACTCATATATAATGCAATTGTAACTAGCATATATGATACTACCATTATATATGTAATATTATGGACAATAGAATCTAATTTATTTTGTTAGTTTGTATTTGATATTTTGTAACAATCAAATAACTAATAATAATGGAGATTATATCTAGAAAAAGATATTTGTACTCTTTTGATAGGAGGCTGTTTATTAAAACCTTTCAACTGTATATTTTATTATTATTGTTGCTTTTTTCTTTTCTCTTCTTTCTTTCTTTTCTCTTCTTCCTTCCTTTCTTTCTTTCTTTTTCCTTTTTCCTTTTTTTTTTTTTTTTGGTAGTCGTGGGTCTTGAACTCTGGGCCTGGGTGCTATCCTTGAGCACTTCAGCTCAAGGTGAGCACTCTACCACCTGAGCCACAGAGCCACTTCTTCAACTATATTTTTTAAAAAATAGTATCTATTGCTTTTATGTCAAATACTTCAGAATTTCACATCTTGGCTTTCATGCGTTTCTTAATTTGTGTTGTAACACCTTCTTCCAAGTTAATTGACCTGCTGCCTGCTGCCTTACCTTATTCCCTGATCCTGAGTTTGGCAAACGAGCTGTGGTGCTCACTGAAGTGGGCTATATTAAAAAAACTGTCAGAACATGTGGCATTTTTAGTCATGCTAGGGTAGGCTGAGCTGTATCTTGGGGAATTTGTGCTACCCTGTAAAACAGGGATCTTTGACAAGGTAGAAATCTAGCCATGAAAGAAAACAAACAAAAGTATAAAATAAACCAAACTATGAAGTAAAATAATTTTTAAAGGAATCAACATTAAAGAAATTAATGCATTTTTGATAAGAACAAAAAATGAATGACAATCAATGATGGATGAAATATGTGTAAATAAAGATTTTCATTGGGTACCTCTTTTTGGCTAGAAGTAACT
Source organism: Dipodomys ordii (assembly GCF_000151885.1). NCBI lineage: Eukaryota > Metazoa > Chordata > Mammalia > Rodentia > Heteromyidae > Dipodomys > Dipodomys ordii. The sequence goes on along the minus strand of NW_012267217.1, from coordinate 45,050,708 downwards.
TAACAATACTTACATAAAATGTAGACAAACATACAAAAAAACATGACAATAGATCCATAAGATCTAGAACAGGTATCCATCTTATCTGTTCTCCTTCTTTTCTAAATATTGTGATTATTTATACTTTATATACAGAAGAGACACCATGAATGACTGCTGGATTAATTGGTGGATGGATGGATGGGTGGAAGGATAGAAGAAAAAACAATGTTGCTTAGATATGAAGGAATTGGTTTTGGGAAATTCTACGACCAAAACAGTGTATGGTTCAATAAAATGTAATATTTTGTCTACTGAGAGAAACAGAAGATATAACTGCAAGTGGGAACACTGAAATTAATCCTGTGAAAGAGCAGCACGTGGGATCTTTTGTAGGAAGCAAAAGGCTGGGGCTAAAGTCTTTTATCATGAAAGGCCAAAGCTAGAGATGGTGCTGAAGCAGAAAAACAAACTCTGGGCACACTTCTTTGGTACAGGTTACTCTGATTATACAGAAGCTTTGGAAGCAGTCTGAAGCTGTGATCATCCCCTCTCTTCTGAAACAAACTGTACAGAAAAAAAAAGTTTCCTTGTCTCTGAAGTAGACAAGGAAGTTATGAAAAGCAAATTATGAAAATTTTTTGGAAATAATTCCCATTGTATATGTGTATCAATTACATCATGCATTACATGTATATTAATAATGCATATTGTCAGTAAATTATTTGAACAGTGAACATGATAGTTATTCTTTGAGGAGACTGGAGATATATGTTACCCAAGGGGTTCCTAAGTGAATAATTTTTGGCATAACTCTGGAAGTTATAAACTGTTTGCTAAAACGAGCTATACTTGAAGCACAGTAATGGAATTCTTCTTCTTCCTCTTCCTCTTCTTCCTCTTCTTCCTCTTCTTCTTCTTCTTCCTCTTCTTCCTCTTCTTCCTCTTCTTCTTCTGTCGGTTGTGGGGCTTGAACTCTGGCCCAGGGCACTGTTCCTCAGCTCTTCAGCTCAATACTAGTACTCTACCACTTGAGCCACAGCACCAAGTCTGGTTTTTTGAGTGGTTTATTGTAGATAAGAGTCTCACAGATTTTCCTGCCAAGGCTGGCTTTGAATCGCAATCCTCAGATCTCAGCTAGGATTATAGACATGAGCCACAGGTGCCTGGCAGAAAATTTTATTTTAAAAATTTGCATAATTTGTTTTCCGACAATCTATGTTCACTTAGATAAACTGAACACTAATGAGTTCATTTTTATGAGCAAAACATAAACTGGGAACGAAGTTAACATACAAAACTAATAAGACTTTTATGCATAAATGACAGTCTGTAAGATGTGTTATAAATCCTCAAAAGGAAAATCAGCACTGAAGAGCTTAACCATAAAAATCACAAGTCTTAATTTACAGGTGTGGATAACCCCTGGGGAGGTGTTTGCAAATGTAATGGGGTTAGACTGAAGGCTTTTGGAGAAAGCCATCCTGGCATGCCACATGTCTCCTGGGGGAATTGGTTAAAAATACAGATAAGAACGACAAATCCAAGGAGATTATTATCTTCAAATAATTAATTGGAGTTAGTTGTTACAGAAATAGCAGATGAAACTGAGATTTTCCTCTCAAATTTTAACCTCCACAGCCGCCACTTCAACAGAGACATAAGAACGCACAGATTGCACAACTTTCTTCCTTTTCAGACCCAGTACCTTGAGTGGGAAGTGTAACTGGGTCAGCACAAGTCATTCTTCTTTGATTGATCCTACTCACAAAAGAGTGAATTTTAAAAATGTGATCTGGGAAATGAATTAATTGGATTGCTACTGATCAAGAAAGACAACTAGTAAAGCAAGGTAAACCACCACCTCCATGAGAAACCTGAGTGTAATTCTAGGTAGTTCAGGTTCATAATAATGAGCAAATGAGCTCACTGATAGAGAATGTATGTTAGCATGCTTTTAATTCTAGCACTGGAAAAAGAGAAAACCCAAAAGAGAAATAGAAAAGTATTAGAGAACTGTGCAGATTCTCAGAGATAAACCAGGTTTGATTGATCTTAAGGCTTTAGGAATTTTAAGAGAAGTGGAAAATATATTTGGAAGGAAAAAAGAATGGGATATAAGAAAAAATAAGGACAATGGACAAATGTCTTCACAAAGATGAGATGGGAATTTACAAGAAAAGGTTAGTTTTATGGCACATAATATATACTTTGTGTGGCTAGTATAACATTAGATGCTGATCTTATTGAGTTAATTGAGACCTGAATATGAGACCTGAAAAATTTCTGAAGGTTTTCTACACAGTATTCATATAAATATGTTTTCTTAAAGCAGAACTTTCCTAAAAGATGGACTCATTTTCCATAACTGCTTTTGAAAATCTTTACATTTCAATAATAATAAAAATAATAATGGACAATTATTATTGACTGAATTACTATTTCCTAGGCATTTAACAATGTATTATTTTATAAAATTTAATTTTTACAACTAAATCATGATATAGGAATTTTTATTCTTCTTATTTTATAAACATTAAGACATAGGGAGCAAAAGATTGTACATGAAATAAATATCAAGCTTTAGGCACGACAACTTCCTAGTTCTCTATAAGAAAAAAGAATACAAAGAGATGCAAACCCTGATATCATATTCTGGTGTAAAGAAAGCCTAATATTTGCCAAAGCCATAAACATTTTTTTTTTTTACTATATGCTCAGGAGTATCTGTGCAAACATTCATATAAAACTCAAAAATCAAAATAAAAGCCCTCAGTTTTGGACATCAGTTTGGGTATTATTTAAAACAATATTGCTTTTAATTTTTCTTTTTTAAAAATCAGAACTTAGGTAAGGCATTTAATTATAAAATTCATTCCAAAGTGCGTATATATTTCCCTATTTATAAGAAAAGTTTGTTGGGGGGGAGGGGGGAGGCTGGGAAGTGATGTGAAGGGTAAACAAAGGAGGAGGCTGCAATGCTTGGTAAGAAATGTACGCATTATCCTGCCCATGCAATTGTAACCCCTCTGTACAGTATGTTCACAAATAAAATAAAATTAAATTAAAAAAAGAAAACTTTGTATAATTTTTACACAAGTTCAGATGTCTACCATTTGTGATCTAAGTAGAATACCAATTTTCTTTTAAAACCTGAGAACTCAAACTTGTTTTTTCTTTCTCATTTTTAAATAAGTTTTTTTATTGTGAAAATACTGTACAGAAGAGTTACAGTTACATGATCAAGGTAATGAGTACATTTCTTATCAAGCATTGTTGCCTCCTCCTTTGTTTTTCCTCTACTATCCCTTCCTTCCCACCTCCTCAACTACACTCCCCCCCCACCACACTCCCATCCCTGCCTAAATAAGATGCTATGTTGCTTTTAATTTTTCATAATAAATACAAAGTAGAAATCCAAAAAAGAATATGGCTTTAAAAAAATCACATGAAAAAAAATCACATGACTGTAGACACAAAATATTACGAAAAGTTACTAACTAAAATCACCCAAATTATTTGTTGTAATTTTAGGTTTTCATTAGTAGTTTTAAAAAATTTTTATTCCAATCATAAAAAATATATATTTCATGTTCTGGGAGCATAGCTTAAGTGGTAAAATTCTTTCTTAGCAAGTACCGGCTCTGAGTTCACACTCCAGTACCATAAGTATATAAACAAAAATAAACACTATGAATAAACAAATAATACATGAATAAACAAATAATACAAATAAATAACGTGAATAAATAATATGAACAGCAAAATTAAAAAAAGAAAAAGTAGAAAAAATTATAAACACACAAGAAGATAATGTCATTAATAAAACCCCATTAAAGTGATATTTATCATCATAACTTGGTAAATAAGAGCAATGTAACTTTGGCAGTATGTAGGAAAAACTTTAAAATATGCACAGTCTTCTTAAAATAGAAAACAACCCCAAGAAAATGTACTTATGAACTCAGCAAATAAAGATCTCAATGGCAATGTTGTAAAAATAGCAACAGACAGTATTTTGAATGTCAAACAATAGAAAATTCATTAGTTATATCATTGCAGATATGCAGAGCGTGTTATATACTGTCAATAAAGTGATTATAAGGATGCATCGATGGATATATTTACTGTCTAAGAAATCAAGGCACAATATTTCCATACCTATTATTCAACCTCTCAATGTGTGGGGAAAAAAAATTTCACATTAAAATGGTAGTTACTTATCTCTAGATAAGGGAAGTACAATGGATTACTTCTTAATTTAGTTTTACTTTTAATAAAAGCAATGAAATTATAAAATACATTTGCATTGATTAAAATAGCTGAATTTTATTCTATGAAGAGGAAATTGGTCTTCCTTGTTTTCGCCCTGTCACTGGACTGCTTTATCTGTTTCTAGATATCTTACTAAATAAGGCAGGATCACAGCTGAGTTCTCACCAGCTATCACCCATCATCCAGAGGTTAATCTTTCCTGGGTGAGGGAACAGTTTGAAATGGCATTTTTAACAGTAAATACCTAATGTCTAAACAGCATCTCAAGTTAATACAACATTGCAACTGGTATGGAAAGAAACTTGAAATCAAGAGCAAGGAAAAATTCAATTACTCACGGAGACTTTGTCCTTTGCCTGTTTAAATGCACTGGGAGCCTGAGTTGATTCACCTGCTGCTGTTGAAAAGAAAACACACAAAAGGCCCTAAACTTAGTAATTTAGTGGTTATAAATCACACAAATGCATGTTAATACCTTTTGGTTTTGGATGTTACTATTTCAATAGACTAGTGAAAAGCAAAATTTTGCTGCTTTGGGGGCCCAAATTCAGTAACTGAAGAAACCATAACAGTAACAACAAAAGCTCCAACTCTATTGGGTGCCAGCTAGTATATCCTAGTGTCTATCAAAGCATGTACCTGCACCCTGAATTGTTTTCTGTGGGTTAACAACATACCTTTGAATCTCTACCTGTAGGTAGAGTCTTTAGGACAGAAATCACAGAATAGCAATGTTGATGCTGCAGAACTTAAGCAGAAGCTGGCTTGTTTCTAGGATTGGCATGATATAACAAAGAGTACTTAGATTTTTAAACCTTGTTCTAGAAAGTCACTGTCACCCCTACAGATATCTCTGTATCTTACGTCCCAAACTGTCATGATCAGCCAACTTCCTTTCACCATATAAATGACATATTTGTTTGCTATGAAAATGCACAAGAAGGGAAAGAAATAGCTTGTCCAGGACAGAAAACACAACAGGAATCTTAAGTTCAGTAAATACAGAATATGTTTTACTTCATGCACTTTTTGTATGAAATCATTACCACATCTGTTACTGTTGTTTCTCTTAGGTTATCTTTCACCCCTGGATTTATTTTTTAACTTGATCATCTCCAGCATATTTTGTGTTGGTGACTTACCTGACTTGACTTAAATATCTCACAATTTAAGACAATCCTTTGTCTTGTAGAGAACCACAGTATTGGAAAGTTATTCACAGAAAATAAAACATTCAAGGTTGGGTTTTTAACTTTCTCCTTAATTTTTTTTTAATTTTTTGTGGTAAGAGTGAAACCCTCAAGGGAGAAAAAAATTATGTATCTTGGTATGTTCTCCAAATTAGTTCCAAAAAAAGTTTCTTCCTTGCCTGTGCAGCTCTGACACCAAAATCCTGTCTATAATACTTATTTCGCTCTGTAACATTTTATAAGTAACACTACTTGCAGATTCTAAAACCAGCTTTTTAAAGAAGCCAGGAAACGGATGGCCTCTGTCTGCTTCTAATCCTATCTTAAATTCCTGTGACATATGTATGTAGTTTGCTTTAAACCACATTTGTTATTTTTTTCTGTCAAAGTTTCTTAACATTTGACAGGAATAAGGGAAGGTTCATGTGAGCCCAAAGACCTTAACTTTCCTTTAAACGTATTAACAAAAGCAACTAACTTCAGGTGATAAGGTGCGTATCAATGGCATACACATGACTAACAATTTCACATTTCCTCTGAAATTCCATGATTCTGGTGACATCATCAATCTTTTCAGGCAGAATACAGAATTTCTTAATGCCCAAACAGGTTCTACACACCCAAGTATTTGTCTAACTAGCATCTGTTGTGTTAATTCCTAGCTCCTCCTCTAGAGGCCTTCCTCATCCTGAATACTTTTTGCTCAATCCTGCCATTGATACTTGTTCCTAAAGGAAAACACATGATATGATTATGAAGACAAAGTAATTAGAATATTGACTAGGTGTGGTGGTGTATGTTTGTAATGCCAACACACTTGGGAGGCTGAGGTAGGAGATAATGAGTTCAGGGCCAGCCTGGACTACACAGTGAGACCCTTCCCCTCACCCTCCATGTATGTCAAGTATTTTTTGTTTTGAAACAAAACATGGCTATCATAAAACTATCAATAACCCTAATTTTCACAAAGGCTCATACCATACAATATTTAAAACTAAGGGCTTACAAACAACCTTCATAATGTACAATGGAAAGGAAAAATATTCTTTCCTGATATATCAGTATGGCTATTTTGCAGAATATAAGCATATCAGTTCAATGCTAAGTAAAATATATTCTAAATGAGGATTTCACTAGCATACATATATAAAAATAAATACTCTATTGAAATTGAGAAAAAAGTTTGCATCATCAGCAGAGATTTTAATTAAGATTTCTAACATGGCTCATTCCTTAGCTCTGTAAGGTTTTTAAGCTTAGTACACATAAACATTTGCAGACAATAGAGAAATAAGTAGATAGTAAAATGGAAATACACCTGTTTTATTTCTTTTTTCCTTTTTTTTTTTTTTTTTGAGACAGTCTTTCTTTGTAGTTGAAGCTGGCCTTCGACTCCACCTACTTTACCCTTCAGAGGTCTGGGATTACAGGAAATTTATTTATTTCTAACTTACCTTCCACGGAAAGAAACAGGAGTTTTATAATTTTGCATGTCGAATAATATCGGAAAACTACACAGTTTGGATCAACATATCAAAATATCAACTAAGTTATATAGTACAGTAGATTGAAAGGTTTGCTAACTTTGGAAAGGAAGATAAAATCTGATGGGATTGCCAGACAATTTCACTTCCTGTCCTTTTTGTTTTTCTTATCTACAATGAAATCATTTTATGGCAAACCACAATTGTATCCCAGCTTGCTTGTTTCCATTGTGTAAGTCATTACGCTTTCCTGTTTTCAGTAAATTGGTCAACATCAGTAACAGATTTGGCAGTAATAATGTAGAAAATAGGACACATTATCTATCTATCTATCTATATATATGGTTTTCTAAGCATGAGGGAGATAAATAAGCAAAATAATGAGAATGCATACCACGGTTAAATTCATCGCCATCGTCTAACCAAACACACAGAATGAAAATAGGAATCCCCAGAATGTGACATTAGAGGACAATGCCAAGATACAATCACGCACTGTTATGTCTGAGCATGAAAAAGAAACGGATGGTCATGAGCTTTTCTGCAGGGAGGGGAGAAAAAAAAAAGAATAATGATACAAGACACTTAATTGCAAAACTGTTCATGACTGATAAGATCCTTGGAGGAAAAACAAAATGAAGAAGCAGCTACAATAATGAGATTAAAAACAACAACAACAACAACACATCTATGTTTGCCAGCCACATTGCAGAATTTGAGCAATCACCTGTGGTTTTCCGCTTAACACAGGAGAGATGAGTTGGTCTAGTATATTTGATAGCAGGTTTTAAAATGAATTTCCTGGAGGGAGAGTGGGCCTGAACTTCTGTTTTTTTAGCAAGTTCAGCCTTCTTATAAACTGCTATGAATAAGAAAACACAAAAAGCATACCATCAGGAAAAAAAAAGGAAACATTTGGAACAATCCCGAACGAAAATTTCATCAAATAAACAGTTACCAAGATTAGGTAGTTTTTTTTTTTTCCCTTACAAAAGAGTAATAATAAATTACTTCCAAAAACATTTTTCAAAGAAGTGATTGTTAAATGAACCTTTTTTCCTTCTCACTTCATCCCTGGAGACTGTGCTAGGCTCCTTTTTAGCTATTTTTCTTTCAGGAGTGGAAATTCTGCCTCTCCCGGTTTTAAAAGGCTTTTCTTTTCTATGTTTCTCGAGAGATGGTCTCCGAACTTCCTTGTCAGCTTTCTCCTCTTTAGGAATAGTGTCTAACTGCTCTGTCATGATGCTTCTGTCATCATCTGCGGATCAAAGCAAATCATGACAACAACAACAGCAAGAACATTAGTAACACACGGACAGAAATCCTTCTTATAGTCAACCAAACAAAAAAGAACGATAGAAAGGAAATACCTTAAAACGTTGGTAGTTGTAAGAAAAAATGCAACCACCACCCCGTTAGGTTACTGGGTTTGATTTGGAGTAGATTAAAAACAAAGAAAGCACACCTTGAGTATCCACCCACAGGCTGTCAGCATCCAGGATGGAGTCGTCAATGGTGGTCTCGTCCTTGTAATCGTCGTAGGTTTCCGTCTTGTATTCGGAGTAGGCGACGACCTCTTCTCTCCCTGGAGAGCCGTCTCTGCGTTCGGCCTGGGCTTCGGCTGCCATTTCGACTTGGAACTGGTCCTCCTCGGGAGCGGACGGCCTCCTCTCCACCTCGGGCTGCTCCAGGGCTGCGAAGCGCACGCTGTGGGACCCCGACTCGCCCTCCTCCGTGGTGGTCTGCACCACCGTGATGAAGTCGTCTTCGATGGTCACCACGGACTCGATCACTCCCTTGTGCTCCCCTGGCCCTGGGCAGGCCTCCACCACCTCCTCGCGGCTGCTCGGGATCCCCAGGTCAGTGATCTGCAGGGTGTCGGAGCGGAAGAGGAGCTTGTCGTATTCGCCCCGGGCTTCGATCTCCTCCTCTTCACTCAGAGCCTCTGCGGGTTCACACACGATGGCTTCCACCTGGGTCGGGGTCACCTCGGAGGGGGTGACGGACGTATCCAGGGTCTCCTTGCTTTCTTCCTTTGGCAACTGAATAAACTCCATCTGGACGTCGGCTCTGTCGTCCGCAGCTAGCTCAGCCTCCGAAACGGCGGGCGGGCAAGGGATTTCCACCGACAGCTTAATGGGCGCTTCATCCTGAATGAGAGATGACTCTGGAGACGTTTCCTTCTTGCCCTCGTCAGGCTTCAGGGACTCCAGGGTGAGGCTTTCATGCTCGCCACTGGATTCGTAAGATTCCTCTTTGTCCACAGCCTCCTGGTGCACCAGGTCGGGCTTGGCTACCTTCTCCTTGACTTCGGTCTCACTGACCTTGGCACCTTCTTTCACATGGCCCAGCTCAACACCCAGGAATGCATCTGCTGCCTGAGGTGCTTTGGAGGCGGGGGTCAGCTCCTGTGCAGCTTCAAGTTTAAGCTCTGGGGCCTTCCCAGCCTCTACACTCAGCCCTGCAGCCATCTGTCCAAAGTCACTGATTTGAACATCTAACTGATCCTGGTCACCTCTCTTTGCAGCCAAATCCAGTTCTTGTTCAGCCTTTCTAGATGGCTCTACCTCAGCTACCTCTGGCACTGAACCAAGACCTTTACCTACTTTCTCCGGTGATGAGTGTTTTGCTATTGTTGGTTCTTTGGTGGTGGAAACTTGTTCATAGGTCATTCCCAGTCCAAACATCTCTGCGTTGCCACCAGCCTCTTCTGTCTCCTTGGTGTGTTCTTCACTTTTTTCTAAGACAGTATCCAGCTTGTCATTGGCTTTTCTGTCCTGGTCAAACTCCTTACCCAAGCCTGATTTGTCAGCAGAGGTAGAGGGAGCTGCTTCTTTCTCAGCACTGAACTCATCTTTGACTCTTCCAGCAGCGGCCAGTTTTACTTCAATCAAGGAAAGGTCTGTGGCCAAATCTCTTCGAACTTTATCATCAGCCCCCTCATAAAAGGAGCCACTCTCTCCCGATAAATTGTCACTGTCCTGAACGGGTGATGGCAGAGGGACGGTGTACTTATTGAACACACAGTACCCCAGGTCTTCAGGCTGACTGTCTGTTTTCACAATGACGTGGTTTGCATCCGTGACAGGTGGCAAGCCAGTACTACTTTCCTCCACCACAGTCTCGGATGGGACTGATTTCCTCCTGGCAAACTCGGCATCTGCACTCACAGAAGCTAACCTGGATCGCGTGCCTGTCAGATCGAGCATCTCGGGCAGGTCAGGGGCCATGACAGTTCCATTTTTGTAGTAATCTTTGGCTAGGAACGGTGACTCACTGGATGTCTCAACTTGGGTATTTTCCTGGCCAGCAGTAGCTTTTCCCTCCTCTATCTTTTCCTCCTCTTCTTTGCTTTCTATTGGGAAGCAAGGGGCTTTCTCCACTGCGGGTGTAGTAGCAGGGAGGTAATCATCTCCTTCGTCCATACTTCCACTAGTGTTGGTTAGAATGTCAGAAGCCAAAGGAGAAAGATCATGGCCCCTACCAAAATTAAATCCAAGGGCGATAGAATCCAGGCAAGACATGGGCAAATTGATTGACATGCTTCTCTGTTCTATGGCAGACCTACCACCAAGTCCCAAGCTTCTACTGAGTGTCAGGTCATCCTTATTCTTACTGTGGAGATCCCTTTTCTCCCCATATACTTTTGGATCAATAGTGAACATTCTCTCTTGAGGAGAACTGGGTTCTTCAGGTAAATCAGAGGGATAACTCTGTGCCAGAGTGCTGTACCCTGCTTCTTGGGCTGGCACACTTGGCTGGGATTCTTTGCCCTCTTGCAATCCCTTGTCATCATTTTGCGTGGCAGTAGATATGGTATCAGTGGACTCCTGGGCTCTTTCTCTTGTATCGCTTAATTCGTAGTAATCACTGCCTAGCTGAATGCTCTTTATGGATTCTTCTTTCAAGGCAGATGTTTCAAAGTACTTGGACATTCCTGACTTATCTTCATAAAATGGCATGCCAACCTCAGCCGACGCTGCAGTCCCGACTCCTTCCACCTTATCTTTGACAGCAACTTTCTCCTCAGAAAATTCCTGGGCTGCACTCTTTTCACTTAAAGTAGCTGGCTCAGTGGTAACTTTTTCCAAGGTCTTAGAGGCCAGGACTGAATCTGTAAATGTGGACTCCAAACCTGCAGAGAAGGAGTCTTGGTTAAATATGTCTGTGCTCTGTGCTTGGCTTTTCGGTCCTTCTTTTGAGAAAGAGAGCTCTACAGAGCTCTGAATCACGCCTGTTTCTTCATCTCTGTGTGTTGGGGGCTCATGATCTTTTAGTGTAACTTCTTTATCAGAAATGATTACTTGTTCTTCATGTTTTGGTTGTGGTTCCTGTCCACTGGGAATGGAGGTCTCTTTCTTCTCCTCATTTGTGCCTTCCCTTTCTTCCCCTAAATCCTTCTCCACAACATATCCTTCCATAACTAGACCGTAAGCATCTTTGGGTAAGATAATTGCCTCTGGAGTTTCTGCCACTTTCTCAGTCTTATCCTTCTGTGACTCCTCTATTGTAGCACTATCTTTGGCAGTAGCTGGATCAGTGGCTTCCTGCAGAGATTTTTTGTCTTCTGGTTGTAAGAGGACAGGGGCAAAGGGTGATGCTCCTGTTGCTATTTCGTTTTTCATAACATCTAAAGGGAGAGTGAAGCCACCTTGAAAAGGACTGGGCATGGGAGAATCAAACTGCTTCCCTTCCCACCTTGGGATATCCTCAAGGACATCTTTCTCCCTCATGGGTGTCAGGGGGCCAGGGGAAACCGGAGCGGCTAAACCCCACTCATCTTTCTTTGTTTCAACTGGAATTTCAATGAACCAGTCTTTCTGCTCTTTGGGAGCTGGAGACTCTGCAGAGAGGCCAATGCCAGGTATCACCACACTTGTTTCTGTCTTCTGTTTCGTGTCTTCCTGGCTGTCACCAAGAGTGTGCCCAAAGAGAGCCAGAGGTGCTTTTTCGCCTTCTGTACCTTGGATTTCCTTTTTATCAGGAGAGGTTTTAGTTGTCTCTGGCTGAGGAACTAAGGCAGCATGTTTAAGGTCTTCACCAGGCTTACAAATTAGCTCTGACTCTTTTCCCTTCGTATCTAAAGGCTCAGCTGATGAGGGAGTCAATTCTTGCTGGTCATGAAACTCCATCTTCGAGGCTGTAAGTAAATCTGAAGTAATTGGGTTGATTTTTAAACAGTAAGAAAGGGCTTTCAGGCAGTAAGCGTAAACTCATACTTGGAGATGGTAAATGAAGAGATGAAGGTTAAAGGAAAAAGCATGGAACATGCAAACATGCTTCCCATTTAGAAATGAATATGCAAATGTCAGTGCTGATATTTTGTGTATACTATTGCTAGGATAGAATGTTAGAAATTAATGTGTGCAGGAATTATCAGAAAAGTTTTCTTTAGGACACTTATTTTTCCTTCTTTTGGCTCTATTTGTTTAGTTTCTCCTAAACATCATGTGATGTGCATTAGAATAAAAAATGTATTTGCTTTCTATAAAAATGATAAATTAATGCATACTGAACAAGTAGCTGATGTAAAGGTACAAAAGTATATTAAAGATAAAATATGGGTAAGGACTGTCATCTCCTGGATGTGTTTATAGGTTTTCTCATGGAAAATAAATTGGGAGGCAATGTGCAGAAGATCAGGTAATTCATTATGATAAAAATCAATAGATTTTGATAAATTGATTAACAATTATCAATACCAATTATAGAGGTATTGAAAAGTTATATTGATATGAAGTTTTAGAAGTCATCTGATGTTTACTTCTAAGAATATAAGTAAACACTTGCTATTGATTTGTATGGTATGACTTAGCACATCATTGATCACCTAATTTTTATCTATTCGAAACTCTTAATTTCTAATAATCATAACTTATTTTGTATGATGTGTATGTATCTGAATCATATTACTAAGACTGCTATAGCAAAAAAATCTTTAAAAGAATTCACTCTTAAAATACCCATTTTTCCATGGTTTTGGCCTGGATAGGTTTCCGTAGGGCATAATCAGTGATTGAAGCATTGGTCAGTATTGGCTTTACAGATGCTTCACAAGAAATAAATGACTTGTTCTCATTTTTATTTATATGTCAATCCTTGCGTTTTAAGATTAACGACCACAAAATTGTGGTCTTTAGAGCTAAATGTAGTCATTGGGGAAAGATTTGAGGGAAAAAATCATAAAATCCAACCACCTTTCAAAGAGCAAGTGTATGGATCATCATTACCTTATATAATTATGTGTTCTGTTGTAACAGTAGAAAAGAAAGACTTAATGAACTTGTAATAAAGGTTAGATGAATGAAAACCTCAAGAGGATTGGGTGTGACCGCGGGAGTTGGCTGCCATGGAGAGAACATGACATGAGAAGCATCAACAAGATTTCTTAAGGGAACCAAACCAGTATTTGCTGAAGCAAAAACATAAAAAGTAAAAATAAGTAAACAAACATAGCACATTGCAGTTGCAAATAAAAGCATTTCTATTATTTAAGCCGCTATGCGCCAAACTCCAACTCTAGGACTTGAAAGAAAAGCATATGAAATTGCTGTCCCCAAAATAAAAACAAAAATATACAATGTATTAGCAATGTGACTGGCAAACATTTGAGATGAGGAGGGAGGGAAAATCAAAAGCTCACACAGCACCATCAGCCTGCTGCAAAGCGTATTGTATCATGGCAAAGGACAACCAGGAATCAGTTGCAGCAGGGGACAACCAAGCTGCCACACAGCATCTGCGCAAGCCACACTCTGCTCATCAAGCCTAAAATGGTGTCTCATGATCATGAGAGGACCCAGCAATGGAGCAACATTGGAAAGGCATCAGGTTGGCAAGCCACTGGAGAGATGGCTTGCAACAAAACATGCACATCCTGAAAAAGACACACCTTCCTTGGTAGAGGAAGGGGATTTTACTTCTGTAGACACTTCTTTGACCTCTTTTACACCTTTCTCATGTAGTTCCCCCATCCAGGCACTCTCTTCTGGAGCTATTTGGGCCACTGCACTAGACTCCACTTGGCCCCCACTGAGGGCTTGGGGTGGGTCTGAGGACTTAGTAGCCCCACACTTTTCCCCAGGAAGAGCAGCAGGTTTCTTTTCCTCAGCCATCACACCCTCTAGCGTTTCTTCTTCTTAGGGATGAAAAAGATGTTGACATCATGACCACAGAACAACACACACAAGGACAAAAATATTATTCAAGGAACACTTTCAGCTCCATTGGAATGATCCCATCAGGAACTCAGGTATGTTTTGTTTCACCACTAGATGAGCAAATTGAGTGTCATGCAATGTACATTGTGTACTGGTTGAAACATTATGGCATCTCATTCAAAAGGCTATTTATTTTAAAAACTGAGAGCTGAAAGGGTTTTATTGATTGATTACCCTTAGTGGAAATGGCAGTAAGCTATATGCATGTGAAGGGTTTGCTGGAAATGAGATAGAGTTGGATGGGTAACAGATGGTTGGGATAAGATACATGAATTAATGCACTGAAATGAAAGCCTTAAAATTTGTTGGGCGTGCTGTTTTCTCCAATGCATGAAGCCCCTACATAAGAAGCCTTGATTGCTTCATTTAAAAGCTGGAAAGAACTCTAGAAGTTAAAAAAGGCCTTTTTACAAGATAATTTCCAGCCAAATACCTTAACAGCTCTACTACAAGTCCATCAAAATTACTCAAATTTATTTACTACTTTCCAAAGAAAAACTACCTGAGTCCATTTATGTTATTTTCATTGAATTATATGATGCCAGAGAAAGGAAAATATTTAATAAAATGCAGAATTTATTATTTACAAACTTATTATTTGCAAAAGTTGGTCTCTAGACCACGATTATTACAATAAGGCTTAATCAGTAATATTGTTCATGTTTAAGTTCTTTTGACACTCAGAAAAAATAGGCATATTAGCAATAAAATCATGTTTCTTCAATTGAAGATAAAAATCTCTGAGAAAAGATAAATGAGTGGCAAACTGTCAAGACAGCTTTGCCCATGGTTATCATGTGGGAAAGTAGTAGCATTATTGCACTACTGATTTTTTTTCCTTTACATTTTAAATGACAGTAAAAACAAATGAATCCCACTTTATCCCTTAATAAATTAAAGATAAATACATAAACTGCTCTATAGCTCTGCAGATGGAAGAAGATTTTTCATTAAATTTCTGAAAAATAATTGTACATTATCTAACAGGTCCTGAGTAAAAAACTACAGATGGAAAGAAAAGGAATTTTCTTTTTCAAGAAATAGTAATATCCCAGAGGGAGAGAGTAGATAGAATTTTTTCATCTGTTTTATCACTCAGGGACTTCCATTTTTATAATTTAATTTTATAAGTAACATGTTTTTAAAAGAAAATATTCCAATTCTAACAAATTATTAAGAGAATTTTTGTAATGCATAGGTCTTGACTGCAGTTAAACGAATTTTAATATAGCCAACATCACTGATGTTACTTCACTGGACAGTCAAATCAAGTAAATTTACAAGTTTTCAAATTCATGTCATTTTTTAACCTTTTCATTTTCTCATTTGTTTAGAACATGTGTACTTCTACTATACATATTTCTTAACCAAATATTTCCATATATTTGATTATCTTAAGTTCACACTGTGAGAAGAACATGGGTGCATTCAGTGGAGGTTATAGTTTGCTATCAATGTTCCTGCTCCATGGGAGCTCTTTATTTTCAAAAGGAAACCAAAGAAGCACCTTATCAGGAATCTAAATAGAGGGTTATGAGCTTATACCTCATTGTTTTAAAACTGTCTGCACTTCACATTACATACTGTCTCATAAGAAAATAAACTCTTCCACTACTAAGCAAGTTATTTTGTTCATTTGAAAATAAACTCTTCACCTAAGAAAAAGTATTTTTAGATGTACTTCCTTTTTTCTTTACAAAACTACTAGTTAGAATGAGGAATATGGCAGCCCGTTGCCCGCTCATTTTATCCTGACTATAGCCAATTACATACTAGGTCTGGAAGCTTTATGAGATTGGAGAAACCTAGACTTTGAATCATTTCTTTCATTTTAGCCCAGATCTGCAGGCAAACTTTATCCACCCAATTGTTGTTTCTGCAGATGATTAACTGAAATGAAGAAATTAATTCATAACATTTATTTCTATTCTAAATATGTCCTCCAATCTTTCTCTCTTAAGGAATGATCATATCAATAGAGCACTATAAAAAGCTCCTGTCTTTTGTATCTATGGAGAAAAAAAAATATCAAAGTCATCTTCTTTGGTGTGGGTAAGGATCTACAGTGACTTTTTTTTTTTTTTTTTTGCAAGGAGTAGATTGAAGTCAGAACTGGACTTGAATTGAATTTTAATTTTTGCTCCGTCTCTCACTGTCTCTCACTCTTCTTGGAAGAGAGGATATAAAGAGAGGAAGCGCTCACATGGCTGAAGGAGGACTTCTGTATAAATTTTGAGGCAGCTGGTTGGGATATGTCCTACAAAGAGACTTTACTTACATGTGGAAAAAACAGCCTCTAGTCCCGCCCACCCCCACATGAAGGCACATTGAACAGGATGGGTGTGGCCAGAGCTGCAGGCTGGAGAGGAGGAGCAAAAGGGCACCATGCTTGGTTCACCTTTCTCCTGGCCTAAGTGGGCCTCTGCACTCTGCGCTGTGGCACCGGGGAGCACATTAGAGGTAGTCCATTCTGAGCTGAACAAAGGGTGCTCATAATACTCCTCATCAGAATTGTAAGGCTCATCATCGGGCACAGACACGGAGATGGAGGGGGCTAGGAGCCTACGCCTCTCCCCGCTGGTGGCAGGTTCATGGCTGGGGAACCTGTGTAGAGGACCCACTTGATCCTCAGCCCCTTCATCTACAAACAGACACACAGGAAGAAACTGCAGGGAGAACTGGACGAGACAGACACAAGATCAGACGGACGAGACAACCTACATGAGGACACAAAGGGCCTGAGAAGTGCACAGTGTGATGGAGGAGAATTAGCGAGACTCAGCTGATGACAGATGGGAGACAGCGAATGCCGCATGCTTCAGTAGCCACTGAATTTAAATGATCCTTTTGCAATTTTGCCGTTGATCTAAGTAATCAGAGACAGTGACACCACCCATATTACGACAGAAATTATCTGTCAATTCTTCTCCAACAAGTCAGAATAACCAAGGAAATACTGGGATAGAAACAAAGCATTACAAAACAAATGGATCCTTTAAAGAAGATTAGCTCTTATTCTTATAGCAGTACATTTATAAATTTATAAAGAAATAAATAATTAGCATGTTAGGCCTGTCTGACTACAGCAAAAAAAAATTATACCTGCTTGAAATGCAACTTTAATTAACGAGGATGCCCAAGTAGTTAGCATTTTGGTTAATTTAATGTTTATTAATGACTTTAGTGAGAAAATAATTTCAATTCTGTCAAAAGATAAAAGTACAAAGCATTGTTTCTTTTTCCTGCCTTGATATGGAGGAAGCAGTTAGGATTACTGCCATTAGCTGACAATGTCTAGAGTTGGCTTCAGATTCGTCAAGACTTCATTCTGAGCAGCTTTATTTGTACCACTGGTTCTCACTGTTTTTATGTTTCAGATTTTCTATTGCAGATTAGTTTTACTGAAATAATAATACAACCGCTCCCATTTCTATCTTTTAACTGTGTCTTGGCTTGAAAATGTGCATTAATTAAATGTATTTCCTTAAATTCACAATTGTAGACCAGCTTTATTATTATGATCTGGACTCTTGTACACTGCAATGAATTTCAAGGATCCTGACAATTAACACTGTTTGCCTCTAGTGGGCTGTAGATGCCACATCTCAGGCCAGTGTGGTAGAATATTAAATTTCCTAATTACTACTTACTTACATCTGGAGGTAATTTAAAAATAAAGTTCTCATCAAACAATATAAACCAAATTCTAGCATCTATCTGTAAAACTTTTCTTTTTATTTCTATCAGAATTTAAGCAGGCAGAATTATAGCATTAATTTGCAAATGCATTATATTTTTAGGAAAGTAACTTATTTTCAGCAGCCAACTGCTGACAACTGAAAATAAGTCTGAAATCACAAGGATGCTAAAATAACACTCTTGAGAGAATATGTTTAATCTTTTGAGCATATCATTTACTGATTGTCCCATGGAAGTTGCTACTGGATAGATGCTCAGAACTTTTTCAGCCCTGATACTTACTATATCATGGGATAGTAGAGCCTAAAATAGTGTTTGATATTATCAGTTTAACTCAGCATGAGTTTTTCAGCTGAGGCCTACAACACTGACTGCATTAGTCCCAGTTTGTCACATAGTCTTTTCATTTATATTTCCTCCAGTCACACTTCTATTATGTTCAACTTATTTCATGGACAATCATAGGTGAAAGTAAAATCTTATCTTTTTTGTTTCTCTTCTCTCCTCCTTTCCTCCCTCCCTCCCTCCCTCCTTTCCTTCCTTCCTTCCTTCCTTCCTTCCTTTTTCCCTCTCTTTTCCTTCTTCCTTTCTCTCTTTTTTTCTTTTGGTTTAACTTAGGGCTTAGGCTCTTGAGCTGTTTTGCTCAAGGCTAACTCTTTACCACTAGAGCCATAGCTGTACTTCTGGATTTATTTTTAAGAGTGCAGTTAATTGGAGATAAGTCTCACAAACTTTTCTGCTTGGATTGGCTTCAAACTGTGATTGTCAGATCTCAGCCTCCTGAGAAACTAGAATTGCAGGCATGTGCACCTGTGCCTAGCTTGTCTCCCTGTTTTTCAGCATCTATTTTCTGTGAAATAAAGAAAAATTGTGAATAAACCTACCCCTAACCTGAAAAAAAAGAAAATTGTGGTGTAAAATGAAAGCATTGAAAGGTAAGAGCTTGCAGTTAGAGACAACACTCACTTTTGAAAACTTTTTTGTCCTCTTTCTTACCATTTGTTGTTGTTGTTTTTAAAGTGCCAAAATGTAAAAATAGCTCAGAGTCTTGCTTCAGATCTAAAACACTATTTTCTATTCTGTAAATGTTCACTCTAAGCAGAAGATAACAAAAAACATCATCAGAAACTGTAAAAACTCCAGTGGAAAGGTAGCTTCTGTATCCAGCTCTAAGCCAAGGTAACTTCAAAAAGAGTGTGTGGCATGGCCAAGTCTGGACTTCTCTTGGTTCTGTGTGTTGCACATTCCCCAAATACCTGTCAGCGTGTGGGAGTACAGCCCATCTATGATGTAAGCTTCAGAGACAAGCCAGGGAAGTTGTGCTCAGGAGATAACTAAGTGTAAACAGTGCACTTGGTCCCAATGATATTGACAGAAAGCATTAGATTCTTATTTGTTACAGAGTTGCTCATCACACCACACTCAGTAGGGGTGGGGTAACTACTAATGACACACAAATGATAAAGTGAAAAAGGATTTTAGTGTAGTAGCCTGTCATACACACACACAAAGTGCTTCACTTTGAAGACAAGTTACTTCCACTCAACAATAGACAGATGGAGGGAGGTTGTGGAACTGTGGGCTGTAAGATTTCAATTTCAATTTTGATTTTGAATCCAGACAAAAATAATGATCTCTTTAGGGGAAAAGCCAAAGTGTCAGTGAATCTGAGGGCTGCTGGAAGGACTGAATGTGCAAGGGCCTGTGTGAGGTTTTACTAACATACAGGTTGGCCTCTGTGTCTTCAGCTTTCAAGTTCTTCTACTCTTTCCCTTCATTGGACAGAAAGTTGGATCAGAGACTTTTATTATGAAAAGTTGAATTGATTTCATGACAGACAGTTTTGTTGTTGGAATGCATCACTAAGGCTGCTAAGCCCTTCTCCTTTCAGCAAGCTTTTGACTAAGAAATCCTCAGTTTTTTGCCTGCTTATGCTGCCCTCACATGATATGGAACAAATATACTTTCAGATTTGCAACTATGTCACTGTGCCTAGGACACAGGAGCCTTCCCCCCCTCCCCCTCTTCTTCCCCTCCCCACCCCAGAATTCCAGAGCAAACCTAATTGGGCAGAAGGATTCCCTGGTCTGTTTTCAGAGAATTTCACTGCATCTGCACAGACTTCCTAATTCTAACAGCACAGTCCAAACACAACCACTACATTTAAGCCAAAAATGAAAAACAAGGCTGAGTGCCGATGGTTCTTAGGAGGCTGAGATCTGAGGATTGCAGTTCAAAGCCTGCCCAGCCCGGCAGTAAAGTCTGTGAGACAATTATCTCCAATTAAAGTTACTAACAAGGCAGAAGTGAAGCTGTGATTCAAGTGGTAGAGCACCAGCCATGAGCAAAAAGCTTAGAGACAGTGGCCAGAATCTGAGCTCTAATCCAGTATAAAGAGGGGGCGGGGTTGGGGGGGGGAAAGAAGGTTAACTGTCAACATCACAGGCCTTCTTGGGCTAAGAGGATTCTCAGACATTGGATGGATTTAAGTAGGAGCCTAGAAACACTGTCAGTGACCTAAGAGAAGTACAACTCTCCAGTAGCTCTTCCAAGTACATTTGGAGTAAAATCTAGTATTTCCTTTGTGGTAAAACCCCAGCTGGCTGATGCTCACTGTCTTTCCTTCACTCTTCTACCCCTTCCTTACTACCCATTAGGCATGGACCCTTATTTTAGAGCATGATATCTACTGCCCATCTGCGTGCCCTTTGTATATCCTGCTTCTTTCACTTCCTGAAGTACCCTTTTCTTCCATCTTTGCATGACCAACACTTCCTCATGGTTCTAGGCTAACCATTACCTCCCCTTCCACGAAGGCAAGATTCCCTTCTCTCCTCTATCTGAAGGCCCCTAGTTCATTTCCCTTCCTGGTGCTAATCCACTCTTTAATTATCTGTAAGCTTATATACTGGGTTTCTGTCTTCCATTAAATAATGTGTTCCTTAAACACAGGGATTGTTTCTATGTTGTCATGAGCATATATACCCAAAATTTGAAGAACTTCTAGAATGTTGTAGGGGTTCAAGAAATTAGGTACCAGGCTGAGAAAAAAAGTTTTCAAATCTATAAGTTAAAAAAATTAAATCCTATTTAAGATATTAATCATCAGTTGCTAATACACATTAATTATATTCCTGAAACCTCTTTTCCTTCTTTAGAATAATTGTGTTTAACACTACCTCAGGTATTAAATTTGGAGGAAAAGAAGCACATTGTTTAAAGAGAGAATAGCCATGTTAAAAATTTTTGGGTGAACAAAACTGTGACAAAAATAAAAGTATTTGGACTTGGCCCTATGCAGTTCAGTAATTTAGAGTTTGATATTAAGGAAATCAAACAACGTTTTAAATTAACCTAGTTACAAATTGTAAAAGAATAACTCTTTCATGACAAATGTTACTCAATGTTGTCACAATGAAAGGATTCTAAAATGACAGAAAAAGGAAAAATAAGTAAATAAGAAAAAAAATAAAGGGGCTGGGAAGGTGGCTTAGTGGTAGAGTGCTTGCCTTGCATGCCCGAGGCCCTGGGTTCGATTCCTCAGCACCACATAAGCAAAAAGAAAAAAGCCAGAAGTGGTGTTGTGGTTCAAGTGGTAGAGCACTAGCCTTGAGCTGAAGAGCTGAGGGACAGCGCCCAGGCCCAGAGTTCAGGCCTCACGACAGGACCCTCCCCCCTCCCCCCCCAAAAAAGAAAAGAAAAAGAATAAAATGGAATAGTTTTAAAATTCTGATTTTAGTATATGGAAATTGAAAACAAACCATTATTATTTTGCTCACTTAGATCAGTCAGCTTTTGTGCATCATTAAAAGAGTCACAGGAAAAGGAGAGCCAATGCTCCTTCCTCTGCTGTGTTAACATAATTTAGTGTCTTTGATCTGAGATTCTGAATGGATGGTCTTCAAAGGCATGCCTCTGTTTTATCAATGAGAACTGGAGAGCTGAGATGGCATTCCGAGGCATGCTAGTGCATGAATGTATTCATGGGCAGTAACAGACCTCTACAAGAAAAAAACAACAACCATGGTCTCAGCTTTTAGTTCATTGCTCTCACTATCAGGTTTATTTATTAACCTTTTGATTTACTAATATTTCTGGAGAGTATGTCATTGCCCAGGCCCTGGGGAAAACAGAAGCAAAACAGATAATTTGGGATATTTCTAGTGATCTCATAGGTAAGTATGATTCTTGCTATAATGGATTACATTTTTTTTTGTTTAGTCACAAAATGGGTATTTTCTTTCTCCAAACAGTACCTATTAGATATTGATTCTCTATACTTTGTCTAGCAATTTAAACACAAAGGTATCCTTTTCTTTATCCAGTATATTTCCATATTCTTCTACTTCAGATTTTATATAGATAAAGAACTACATATTTATTTGAGCACTTTGTTTCTTCTTGACTACATGAAACAAAACTCCAATGCTGGATCCCATATTGACCAGTGCTGTAGTCTATGGCTTGTGGGTCAATGTTTATTGCTTACCGCTTCTGAGAAGATAAACCCTGCAAAGTCAGGCCTTACCTTCCTCCACTGGAATGGTCTGTTCTGAGGCTGGTGATGGGGGTGGAGAAGGGGGCAGATTAGCTGTCTCTTCAGCTGCTGAGGATTTAGAAAAAGGAGAAAACAGATATGACAATTAATAGTATTTGCAAGTAATTCTGCCATTCAAAAAACCCTCTGTAAAATTCAGTAAATAATTAAATTGTAATCTACATGTGACTTATCATTAGGCCTTGTCCTGATTCACATTTTTGACAACTTAGAGTAAGGTAAGTATTCAATATTCTTCAAGAAAAACATTTTGTCTTCCCCACAAAAATGGATTAGACATAAATGGTAAAACTGTATCATGAATCTCACTTATTTTAGTCTAGTTGTTCCATTCATAATGTATTTCATTTGGCCTTCATATACCAGGAAAAACATGTACATAGTTTAGATAAAGTTAGACCAAAAGAAGATATTGGATGGTAAGTTGCCCAACTACTTGATCTGGAAACATTAAAAATATGCCAGTTATACTAGCTATATATAAAAATGCTACCACATTTTTTAGAATAATATTTTCCATCACCTAATTTAATGTTGCTATTCATCTCTATGTATTCTTAGAAAAATGGTTTCCCTTATTTGCAATAACTAGTGTATGTCTGAGTCAAGCAGAAAAGATCAGATAAGTTGATGTTAAGGGAATGAACCCCAAGATAAGTATTCAGATTTTTTTTGTTTTTTATTTTTCCTTTCATGCAATTGTTTCTATCATATTTGTCTTTTTCTTTTTTTTTTTGGTACTGGGGATCGAACCCAGGACGTTGCACTTGCTAGGCAAGCGCTTTGCCACTGAGCTACATCCCAGCCCATGTTTCTATCATATTTGTAAGATGATATCTATGTTGCTTTGTATGTCCCTCCCCCACAGTATAACCCATACTTTCACTGTATTTGATGTTGGTATAATTTGTGGAGGGGAAGGGAAAAAAAAACAAATTGTTTAACTAGGGATATGGTGGACTCACTGCAACAATGAGATGTACAAGTCGTTATGTCGAAAAACAAACTTAACAACTTTGGTGGAGGGTGGAGGGGAGGATCGGCTGGGGGGAGGGGAGGGGGGGAAGGGATGGGAAGGGGAAACAACAAGGAGGCAACAACAATGCTTGATAAGCTATCTTGCCCATGTAATGGTAACTCCTCTGTATGGTATTCTCACAATAAAAAAAAAAGAAAGAAAGAAAGAAAAAAGAAAAATGAAGCTGTTTAGCCAGGCACAGACCAGGGACAGATTGATGCACTGGGTGATATTATCTTCTGGTCTTTCAGGAAGGTTCTAAAAGATGCAACACTCACAGTTTACGGAGGTTTTCTCCTCAGGTGCCTTCCTTTTGACTCCTCTATGAAGGAAGGAATTTCAAAAGGAAGTATATCTTTAGGTCATGTCTAAATCTCTTCTAAAGATTATATGAATTTCAGTGGCATTAAGCAGTGACTGGAGGCAGCTTTGGATGATAGATGATGCTTTTAGTTCCTAGACCCTGTGGGGCCTTTATGACCTAACTACCTTGTGATTCAGCAATTCCACTCTTGGGTCTTTATCCAAAAGATTACAAACTAGGATACCATAAAGCCACCTGCATATCCATGTTCACTGCAGCACTATTCACCATAGCTTAGGTATGGAATCAGCCCGGATGCCCCTTAGTGAACGAGTGGATCAAGAAAATGTGATATATATATATATATATATATATATATATATATATATATACCACAGAATTTTACTCATCCATTAGAAAGAACGATATTACATCATTTCAAAAGAAATGAAAGGACCTGGAAAAAATTACGTGAAGTAGGTGCGGTCCAGAGGTACAAAGGATGCATCTTTTCTTACATTAATTTATACACATATAAGTAAACACTCTGGAGTGTTATAGAAGTATACAAAAATGTTTAACTGAAATATGGTAGATTCAGGGGAGAAGTCAAATGGTATAATGCCTTAGGAAGGCTAATTCACAGACCACCAACATAAATTCTAGGAAACAGGAAATCAAAAAAGGAAGGCAGTGTCAAGTATGTGTGTGTGTGGGGGGGGGGGGAAAGCAGATGAACAAAGATAGGAAGAAGGGAGAATGTAGACATATCCTACAAAATTAAGAAAATTGAGGGAAGGGGTGGAGTTGGGAGCGATGGAGAGAGTAATAAAAGGTGTGACATTCATCAAGATACACTATATTGATAAATTACTTAGTTGAATGGTAACCCCTTTGTACAATGACTTATTAAAGATAATAAAAACATATCTGAAAAGATCTGAAATTTTAAAAACTGAATTTTCTGTCAAAGAATAGAAGTAAACAACAGACTGAAGGTTATGTTTATGTTAGATAACTTTTCTTCTCTGTTTAAGAGAAAAATAATTGTTGATATTCAAAACACTCAGATTAAGAAAATATTATACTAGTTGAGGAGCCTTTAGTGCATGCCTGTACTCTTAGTTACTCAGGAGGCTGAGATCTGAGGATTATGGTTCAGTCAGCACAGGCAGGAACATCTGTGAGACACTTATCTCTAATTAACTGGCAAAATGCTGGAAGTAGAGTAATGGTTCAAGTGATAGAGCGCCAGTCCTGAGCCAAAAAGCTAAGAGCCTGAGTTTAAACGCCAGTACTAGCACAAAAAATAAATATAACTCCCCCCCAAAAAACAGAACAAAAATAATTTGTATACTGAAAATTATTTTGGGGGGAAGTAAAAGATCTTTATTATTCACTTTTTAATAGACACCTGAAGGAACACTAAGCAGGAAATCAAATATTAAGGATAAATAAGATTGTAAGACAGGAAATGGATGTGTACAGTTTTTAGGACTTCAAAGAGTACTTTCTGTAGATTGGGTATATACACCCAATTAACTGATTAACAAAAGATGCTCTTGTATATCTCTGCATGTATATACATGTATTTCTATCTATCACTTGATCAGTTGATCAATCTAACTTTCTTTTTTCTTTTTTTATTGGTTGTGGGTCTGAACTCTGGGCTGGTGCGCTGTCCCTCAGCTCTTCAGCTCTAGGTCTGTGCTCTACCACTTGAGCTACAGCACTACTTCCGGCTTTTTCTGCTTATGTGGTGCTGAGGAATCAAACCCAGGGCCTCATGCATGCAAGGCAAGTACTCTTCCATGGAGCCACCTTCCCAGCCCTCAACTTAACTTTCTGACAGGGCAGTGAACCTTTGGATGAGTGTTCTCCTTGGCTATCTGGTACTGGAGGGAATTTCATTTATGACCAAGGGAGAGAGACAGGCTATCTCTGTATCCACAGACAGGCCAAGAATCTAGCAAGAATCTATAGCTTTTGCGTATACACTTCAGAAAGACTGGAAAGAAGACTACAGTATAGACAGTCATTTACCCAACCCCATAAAGGGAAACAATCATTTCTTATTGAAATTTTGGTTCATTTTCCTTCTAGCTGGAGGGCAGGACTGTCAAGCAATCTTGTAAAGGTCTACAATATTAAGTTAAAGACCTGTTAGGAATATCTGACTGTAGGCTTATCATTCTGAAAACCACCAAGGTACTACCAATAAACCTGCCAAGGAAGAGGAAATAGGTCCCTTTGTTGCCCATTGTAGGTGATGAGTGAATGTGACATGTAAAGATGATGTATAAAGATGGAAGCTCTCTTTGAACGTGAACATTGACCTGTGGGGAGCAGAGCGGCCCCTGGATCTGAGGCTCTTCTCATTTACCTAATGGCAGAGCTGTGGGCTGGTCTTTGTGCTGGGCTTCTTTCTCTTGTTCGCCTTTCAGGACTGCCACAGCTTCAGCAGTGACTACTTGAACTATCCTTGCAGATACCTCCTCTGAAAAGAGAAGATGACAAACGGGAACAGTGAGGAATCAAAACCAGGTCACAAAGAGGAAAAGTCTCCACGTAGTACTGGGGACTAGAATTTCAGTTTCACTGCCTTCTCTTCATGAAGTGTAATGCACTTTTTCCTTGTATATAAAAATCAAACATATATTTAGAGATGGATTAATGAAAGGAGTTGGCATTCTAAAGACTACACAAAAGGAACATGCAGCTAACAAAATAATTACTGGATTGAAAATGAAACTTTATTTCTTAAAACTGTTTTACAGAAACTCAAGTCTTTGTACCAAGTTCATGTTCAAACAGACAAGAGGGAATTTATTTTGGTTTCCATCATTGTTTCACTAAAAAATACTATTCAAGTAAATCTGTATGCTCCTTTGCAGAAATATCTTTATTTAAAACATAAAGTTCCTCAAAATGTATATTTGTGATTAAATGGAGCAGTGCAAACAAGATAAATTCTAAAAATCTGGAATGATAACAATCTTTTGAAATACAGGGCAATGATATATCATACTTTTTCTAAAGAAACACTACTTTTCTAGGTAGTCCATGTTTTAAAGATCATTTTGGCTATACTATATATACTCACCTTGCAAACACAATCATTCACTAAAATGATCAGTATGAGAAATGTTAAAATAACTAGTTTGAGGGCTTTAATTGACATGCTCAATTGATAGTGTTAACTATAATATAACCCAACTAGGGGGGAAAAAACAAACCAAACCAAAATGACAACAAAAAACCCAAAATACAATAATAATGTTTTACCTAACTTCAACTAAAAAGGAAAGTGCCTTTTGAGATTAAAAATGTATTTTATATTAGAAATAAATTCTACATACTTTAACATTTTTCCATTTCTTAATAAAAGCAATAACCATACTAGAAAATAAACCAATTCATATTTCTAGTAGACACAGGTTATATGATGGAAGGAAGAGTGTGTTCAGATTTGTTCTTATTATTTTAGTTAAGATAACTGGAATTGGTTCATAATTTAAAATGTATTATCATATATGATCCAAATTTGCACACTCACATACACAAGTTTTGGAAGATCTACTTGATTTTATTTGTCTGACTCATTTACATTTTGACCTCTTTGAAGAAAATTCTTCCTCACTTCATCCAGGATGATAGAGAATGTAGTAAACTTGAGTTGTGGGGGTTAGTAATCAATTTGGACAGACATAATCTAAATTTTCAAAGGTGGTTTATCAGCTTGAGTAAATTGGTCTTATATGTTTAACTTCCTTACTAGAGTAGCACTAGTGATCATAAAAACATATTTAAAAACAACATATATATATTTTAAAACATTTTAGAATATATTTCAATATTTAACATTTTCTGATTGGTTTATATATAGTGTGCACTATGTGCATGCTCTGCTAAGGTGCTTTTCCTCATCATCTTTATTGAATTATTCACCATGATTGTTCCTGCTTTATAGGCAAGAAGTTCAGAGGAGGAGGAGGAGGTGAAGGAGGAAGAGGAGGAGGAAGGGTAGGGTTGTGTGTGGTCATGAGGCCAGGTTTCTGGATAAGGATTCTATGAACATTCCTATAAGAGGATGGGCTCCCAGAGTGATACCTCTACTGAGAACAGAATTATAAAATGGGCTACAAAAAATTAAATGCATAAAAAATCCCAGCTCTAACATCTTGTTTAATACTACTACTAAAAGAACTCAATAGTTTTTGAGCATTGGTATAGATATTAATTTTCAATGTAATATTAATATTTAAAAATCAACAGAACAATATAGCTTCTTCTAGCACCCCAGTGTTTTATGCAGACATTTTAGGGAAGAGTAATGGAGGAAGAGAGCAAAATGTGGCAGAAACGGAAACACCTACAGAGCTCTGTGACTTCTGGATCATTCTTTCATCTTCCTATTAGTACTTAGGCAAAAATTTTCATTTTCCTATTTAGGACCAAGAAGTCTTCCTAAATTGAAGATACAGGTTTGCATATCTTATCTCCTTGATAGATTAGGTCCCAAGTCAAGGACTCTTCTCGAAGCTTCTTTCATAGAGATTT
This sequence comes from Dipodomys ordii, assembly GCF_000151885.1. Taxonomy (NCBI): domain Eukaryota; kingdom Metazoa; phylum Chordata; class Mammalia; order Rodentia; family Heteromyidae; genus Dipodomys; species Dipodomys ordii. Next base: position 45,022,421 of record NW_012267217.1, on the reverse strand, counting down.
ACTTAGACTGGATGGTTAACATACTTTTTAAAATTCCTGCTTGTCCTGGGGCTTGAATTCAAAGCCTGGTACTGTCTCTGAGCTTTTCAGCTCAAGGCTAGTGCTTTACTAATTAAGCCACAGCTCCATTTCTGGTTTTTTATTTTGGTAGTTAATTGGAAGTAAGAGTCTCTCACAGGTTTTCTTGCCCAGGCTGGCTTTGAACCTCAATCCTCAGATCTCAGCCTTTTGAGTATCTAGGATTATAGGTGTAAGTCACTGGCACCCAGCTAATGCAATATTTTTAAGGGTGAAAATTTATGTGATAACTTTGTTCATTATATTTGCACAAATCAGAAATAGTAAATGCTTGTGATTGTACCTGCTAAGGAAAACTGCCAAATTATGTCATTCTATTAATGTTGAAGAAATTAATGTATTTTTGAAGAGTATTAATTAAATGGGAGTGTCAGATTCTTGTATACTTGTTAATGGACTTTCCATTCTATAAGTTATTTTATGTCAATCAGTTTTTTTTTCATATCGGGAAGATGAGTCAATCAAATGGTTCAAATGTCCATTAGTCTTTATGAATAGACTATAAACTGATAATGTTCCATTGCTTCGTCTTTCCATTGCTTTCATCTTTGGGATTGTATATAGGATATAGTATATATTGTATATCATTTTGACACTGATAAGAACCATTTTAAATGTTGAAGGATAATTAAAGAAAACAGAAGTAATCTTAATCTATAGCAAACTTAGTCACACTAGGGGAGATCAAATGTATACCAATGTATACCAATGAAGGGGACTGTAAAAATGAGCATGTCATATAGCCTAAATATACATGAATAGGAAGAAAATCAAATTCCTCATTAAGACAACCTAAACAAAATGCACTATATTTCAACTATGAGTAGTATTTGGTGTCAGCAAAACAGTATTATTTATTTTAGATGTATTGGCTGAGAGAAAAATAATTTTTAACTGTGTTTAACTTTGACAGTTCAATAAAAGTGTATGGAAAAACTTAAGTTTCTTTTTGCACATGTTTTAGAAAACTTGTGTGAAAGCTAGGTACTTCAAGTGACTCATTTAAAGAGGCTTATCGTCAGGTACATGCCTATCCGTCTAGCTGAAATCTGAGGATCATTTTTAAAAGCTTGTTTAGGAAGAAATATCTGAGAGACTCTTTATCTCTAGTTAACTAGCAAAATGCTAGTGTCAGCCTTGAGTGAAAAGATAAGCAACAGCATGGAACCCTGAGTTAATAGCCCAGTACCAGCCCTCCTCTCCCAATTAAAAAAAAAGTATTTAACCCGATCTTGAAGACAAGTTGTTGTAACATGGGGCCATTGGTTACTTGCTGACATTAGTTAGCCTAAACTTTCATGCATTTTTTTTTATTGTGAGAATACCATACAAGTACATTTCTTATCAAGCATTGTTGCCTCCTCTTTGTTTCCCCTTCCCATCCCTTCCCATACTCCCCTCCTCTCCCCAGACGGTCCTCCCCCCCATCCCCCACCAAAGATGTAAAGTTCGTTTTTCGACATAAGGAGTTGTACATCACATTGTTGCAATGGTTCCACCTGTATCCCTATTTGAACGATTTGTTTTTTCCCTTCCCCTCCACAAATTACACCAACATCAAACACAGTGAACCATGGGTTATACTGTGGGGGAGGGACATACAAAGCAACAAAGAAATCATCTTATAAATATGTTAGAAACAATTGCATGAAAGGAAAAAAAAACAAAAAAAACCATTTGAATACTTATCTTGGGGTTCATTCCCCTAACATCAAGTTATCTATATTGACAAAACAATGGATAAAAGCAACCTGTTGCCTTTTTCTAAAATAATAGTATAATTATTTTAACTAAGAAAACCTAGGATCAATTCTGCTTCCAACTCTTAGAAGTCATGATGATTAAAGGATATTCATTCCTCTAAACTTTAGATACCACATCTGTAAAGTGGGAATATAAGGTTTATTCATCGTTAGGTGTTTTGTGACAATTACATGAAATAATATTGATTAAGTACTAATTTATTTATGTATCTGACTCCATGTAGGTAAGATATAATAGCTTTGGTCATAAATTGATATGATTTTGTAATTTTTTCCAGTAAATGTCTGACTATTGCCTAATAGACAATGAATTAGCTCCTGCCATGTATTATTTGGTAAAGTATTTATTATGTCTCTTCTTTTCTTCTTGTGGGAATTGAACCTAGGGTTTTGAGCATGCTCTCTCCAACTGAGCCATATGCCAGCCAATCCTTTCAACTTTTTAAAGAAAGGCTCAGGTCTTGTTTTTAGCTTATATTTTCAGTTTGCTTATCTTGTTCTATTGGACTATCAATATTACTTGGCTGGTTAATGCCAAGTGAATGAAGGTGAAACTCTCCAAATAGCCCTGAAAATTTTAACAGGGTTGCGTTATACATGACATTGTTGGTAGACTTGGAAATTTGTTTTTAAATGTGTACCTTTTGGATTTTCATCAGGACCAGCTGTGATTACTTGAACATGCATAGGTTCACCAACTAGACTGTGAACACAAATTCCAAGCAAGTTGGCATATGCCCGAGAACATATTTCAGTTGAGTTCATTCAGGTGGTTAAAAGCAAAGTAAGTAAATTAAAGCATACGAATATAAAAGTCAATTAATATTTTTGCTTTTAAGACTCATGGGCATAATAATTCTATGTTAAATGAAATGACAAATAAGTGTACTGCACAATTGTGGAAGAAGAAACAAAACAATTTAAAACAGAATGCTCCTGTCAAGAAAAGGTTCTTCTCAGTAGAGCACAGAATGGTTACCTAGGAAACCAATTCTAATTACTGCTGCTGATGGAAACTAGTCAACAAGGCATGCACTATGAAGTTTGAAGTGCTTTGTTAAACAATTACCCTAGATATATTCATAAAATAGGAACAAAAAAGTTCCTTTCTTCTACTCCTTGCTTAATTTGGAGAGTAAGTGCTTACTTTGAAACTACTTCCTGTAAAGAATTGGAGATGGAACAGAAAGAACAGACTGTTGGGGATCTTGTGTGTGTGTGGGGGGGTGTTTGTTTCCTTGGTATATTTGTATTCATTAAAGAGGCCAGTATTGGAATATTGCACTCTAGTCAGCCTCCAGATGATATCATAGGGTCACATCTGTTACCCTTGCAGTTACAGATCTCTGTCTACAAGCCTTTCCTTCAGAATAGTTCTTCTAAGGATTAGCTGTTAGTTAGCAATTAAAACAAGGACCCAGTTAGCATATGAAGAGAAGTGCATTTGAGTAAAATTAGTTTATGGAGATAAATGCTTTTAAGATAAGAATTCATGTTCACAAATCTAAGAGAATTTCTTAGATTTTCTGGTACAGATGAAGAAGCTCAATATTGTCAATATGGTGGGAGATACAAGGGTTCTATATTTAACTTGTGCTTGAAGGTGGAGACAATCTTGTGGAAGGGTATCTGCATACTTCTTTCATTTTTCTAGTAGAAACCACAGATATCTAGTGTTCCTTCCACAGTAACTCATCTAGCCATTCTTAGTTTTTGAAAACTGAGGGACTAGGATTGTGACTGTAAGGTTATGGGAGAACTTTCTCCTTTCTATTGTTCCCTATCCCAACCTATGTGCTCACACACCATCTTGTGTAGATTACATTTCAACATTACAATAAAGATTCAAAGTATTTAGAGCTTTAGCAAAACTAGCCTAGTATTTAAATTTGGTCAAATCAACTGGTGTAGCAACGTAAGACAATTATCTGTGAAAAGATATCGAAGGTTAAGTAGGATACTACATGATGGAGTAAAGAAAAGCACATTGAAAAGCATAGAGTAGAAATAGTATCTTCTGGTAAACTGTGTTTCAAATTTGAGGCTCTACATGAAAATAGGAAAAAAGAAACATATTTAAGCAGAAGAAAAATAGTAAATGAATAGTGTATATCTATTTTTATACTAAGCATGTTGTAGTTCAAGTTTTTGCCTGGCCATGATGCTGGTGGTTTCCAATATGGTAATATGTACATGACCATGTTATTGTTTGTAACCCATATACTTACTAATTAAGTAAAGTTGTAATACTGTATTTATGCAGATTAATTTTGAGAAAGTTCCCCCTGAAATTTCCTAATAGATTTCCTATCAACAAATATACAATTATTTAGACATTGTGGGAATTGATAATGCTTTTGGAATTTTGAAAAGCACTGTTTGTTATCTTGTCAAACCTTTACCATTGAATCACTCTTTGAGGACTTGTGAGAGAATGGATTATTAGAAACATTAAGATGAAATAGTGATCAAAGAGACTTTGGATAAATCTAGCTGGAAGCAAACAAAATATAGTGTGTGTGTGTGTGTGTGTGTGTGTGTGTGTGTGTGTGTGTGTGTGCGTGCGCACGTGCGTGCATGCTTATATAGCTAAATGTAAAATTATACTCATACAAATAGGGGTTTCTTCCAGGGTTTAAAGTCGAATCTGTATTTGGAAGCATTTAAGGAACTGGATACCACAAGTGAAGGAATGGTTTCTTATGAAAAAAAAAAAAGTTAATGTGTCTCAAGTGTCAATACCTAGAAATATCCAAGACAGATGATATGGAAAAATGAACAAACATTCTAGATTACTCAAAAAGGCCACCAAAATGAACTTTTAAAATGTAACTTCTCTTCATACCAGCAATAGTATTTACCAGCTGCTTCCACAAACTCATACCTTTCCTTTAGGATGGTAAATACAAAACAAAACAAAACAAAACATTATATTAGATAACATGTCCTTGGCCCCTTCTGCCTTATTTCCACCACAATGTAATCAAGTTTTTGGAGATGTTATGACCCAGAAACATGTTGAACTTACGAGCTACGTGATAGGGAAAGTTCTTACATTATGAGTACATTCAGTCAGCCCATGGAGAAACCAACATGGCTTCTTCATAATTACAGTTTTACCAGACCTTCAATCTCAGCACTTTGTTGAGAATGACATGGCCACAGCATCATGATCATAATTAGTAGGCTTTCTTTTTAGCAGGCATTTCATGCAATATGAATGTTTTAAATAAGTGACTGTCCACCAGAAAATACATATTTTTGTTTGCCCTTTGAAACTCTATAAAATATTGTTCACAATGATTCTCTTTGTACCAGCATACCAAAGGACTTTATGGTCTTTAATTTAGTGATAAGTATAGAAATTCATTATAGTTTTTCAAGTTACAAATGTATACAGATAGAGATAACGTGAGACATTATTATTATTAGAATCTAGTGATTCTAATAAATAGATATATTAATATATTTATAATAGGTAATAACTTTATATTAATGTCTAATAACTATAAATTAATATACATCAGACAGAACTAAGAAAGCAAAAAGAAAAAAAATGAGAAAAAATATATTGGAGCCACCCTTCTATGTTTGTGTAAAATGTAATTGAAATAAAAGCTCAGCACCATATAAGGTAATTTGGCACCTTCATTGGAAAAATTCCAAAGTAAAATTGATGATAGTTAAAGATGTTCTGCAAGTATCTATGAGAAGTTAATTAAAGAGATTTTGCAAGAACATTTTGGAAAATGTAAAATTCAATATTATTTTTGTACTTTGATACTATTGTATATTGGTGAAAGCAAAGTTCAGGGTGCTAGGGGCTTATATCTATATTCCTAGCTACTCAGGAGGCTGAGATTATAGGGTCATAGTTTAAAGCCAGTCCAGGCAGGAAAGCCCATTAGACTCTCATCTCTAATAAACCAATGAGAACTGTAGCTCAAGTGGCAGTGGTAGAGTGCTACACTTGAGCAAAAAGAAGCTCAGAGACAGTATCCAGGCCCTGAGTTCAAACCCCAGGACTGGCACACACAGAAAATCAAGGTCTCTGGTATATTTTAAGACATTTTTCATGTAAAAATACTCTATAATAAAGATGACTATTCTGTTCTCTATACTGATTAATCCATTTCATAGAAAATGTTAACGGAATTTCTCTTGAACTGTAAGATACAAAAGATCAATTATGTATGACAAACAAGAAATAGATAACATAATGACTACTTAAAAGGTTATCTTTCTAGATTTACAGCTAACATATAAATCCTATTTTGAAACTTCGGAGAGATCTGTTGAAATAAAAGTTTACATTGAGGAGTTTGCTCTAATGTTGTGTACTTATTGCAGTAATGATGGCTGCATTTTTCCTCTTTGGAGGAACCCAGAAGAAAGACCAAGGCAGATTTTGATGGTGTGGTAGATCTGAACATACAAGAGCAGGATGCTCTTTTGAGAAAGCAGGATGTAGGGAAGGTGACTGGGTTTGGCAATGGAATTGAGGGTGGGATATGAGGCATATGAACATGTGATTACTGATGACTTGAAGAAAATAAAGAAATGCCATTGAAGAAGTAGATGGAAAAGTGTCAAGACATGCTTTATTTACTTTATATTTTTTCTCAAGGCTGGTCCCAGATGTTACTATAGCCACATATTATATTCTGTCTACAGATTTCATTGGTCATACCAAGCACAATCCATGAGGCCATAACGATATAGGAATCAGATTTCTCTCAAAGGCTCCAATATTGTCATAGGAAAGTATGTCAATGATAATGAGTGAAAAAGCACATTGTTCTCTTAATCTGTATTTATACTTGTTTTGCAAAGTCAAATTGCAACTTTAATATTTCCTGTATAGTAATCAGTCTTAAATTTCCTGGAGCAAAGTAAACTACTTCAACATCTTCACCAGATAGAGTTTCCAAAATAATTTAGCATCTTAGGTGACTGAATTTTTCCAGCATTCCTGGTGAGGAAAGACACTTTATGTGGATTTTCTACCATTACTTGTATTAGAGAAGACAAGAGAGCATTGGAACTTATCAATATTCAAACCCTAGGAGATTTAAACATTTCTGTTAGAAGTGAAGGAATGCTCAATTGTTTTTCTAAATTTGCACAAAAAATGAACTTCTTATGGAACATTTGCCTTATGAAAAAATTGAATTAAAACATAAGATGCAACTTACCCAGAAACAGCTTTGATTCATTTTTTTCTTTAGATAGGGTCTCTTTCTGTAGCCCAAACTGGCCTCAAACTCCTGATCCTCCTGCCTCAGCCTTCCCTGTGCCTAGCTTGGTGCCATTGTGCCGGGCTTGGTTCATTTATAAACAATGAAATCCAACTAGATTTCTATGTTTATGTCACCAAATCAGCCAAGTGATTGAGCAATGTTTTAAATGTGTTTGTATCATGTGTGAGCTAAATCTGATACACAGAGCATATCAAGCACTAAACCATTCTATTTCGGTAGCATGGTAGATATCTCATGAGGGCAGGTGACCATTGTTTCTCCATTAAAAACATTCCTTTCCTATATTATGATTTATGTAGTGGTAACTATACATGATTCAAACTTAATGTTTATTTTCTTTCATTCAGCAATAGGAACTTAAAAGAATTACGTAAGAAATAGCCTGCAGAAAATATGCTGTCACTTCAAGTTAGTGCAAGTTTCAAATTTTATTTATATTTTTTGTTGTTTCTTGTTTTACTTTCTGTTTTTTTTTTATTTTAGAAAAAGATCACTTTTGCACAGCATGGTGGTGTATGTCTGTAGTCCTATCTAATCAGGACCTTGAGGCAGGAAGATGACTTCAGACTAAGAGTTCCAGGCCAGTCTGGACAACAAAAAGACTGTCTAATGGAAAGAAAAGTCACTTCTGTGTCAGTATGTAGGTGTTGTGCTTCAGACAATTTCAAAGGATACTAAAAAATGGGGGCACTTAGCATATTTTGTTCAGACTGACCTTTAAATACAGTGCATGTAACATCTCTGCCAGACACCACTGCTATATTCCTTTAAAGATGTGTAATTAAACCCATCACATACAGTATCCAACTTTCCTTCAGGTTTGTGGGAAATGAGATTTATTGAATTTCTGGCTAGAGCAGGAAAGCAAAGCAATCCTTATCTTCTAGACAGAACCTAAAAGGGCATGCCATTCAGAGATCCATTTACAAGATATTTCTCCAGCATTTACAATCAAGACCAACTTACAGTAGGCTCAATTTCACAGTAATCAATATGAAAAATATTTAATATCTATGTGTTTCTTGGTTTAGGTTTCCTGTTATTCAGAAGGGTCATTTATCTTGACTTTTCATAGTCTTTCCAATGCAGTAATTTTCATCAAGACCATGTGTCCCATTTGATACCTGACTGCTATCTTCAGTCTGTGATATGCTTTATTTACTTCCAACTCTTGTTTTTCACTTTCAGACCATCTGAAGTCTTTGATCCTCTTCTACTACAGTATTCTATAGTTCCCACTTAATTCATTTCTGTTTCCATGGATATAGTTCTGTCACCAAGAGTGAATCTAGCCTTTTTGCTTTGTTTCTCAATTTACCTCTTCATTTCTAGCATTCTTTTTCAGCCCACAAATACATTGATCACATGACATAATTTTGTAGCATCATTTTGTCTGCGTGCTTTCTATCAAGATCAGCAATAGTTTTAAGTTTCTCTCTAGAAGTAATTCAAAATCTATTTATTAGCACCTATTACAGAAAATAAGTACTGCAATATATATGAAAAGAGAGAAAAAGATGGAAAAAAAACCCTAGCTTCAAATAACTCAAAGCACCTACCATCTTGGGGAACAAAAGTTAAGGAAACACAATAAGATGTTCCCTGGATCAATTCTGTCAGCAAGATAGAAACTCAGTACTTGCTCCTGGTCAGAAAAGAGAAAACTTATAGGTATCAGCTGTGTTTCTGTGATGGAAGACTTTCCTTTATGGTTCTACCTTTCCAAAAGGTTTCCCTATCACTTGTTGCACAATGCTATGAATGACATCCACAGATTGGTTGGGCAAAATGTTAACTGTTTTGCAAAAGAGATTTTTTTAGTTCAATCAAAGACTCAGATCATCAAAGGTATTTATCTGCCTTGACCTGTGTTTCCTGGACAGAAAAACTTGAGTCAAATTTCGTGTCTAGTATAGATGATTTTCTTTTCTTGGAATCTTGACTCACTCTTTTGGTCTTTGCCTTGTACAGTTTTGAGTATTCCTGCAACCACTTGTATGTACAGGCATTTTGTATGTGTTTCTGTGTTCTAATAATCACTTAGTATTTGCATATGTGTTTACAAGTTGCCTGACTACCTGGAAACCTATGCTTTCCTTTCTCTGCTCAGCAGCTTTGCTGGGTTTGAATTGTATTTTTTATGAGTGCATTGGATGGTGACTCACTCTGTGAGAAGAGCTGCACCATGAGCAGGCAGCATGTGGTTCAGTACCTTTTCCCCCAGGGCTCATGATATCCGCTCATAAAGGCTGAAACTACCAGCTCTGCAAAGCAGCACCATTGTTCTATTCATTTGCTTCTGGTATGAATTTCCAGACTCACTTGACAGCCAAGTGCACATGCTTAATGGAATGTAGTAAGGAGCAATGAAGTGTGAGGGATTAGAGGAAGAGGAAAAGGCTCGACATGCTGAAGTGGAAACAGTTAGTGCCTGTCAGTGGTTTAAGATAGTCCTCATTCACCTAATAACCTCACAACAGCAAAAAAACAGAATCAAACCCAAAGCCAGACATCAAGATGATGTTTGACACACAGTGGAATTTTTTTCTTGACAAAAACTAGCAGTATTATCAGAGTGTGTATGTATCATACACATATCTATCCATGCAGATACATATATTGGGATACACGCCTTTCAAAAAACTACTTTGTTGCCTGAAGATAAATGATTCACAAGTATTTGAGCAATTTATATCTTCAAAGTTACAATTATATTTTCTCTTTTTTCCTTTTCTATTTCATGAGAAAAAAATATAGAAATATCACAGGACAGATAAAGGCCCTGCATATTCTTCATCAAAACAAAGGCTGAGCCAGACGACAAATGAATCCTGGGGAATTTTTCCTGTAAATTTTTTAGTTTTCTTTTTTAAACTAAAACAATTGGGAAACATCAAAAGAAAAAAAAATATGATGACAATTAGAAAGAAAAAAAGACATGATAAGAGAGTAGAGAATACAGGATGGAAGAAGGTCTAGTCAGAAACAGGATGGTAAGTGAAAAATATTTACGGCCCATACAGAGTAATTTTTACAAACAGGCCTGGATTCTTAGCACAATTCTGTTGCTTTCATAAGAACTCAAATGCAACAAAACAATTTTCCACTTTCATAAGAACTCAAATGCAACAAAACAATTTTCCACTTTCATAAGAACTCAAATGCAACAAAACAATTTTCCAAAGTGTCAATGGGCTAGAGTCCGTTGAATGCTTTTTAAAGCTCTTGTAATATGATCATATTATTTAGCACAAAGCCAGATATAAAAGGAGGCAGGGAGCATTTTCTTTAAGAACATAGATAGGAGTAAATGTGTGTGCAAATTAGCCTGAGATTGACAATATATCAAGTTAGATAGACCCTTCCTTGCTCTTTATAACTTGAAGAGCCGGTAGGCAATTAATAGTCCAAAGAATAAAATCATACTTCAATGGGTTGAATCATTTGCTTTAATAGAACCAAATCTTGAGATACCAAGTTTTCTTCCTATGTTGATTCAGAATGAATGGCTTATGACAATGCCATCAAACTTTGACTTTGATTAAAGAGCAGAAATTGATTTCTATGGGATAAACTACCATGTAACTACATATTTAAGCCAAAAACTATTTGATATCTATCTTTTTCTCTAATTCAGAAAACGTTGAGAGGCCCCAGCTAGCAACAGCTGCAAGACACAGGTTTATACCTTAGCACAAACAAGACACACCATTCTTCTTGATCATGCCAATATAAGCAAGCTATCCCTGAGTTAGTCCGGCACCTTCTATCTCCATCAGCACAACAAATCACATATTAAGACAAAAGCTAACACCCACAGACTACTTCATCTAGTAGACGCCACAGGAGACAAAGCAAACGTGACAAAGTACAAACCTCATGAAACTGCCTTCTTTAAAAAAAATCGCTTTGTCTTTTTCACTGGGTTTAGCCCAAATGCCTAACCTTCAGAAGGAAAGCACTGAAAAGATCCCCATTTTCTGTTCTCATCCATCGGAGCTTCCAGGCCCAGACGCTTCGCAGTGAGGCTGTGTGGTTTTCTGCAGATCCACCCTTGAATGCTAAATAACACTGCTCTGCACCCGCCTCTCTCTGCGGAGCTCCGGGAAATGGCAGCCAGAACGATGAGTGGTTGGCATGGCAACAAGAAGAAAATCTGCAACCTCTTGCATTGTTAGGCCAGCTTGTTTATTTGCCTCAGGGGGTAATGCTGATGGCTTTAGTCATTTTGCAGAAGAAATGGCTCTGTACTGTTCTGCACAAATTAATGTGGTATTGTACACAATAGGTCATATTTAAATAAGATGCAGACTTCTCTTAGAGAATCTCCAAGTCTAGAAATGGAGGCAAGGGGAAGAATGAAAGAGTAAGAAAGGGAAATTTCAGTTTTCTGAGTCTGGAGAAGGGGACAGACAGAAGCTTGCAGCATTCCCTACTTTTTGCTTATGAGACATGATAAACTTTTTCTCCATCATTGATGTTTTCAGGGTTCAATGTATGACTGCAACAAAAATATCTTTACATATCTGTGTTTGTCCATCATGGGGCTGTTTAAATTATGTGGATGTTAAAGCTCAAGACAAGGCTGAAGAAGACCCATCTCCTGTAAGCTCTGATCAATTACCAGCTTTCCTTATCTTAAGCAGGAAGTGGGCTTGGAAAACATGCTCTGAAATGCTGGGAAATGCTAGATACTAGTGGCTCATGCCTCTAATCTAACTACTCAGGAGGCTGAGATCTAAGAATCAAGGCTTACAGTCAGCCCAGGCAGGAAAGTTTGTGACACTCATATCCATTTAACCACTAAAAAGCATGGAGCTGTGGCTCAAGTAGTATAGCACAGTAATGATATACACACACAAGCTGGAATATAATCCAGAGAGATTTCTGCATTCTTTGCATTTATCCCAAGCGAAAGCTGACATTGGCTTTTCATTGTCACAGGCCTTTAACCTGTTTCTTACTAGTGTTCAAAGTATTGCACCTTAGGACTGTCAAAATCATCAAAGCCTAATGTTAAACATCTGGATGCAGACACATTTGTAAATATCTTAGAACTTCCTCTTTCTTTCTCTACTTAAGCTGCAAACTGGAAATCAAGTAATGACGTTATGTCATGCTCCAAGGCGCATAAATGTTAAAAGTTCTGCATCAGGAGAATTGTCCTCTCTGCCTGCTATAGGCTCCTGCAAGTGCCTGCTTGCTCTTCCCAGCCTGGCAGAGGGAGCAATAGAAGGAACACTGGTATGCAAGCAAGAGATCTGTCTCCTAGTGGTTTTCATGTGATCTTGAATGAATGAAGACACCTACAAAGAGGAGGACTGTAAAAAGGCATTGTATGGGACCCTTCAACTTCCTGGGTTTTTTTGTTGATGGCTCTTACACATAATAGCAGATTCCATGACTGTTTTTCAGTAAGTTCTATTATTGAAAAGATAAATTCTGACAACCAGAACCACCCCCCTCTTCTCCTAACAAAAAAAGAGAAACTCTCTCATGTAAAAAAAAATCTTGAAAACACTGACAACCAACAGCGTGATTATAAGGCTCTATGAATCATCAGCTCTATGAGAAATCTCAGAAGGAAGAAGATGTGCGGGATTCCTAATTGCTGTGCCCATAATGAGCTCTCCTGTTTCCTTCCTGAGCAAGTCTGGGCAAGCTACTCCATCATTTGTGTCTTAAACTTCTTGTAAATGAAGACACCAAGGACAGGAATGTCATGGACATGCTCTCAAATAGAATGCAATAGGAGATATGATGGTATTTTACAAATTGAAGAAGAGGTGGGCAAAGTTATCGAATTTTCAAGCTATAGATTTAGATGTAGAGTTTCCCTTCTACATCCTCAGTGTGCTGATTGTAGGATTGCTGTAATACACAAATCTGTGCATGTTCAAGTTCCACATGTAAAAGGGCATGGTATTTACAATATGGCCTATTAGGGTTTTTTATATACTTTAATCCTGCTTCAATACTTTGTTTTTAATACCTAATACAATGTAAATGTTATAGAAATGTTATACTGTAGCCAATTAGCTATAGTATATTATTAACTAGCTAATAATAGAAAAAGTCTGTGTATGTTCAGTACAAATTCAATATCTGTGTGTGTGTGTGTGTGTGTGTGTGTGTGTGTGTTTGTGTGTGTGTGTGTGTGTGTGTGTGTGTGTGTGTGTTGTGTGTGTGTGTGTGTGTGTGTGTGTGTGTGTGTGTGTGCACTTGGTGTCAGCACTTGGGCTTGAAATTAGCCTTCATTTGTTTCCCTCAGAGCTGCTGCTTTACCACTTGAGCCACAACTCCACTTCTCTGGCTTTTTGTTGGCTAATTGGAGATAAGAGTCTCATAGACTTTCCTGCCTGGGCTGGCTTTGAATCTCGATTCTAAGATCTCAACTTCCTAAGTAACTAGGATTACAGGTGTAAACTATGAGTACTTGGCTTCCATTTGCTTTTAGATAAGGGCTCATGCTTTTTGCCTCGATAGTGATCCTCTATTTCTATTTCCCAAGTAGGTGAGATTACAGGCATGAACCGCTATGCTTGACTTGATATGAATTGTAATATAGGTTTGGATTTGCTTCTAGAAAGGAAACAAAAAATAAAGTGCATGACTGTCACGCTGAGTTGGAAATTGGAGGGACTGAAATAAAATGGAAAAGAGAGGAAGGGACTATAACAAGCCATTACTCTTACTATTCCTGCTTTGGAAAATTATGTAACAGTGAAGCTTAGTCCTAATAGAATGAGAGCTTTCCTAAATGCCTAGATTCTTAGTAGATTTATATTTCTTCTTTCATGCTTCTGTAGCTTGGCTTCTAAAATGGACACTTTAGTGAGAAGAAAAATATCTTAACATACCAAAAACTACAATGGAGACAATAATTATATTTTACTTTCTTTGGACTAGCTTTAAATTGCATGGAAAAAAAGACAAAAATCTAGAAAAGTTGTAAAGAAATACAATTTAAAGTATATTTTCTGTTAATATTCCCTGCTTTCCCAACCATGCTGTGCTTACATATGATCAAACATACACTGACAATGAACTTGCATCGTAAACATTATTGTGGTTGAGCTGGAGGCATGGCTCACGATGTAGCATATGAGGCACTGAGTTCAAATCCAGCATGGCTCTCCACCCCAGTTTTCTTCCTATGGCCCATAAATGAAGACAAACACTGAACAGGGTAGCTGAGAGAGTATAATGTAAGACTTTTTTTGGACGTAATTTCATTCTCACAAAGGAAGGAAAGAGAAGGGAGAAATACTTCTAAGCTATTGATCATACAATTTTGTTTATAGAGATGTATACAAAGAAACAAGCTTGTAGATAGGATGTCTAAAAATGAATAGATAAAGGAAAATAGAGAAAAAAGTTAACCAATAATGTCATGGATATGACAACATATAACACGGTCTGCCATTAGGAAGGAAATACTTCCTGTTAGGAGATCTTTGAAGATGATTTCTTACAGGGAAAAAAAAAGTAAGGTAAAGGCATGCTGTATAAAAATGGTACAGAATGGTCTGCTCCATTGTTCCTCCACCTTTAGTGTGATGCCAGCTCAGACCAGTGGTCTCCATCATCAAAGAATGACTTTTTTTTTTTCTTTTTTGGTCATGGGACTTGACCTCTGGGCCTGGGCGCTGTTCCTCAGCTCTCCAGCTCAAGGCTAGCTCTCTACCACTTGAGCCACAGCGCCACTTCTGGTTTTCAGGCCCTAACTGGAGATAAGCTGGTTTTCAGGCCTTAACTGGAGATAAGAGTTTCACAGACGCCCTACATAAGGCCTAGCCCAGGCCCAGACGCTCTCTTGCTCTTGCTCTTGCTCTTCTTTTCTAGCTCTCTCTGCTCTCTCTCTGCTCTAGCTCTTTCTTCTCTTTCCTCTTTCCCAGCCACGTGGAGTGCCAACCTTGCCTGGTCTCAGCAAGTCTACTGAATAAACCTATCCCTTACCTGGAAAAAAAAAAAAGAGTTTCACAGACTTTCCTGTCCAGCTGGCTTTGATCCATGATCCTTAGAACTCAGCCTTCTGAGTAGCTAGGATTACAGGCATGAACCATTGGCACCCAGCAAAGAATGACATTTTTAATGGTCATATTTGAGATTTCAGAGTATTTCCTCTCCTAGGGATGATTTTCACTACATAATTTAAGAAACAGCTGGGCGCCGGTGGCTCACGCCTGTAATCCTGGCTACTCAGAAGGCTGAGATCTGAGGATCACAGTTCAAAGCCAGCCCAGGCAAGGAAAGTTGATGAGACTCTCATCTCCAATAAACCACTAGAAAACTGGAAGTGGCGCTGTGGCTCAAGTGGTAGAGCACTCTCCTAAGCCCAGAGTTCAAGCCCCATGACCAACCAAAAAAAAAAAAAAAGAAAAGAAAAGAGTTTTCTATAAACCATCAATAATAACTCATTGTCTTATCAATTTTAGAGAAGAATTGATTTGATTGCTTATGAACTTATCACTAGAACATTCTTTGTAAGAGGAAACAAAAGTTTACATTTTATTTTTTCTATAGTTTTCCCATGCATGCTTATTTTATGGCTTCAATGCTGGGCCTGTAATTTTTAGAAGAAAGTTAGTTTAAAAATCACACCATAGTTTGAATTGAAAATATTACCATAGCAACCCAAGGTGATTATTTACCAGCTCTGTCACTAGGAACATACCTATGAAAGCTTAGCAATTTATCTTTCAGACATAATAGAAGATTCATTTGATATATGTTGAGATGACTTGAAAATAATCTTTGGATGTTTCTGAAACCATCACTTCAATGAAATACCCATTAGTCTCTTTTTAAAATTTACATTATTTTCTTGGAGAAGTTGGCAAGGACACACCGACCTGGCAAATTGATTTTTCTGAGGCTTTTAAATATGCCATTATGTCCACTGAACAAATGAAACAGTAAATAATTTTTGTTTCCTCCTTGGGCAAGCACACTCTGTAAAATGATTTATTTCTTGAGTATATGATAAGCCTCCAAAGGGAGTGGTGGTCAACTGGTGAGAATGTAAAAGACAAATCTAGACTTTTGGAAGCTTTCCCAATAATTTCCTTTTGCATTTGTTTGTGTATTCAATAATCAAGGCAGAACATTTGCTAAGACTGCAGGTGCAATGTCAGATGCTACAGAATATGATGATGAAAAAATCTTGGTCTATTGTATTATCTCTTCTTCCTAACCTTCATGCTATAACATGTTCTTGTTCTTCCACACTTCAATCTTCTCAAAATCCACTTATTTAGCATTTCTGACAGCCATTTTCATCAAACCATGGTAGAGAAATGTATTTCTTGATCAAGGGTTTTGTTAAGGCTAGGCATGATAGTACATGCCTATAATCCCAGCTATGTAGAAGGAATATGTTTGAGTCTAGCCTAAGAAAAAGTTAGGGAGACTCTATCTCAATAAACAAGTTGAGCATGGTGGTATGTACCTGTAATTACAGGTACATACATGACACAAAGGTAGAATCAATTGTGGTTCAAGACCAGTCTAAGGTGAACAGTATAAAACATGATCTGAGGAATAAAGCATAAAAGATGTGAGGATATGACTCAAACAGTCCACTACTTAGGTGTGAGGCACTGGGTTCAAATCCCAGTCCCACACTGTTTATTCTCATTGTTGACACCTTTGCCACCAATAATACTGATCATAATTAATAGCTATTACTTTAGAACCACTCACTGTATGCACTTTACACCTCACTAAAGCCATGAAAAGTGAAAAATTCATCATTTCATTCTAATCACAATTTCCTACTTACAGCATGTATGTGCCTGGGGAGCACAGTACAGCTTCTCTATTCCTTGAATCAGATCAGACCCTGTGTGCTCTTTTCATTTTCTACTTCCTTTGTTGTACGGCACCTGATTGTTACCAAAGCAGCTGCCGAAGACAGCTTTGCAAACACATGCCATGCACTGGGAGCCGTCTTGAGCTAATGGTTCACGTGATGATTGACAGGGGTTCAGTATTATTGTTTTGTCTCTTGAAAGTATCACATACCTTGCCATGTGAATTTGGTGCCCAAACACATATCTGTGTACAATTTTGGGAATACTGGCTCTAAGTGGAAACATGTCCTCTTCAACTTTGCCTTGCTGTAGTTCTCATTTGACACACAGCATCCTATGTTTTGGATCCAAACTAACTACCCACACAGGCCATGTGCTAAAGCAGTGCCGGAGCCACGGAGTCTCAGAAGCATGCTTACACACATGCTGGCACTGAAATGAATGTAACACCTTTTACATAGAAAGTGCTCAACAGCAACTTGTTGAAGGAGTGGATTTTGTAATTTGTAACTTTCTCTGTGGCATTTGAAATGTTCCTTATCATTCTCTATTCAAATTAAGTGTGTGTGTGTGTGTATGTGTGTGTGTGTGTGTGTGTGTGTGTGTGTGTGTGTGTGTGTGATGGTGCTAGGGATGAAATCAAGAACCATGTGCATGCTAAATACATGTTCTACCTCTCCCACCCCAAACCTGCTTTTGGAACAGAGTGGATAGTTGATAAGTGATGCATCCTAATGGACGAGGTATAGAAAATCACTCTTCAAAGAAGTAAGTTATGATGACTTTGAAGGGAAGCCTTATCTTAGTACTTGTAGTTTGCTTACTCTTTAGTGGTGAGTTATTGTCTGCAAATTACTAAATTCAAGTAGAGACACAAATTGAGTTACTGAGAAAAGTGAAATGGTAGTGTGGAATAGATGGTATGACCTGCTGTTTCTCCATGCCATTGGTGGTATATCCAGTTCTACCACTCATGAGAATACCGATGGTAAAGGAAAGAGAACAAGTACTGAAAATCATACTCAGAAAAATAGTGCCTAGGAGTAAAGGATGTTGTTTTCCAAAAATTTGTATATTCTTCTTCAAAGAGCTATCTGAGAATGTACGAAATGATTCGTATATATATGCCTGTGCTTGTTTATATTTTCTGGTTCTTTTGAAGGCTAAGGAGATGGATTTTACAGTTCATGCTGCCCCCCCCCAAAAAAAATCAAATATCCTTCCAATTAATCCATTGGATTTAGGTCTAATTTCATTCAAGAATGAAAGTAAAAAAGAATAAAGGAAAGAATAGAAGGAAGGGAAGAAGGGAGGAAGGGAGAAAGGATAAAGGAAGGAAAGATGGATGAGGAAAGGAATGAATGTGTATTGATTTTTTCCCCATTAAAAATTAAAGTGACTGAAATCAAACAGGAAAATGGGTTTGAGAATACAGTTAATTGGCATGCCTGTTGCCATGATTTTTTGCTCTCATTGATGTCTCTTCTGTCTGATTTGAATTTCAGCCCTAGCACTAGAGAGAAAGGATCTCAAGTGTCAATTACTCCGTTTTCACACTAAACTAGCTAGAAATCAGAAAGGAAGTACTGGTTGAGAAAGCCCTTCATTACCTGCTGTTTCTCTGTCAGCTGAGGTGAGCTCTCCATTAATCCCATTCTCTTTGGTATCTGAATAGGTGTCCTGTGACCTGGGTCCTCCAAAGGCTCCCTCTTCATCCTCTTGGTATGGGAATCCATTGGCATTTCGGACAAGTCCTTCCCCTGCCACACCTTGTTCCTTCATCTCTGGTGGATGTGGGTGTGTTGATGCTGATGCTTCCGTTAGTTGGGCTGAGGTCCAATGAGATGCCTTCGCTTCATCTTTCCGTTCATCTGCCATTCTTCAAAGTCCTGTGAATTCTTCTACAATTGGAAGAAGAAAAAAATAATAACCATCACTTTGGGCAATCTTCTCATCTGATATTGGGTACCAGGACAGGGAAAATCTGAAGCTGATTCAGTGGTTTGTAGAGAGATGTGCAATAACTTCCTAAAATATCAAGGACCAGCCATTGTTGACTCCTTGGTTTTGACACATCATTTCAGGAATACTTTTTTTTTTAACATATCATTACCATCAAATAAAATCTGATGCTTAATATTTAAGGGCACATTTTCACCATGAGGTAGAGTCAAGGAATGCCTCAGCCTAGAAGAAACACACAGCATGAGAAAACTGGGAGGAAAAAAGTTGGGAGAGTAATAGAAAAAGTGAAATATTAGATTATTAAAGATATTCCCAACTGTTCTCCCAGCAACATAACTGTCAGAAAAATATAAAAAATGGTAACCTTTCTGTTTCAAACATGCTCATATATATATATATATATATATATATATACTTTTCCAAATGATGTCAATTAAAACAATTTGATTTTATTTTCAACAAATTTTCTTTATAGATGTAGAGGGAATAACATTTTATTAATATAAATGTTAAAGAGGAAGGGGATAGAAATATGGCATACAGCACATTTCTACACAATAGCATTAACTCCTTGCTGCAGTCAAGTAAGACCTGAAGTAGTTAAATGATTGACACAACTACATGAAGAAGCAGTAAATCACAGCACAAGAGGAATTCTCTTGGGGGAGGATTCTATTAATGTTAAGTGAATGGCAATAGCAGGTATCTTATAACCTCTTTTTTTTGTCGTTTGTGGGGCTTGAACTCTGGGCCTGGGCACTGTCCCTCAGTTCTTCAGCTAACCTTCTCTTACATGCAGATGTTACTATCGTATAAACTTGTAACTGACTAGAGACAATTCACCACTCAGAAAAGGAAGCTGGTGCCTGTGATACAACCTCATTCATGGCCTCTGACCTCACAGTAGATGTGACAACAAAGGGAATGCAATGACTTTCTATTGGCAACTAAGAACGGATTCTTTTTAAAAAAAGATAACCAACTAAAGCAAAGAACTCCAAATTAGCCAATAAATATTGTGTTGTCAAATCTACTTTTAACTACCAAGTTACGTGTAGAGACATCACTGATAAGCTGGAATATCATGGAAGCTAGTTTCCCTACCATTTCTTGAGAATCACCTGCAGTTCAATGTTGCTCTCAGCGCTCTCTGCATTCTATTCATGCCAAGAAAAGTTAGACACATTCATTCATTTAAACGAATTTAATTTAAAGCAAGCTGCTACCAAATCATTTCCCAAACAGGTTCTAATTATCTTCCCTAAGAACATAAGAAACTAGATGTAAACAGTTTAGATTTTACAACAGTGATTGCAGAGCTTGTATATAAATTAGTGAGAATTCCTGCAACACCAACCACATATAAAGAACTGTACAAAGGGCTGGGAAGGTGGCTCAGTGGTAGAGCGCTTACCTTGCATGCCTGAGGCCCTGGGTTCGATTCCTCAGCACCACGTAAGCAAAAAGAAAAAAGCCTGAAGTGGCACTGTGGCTCAAGTGGTAGAGTGCTAGCCTTGAGCTGAAGAGCTGAGGGACAGCGCCCAGGCCCAGAGTTCAGGCCCCATGACCAGACCCAAACAAACAAACAAACAAAAGAACTGTACAAGCCCAAGAGTTTTCATATTTGAAAAACGAGGATAATAATATCTATAAGAGGCAACCAAAAAGATGCTTTTTTTTTTTTTTGTCGGTCGTGGGACTTGAACTCTGGGCCTGGGCGCTGTCCCTCAGCTCTTCAGCTCAAGGCGAGCGCTCTACCACTTGAGCTACAGCACCACTTCCGGTTTTCTGGTGGTTTATTGGAGATAGGAGTCTCATAGTCTCTCCTGCCCGGGCTGGCTTTGAACCGCGATCCTCAGATCTCAGCCTCCTGAGTAGCTAGGATTACAGGCGTGAGCCACCAGCGCCCGGCTCAAAAAGATGCGTTTGCTGAGTGCAGTGAATTAACTGTAAGTCCCCCAACTTCGTTTCTGTGCCCTTAGCTCTATGCCATTCTATGCTGCGCTCCCTTTGCAGATCACCATGGACTCTAGGAAAGAGAAAATCATTGATAAGCATCTCATATGGAAGGCAAACTGCCCCTCAAATAGGGAAAGTCTTCTTATTTAAAAGAAAACAGCCCCAAACTCAAGAGACAATCTTGTTTCTGTTCTTCTCCAGAAGGCCTCTAAGGACAACAGCTGGACTAATGGTCAATCAGTCCCTGCATGTGACTTGGATTGTTTCAAATATGCATAGTTTTCTCAACCTTACCTCTAATTTCCCCTATTTAACGTAATGTCTGTGCCTTGGAAGACTGTTGAAGATGCACTAAGTGCTGTCTTCTCCTGGCTACCAGGCAACACATCCATCCTCTGCCTTTCAACATGTCTCTTTGTTTTGCCCATATAGTGGCTAGAGATAATTTGAGACTTCTGAACTTTGGGCTTCAGGTCTAAAAACCTGGTTCCGTACCTAATTTTAGACTTGCTCTGTTTCTCAGTATAATTTGCATATAAAACTTACCAAATCTTTTCTAAAATTAGGTAAGATACAAGCAATAAAGAAAATTGTACATACTGACTTACAGCACTTTCATTTAGGGCATGGATTTTTTTAAAATAGAAAATTACATACATTTAGCATACAATAGCTTGTATATAATTCAGTACATGAGGCAAATCAGATACAAACTAAACTGGTATCTTTTCCACATAAAATGGATTAGAATCATTTCCATACAAAATGTTTTATAAAATATAAATAATTTAGACCTTTTATAAGTAATATAGATTGACACATTCACAGAAAAATGATTTTCTAAAATAATATTTTGCAGGTTCTTTAAAAAAAGATGTCACTTATGTCCATCTTCTTTGGAATAATACTCGTTTAGCTAAATATCCAAGAAAATGTTGTTAGCAAATGATACCTTTATGATGATAAAAGACTTACACTGGAGCTAGCCAAATAATACACTTTTCTTAGTTATAAAACCACATGTGTACAGTAAACTGTTTTTTCAAGTATTTTTGTCTGGATCTCCATCTATCATTGGATTGCCCAAATACTGAACATGAAAATGAGTTTGATATACTTTGACCATTTCTGTACTTTTTTAGAGCTAGGAACAAAAAGACATATTAGGATATCAAAAGTAGTTCTTGGGCATACATGATCTCCAGAATTGCAGAAACAAAAAAATAAGGTCTTTCAAATCCCCTCTACTATTTAAAGGAAGAAGTAAGAAAAAATGCCCCCCAAAAATATCGTCAATGATTCTACATCTCTCTGGAATATTGAGGAATCAATTTTCTCTAAGCAAATCTAATACTAAGGATGGAAGGCATATTTAACTAAAAAGAAGATCTTTCCTAATTTTGTATCTATTTTAGAGCATTTCATATCTTTCTTTAAAAGTCTAAAACCTGTTTATTCAAAAGTAAGATGTACACAACTAAAAAATGATAGGAATATACAAAACTATCAAAGCATTTCAACCATAAGTTGGGTTTGAAATATTTGTTGGATGTTGAATGAATTAATCATCAACTCTGTTCCTCAAGGCAAAAACATAAAAAGCTATCGTTATATAAACTTAGAAATGTCTTTAAGATAAACTATTTCATTTTATTTTCTCAAACATGGTTCTAAAATCATGAGATTGAAATGCTCATTGGTTGGTCACTCATTCCATCATATTGAAATGTTTTGAATTAATTATTTTCTGACACAGATATATAAAATTGAAATTTCTAAGTGTGAAGCTTGCAAATTAGTATTGCAACAGGTAACTATAAAGTTAGAAGGCCAGTTTTGAGCCAAGTCTACCACCTAAGACGTCAGAAAAGAGCGGAAGTGAGACAAATGCATGGAAGATTTAGTGTTGTATCGTGACTAAAATCAAGATGTTGATGGGCCACGTGGCCATTCCCACAAATAGAAGCTGAGACTTTCATGCCTTTCTCCAGAATATTTATGATGAGTTGTTGGATTCTAACCATAAGACAGACTGTTTTTATTTAAGGTAGTTCTCAGTTGTATCTCCTTCCACTTAGAAGAGGCAGAAACATCTTAAATGAATGTTTAAATTACCCATTGTTTATGGGAAAACAAAAAAAGAAACCTTCATGTTGTGAAAGCTATGACTAGCTGCTGGTCTTCAAATTGCCTTCAGCAAGCTTATTTTAGATTATTCTTTAGCATTCACTAGTGATTTATGACAGAAGTATACTTGCTTAAATGTATTTAGCTGGTAGATCAAGATTGGGATGAATGTGGAATATCTGCACATAAATTGTCATGGATGATACTTATCACTAGGAAACATTTAATACTGTCACAAGTTGGCCCCCCAAAAGCAATGAAGGCCTAGAAAAAATAAAGTAAAAATACACTGCATGTCAGATAGGCGGGTCTCCATTTTTATAATGCTATCGGTGCAGACAGTTCTAGAATGTTTTCTGGGACATGTTTTGCCCTGTCATCATATAATGTGCCAGTGCAATACAAAACTGGACTTATAATTTTGTGTTTGTACATATCCAGGGGCAAGAAAAGAATAAAACACAGTCATAAAGTACAATTAAGCATATGAACATTCTTTCTCCCTTCCACATAGGTTCAATTATTGCCTCTTATTATTGCTATGTTTATCAGTGACCCACAAGAGAAATTTATTTTGGTCCCTAAGAGTAATGACATTTTATGAAGAATCCATACTTTTGCTTTTAAATGTTCATGAGTTATAAGCTTAAATATTTACTGATAAACTGCCTACAGCTTAATATTCCTTCTTTATTTTCTACACAAAACTGAGGGAAATGCTCATGGTGACATGAAAAAGTTAAACAGAAAATCCAAAAGTTAGTTTCATATTTTCTCTGTCCACTCTCCTCTTCTTGGCTCCAAGGCTAATTGTAAAGTAAAATACTTTTGATTTTATAAGCTGACTCATTCTGTATCACATGCCATGGCTAATTCACAATTAGTACGAGGAAAATTCACTTTTGTTCAGATGTGACAGCAGGTGAAACATACATGTAGGCTGTTTGTGGATAAAAGTCTTCACACAATAAGACATTGGCACAAGGAAATGGAGGTGGTTAGGAAAATAGCAGAGAACCAAAGTAACTGGAGCTGGATCATTTTTTGAGAGGCACTTATTTACAGATTGCGTTAAGGAGACTACAGGTGAGCGTTCATTTAATTTTAAGATGATTACCAATAATTTTTCAGGCTTTTTAGCATTTAACAAATAGCTTTTGCGTACCCGCTTTATACCAGAAATCATGTAATACAATAGGAATACAACAATGATTACGATTTGGACTCTGACCTCAAATAACTCACATTATACAGATATGATGTACCATGTTACAAGATAACACAGTACATGTGGTAACAAAGGATGAAGCAGTGCTCCAAGACTACAACGCTTCTAAGTCATATCTACTGGAAAAGAAAAATGAATAGATGTGTTTTAAAAGTTATTCAGCTACCACATCTATGGAGAGTCTTTTTTTCTGGAGAAAGGTAACATGTTAGATATAAAACTGAAGTATGAGTTATATAAAACAGAAAAAAATTCTTTTTTTCCCCTTTTTGGTTTAGGGAAGGCTTTGTGCTATGCTGTTCCATGCTCATGGTTGACAATAATTGTGACTCATAGGAATTCTGAGCTAAGTTGAAAGCTACCTTGTTCACTACATCAGTTGTGTTGGACCAGAAAGGAAACATACAAACTCCTTATCATTTGGAATTCCCTCACAACTCAGGTCTGTTCCAACTGGGTCAGCCTTCACATGCACTCTGACTGATCTCTTTGAACAGACATATCTTTGTACCCTGGAGTGAATTCTAGAAACAAGGTCAACTTTTATGGCTTGCTATTTATATTCTGCCAAACTTCTGGAGAGATAGGATGCAACATAAATTCATTAACTCCTCCAGACCTGAAATGTATATAATGAGCCTAGGTTTATGAGATGTTGAAGTTTTAATCTGGAAAGCAAAGTATTCAAGAAAACCAATAAATAACCTAATTAATATCTCTACAAACACAAATACTCCTATTTTATATGTAAATTTCTCCATGTAAGAACAGGCACAGATAAGGAGTTATTATATGGTGAGCCTGTGGATAAAAACTATTCAACATAAAGCCAGATTCACCATTTGAAGTTTATTTGCCCAAGAGCAAGTAAAAATGATCTGGAACATAAAATAAGACAATTTACAAATGAAACACTGTTCTAGAAAAGTTAAAGAAATGATTAGGGAAGCATATTCTTTTTTAATAGAGCATAATATTTTTTTAAAAAGTCAACACACCATTTATTAAGCCAAACCCATATTTAACATACATTTCATCACAAGAGCTTTATATTGCTTTTTTTTTCGGTAGGAGGTGGGAAGAGAATTGCTCTGGGATGGTTGGAAGGGGACTGGAGATAGAATCCTTGTAAAGGAAAGACATTATGGACAGGAAAGTGAAGGTCATTATGGGTAGTCTGCTATGCTCCTTTCTGGGATTACAGATGTACAAGGATGGCACAGTTGACAGAAAGGAATCTGCTGAGCACTTCCACAGGAACTTTAATAGAAAAATTTCGGGCTTTTGTTTGCCATTCTGTGATTTTTTACACATTTATTATGTGAATCCCAAATTTTACCAAGTGGCTTTCATAGAAACAACAACAACAACAAAAGCAGAGTAGCAGTGCATCTCCTGGTCTTCTCTCTCTTCATCTCTAAAACCAAAAGGAAAAGTTTTACAAGTTCTTTTCAATTCATGCTTAAAAACTTAGATACCAGAAGTAAATCTAGAGACTAAGAAATGACTCATCATCAGTAGAACATATGGACTACTCCTTTTTTGTGTGTGCTGGTCCTGGGGACTTGAACTCAGGGCCTGGCACCGTCTCTGAACTTTTTTGCTCAAGGCTAGCATATACCACTTTAGCCAAAGCTCCACTTCCATGAATTGGAGGTACAAGTCTCATGAACCATGATCCACAGATCTCAGCCTCCAGAGTAGATAAAGTTACAAGCAAGAGCCACTGGTACCAATCTTTTCCTTGGTTTTAAAGATTATATAGAGAGGATCTCAGAGGAGGAACACAAATGCTGTGGCAGTGTTACTTATCTGTATAAAGGATTGAGTAAGAATGCTCCGGGAAGCGGAGAAGGGTGCTGGAAGAATAGAGATACTAGGCTGGAAATGAGTTGATGTGTTCAAGCTGGTTTGGATTAGGACACAAAAAGAATCTTAAGAGAGCCTGGTTGTGCAGGATCCTAAAGAACTTGGTCAAAACAATGAGAAGTCTTTGTAGGAGTTCAGTCAAGTAGTCATAACCATTTAAAAGGTCATATGTCTCCTTCAGAAAAGTTTCTCTTTAAGTCTAGAATGGCCAATAGACACATGAAAAAATGCTCAACTTCTCTGGCCATAAAAGAAATGCAAATCAAAACAACATTGAGATTCCACCTCACCCCAGTTAGAATGGCTATAATCAAGAAACCTAATAACAACAGATGCTGGAGGGGATGTGGCCAAAAGGGAACCCTACTGCACTGTTGGTGGGAGTGTAAACTTGTTCAACCACTATGGAAAGAAGTATGGAGGTTCCACAAAAGACTCCACATAGAGCTCTCCTATGACCCAGCAATCCTACTTCTGGTCATTTACCCCAATGATCACAAACAAGGCCATACTAAAACTACCCATACAACTGTTTATCACAGCATTATTCACCATAGATAAGATATGGAACCAACTCAGATGCCCCTCAGTAGATGAATGGACCAAGAAAATGTGATACATATATATATATACACACTATATATATACATATATGTGTATATAAATATACACACAATGGAATTCTATCCCTCCATCAGGAAGAATGACACCTCCTCATTTGTTAGGAAATGGAAAGACTTGGAAAAAATCATATTAAGGGAAGTAAGCCAGACCCAAAGAAATACAGGTTCCATGGTTTCCCTTATAATGCAATAATTAGTATATGTCTAGGATAATTTTATCAGATGAGCAGAAAAGCTCAAAAGCTATGTACATATGACCATGTAAGATGATACTAAGTGAAATGAACCCCAAGATATGGACACAAGATATTTTTCTTTGTTGTTGTTTTTAATGTATTATGTGATTTTTTTTGTTTCCTTTGTATGTTCTTCCCCCTGTGATATATCTCCTGTTGTCACGGTACTTGATTTTGGTACCCTGTATCTTATACATTTATCTAATTTGGGAAGGGGAAGGGGAATAACAAAACGCTGAAACAGGGACACAGGATGACCCATTGCAGCAATGATACTCACAAGACGCTATGTTGGAAATGAACTTTACAACTTTGGGGGCAGGGAGTGAGGGACGTGGGGGAAAGAAGGGATAGTGGGAGAACAAGAAAGGAGGGGGTAACAATGCTTGACAAGAAATGTCCTCACTACCTTCCTGGTGTAACTGTAACCCCTCTGCATAGCATGTTTACAATAAAATAAAATATAAAACGACCATATGTCTGCTCCATGGACGAGAGAGTACAGTGAGTTAAGGGTGGAAAATGGGGGTTGGGTTGCCACCTCAGGACATGGTAGTGGCTCTATGACAGGAAGGCAAAGTAGGAGGACAAGGTGGAGACAGATTCTGGATGCAAGAGTCAACCGATGCACAATCAGCTAGGCTCAAACGATGGTAGAAAGGACAAAGTCAGAAAGTTTTCTGTGTATTTTCCATATACAAATATTTTATAATCAGCTTTACTCATAAGAAAATTACATAAAAATATACATCAGTAAATCAGAGCTTCAATAACAAAATTTCCCTGTCTTTATAGTCAAATACTTCTGTAGTATGTATTTGAATAATATATGAATGTATACATATTACTATATTTTAAATTCCTCTTGTTTTTTCTTTTATTTCTTTTTTCTTTTTAATTTAATTTAATTTTGTTGTAAATGTGTTATATAGAGGAGTTATAGTCAGTAAGTAGGATAATAAGTACATCTCTTTTTTTGGGGGGGAGGGTCTGGTCGTGGGGCCTGAACTCTGGGCCTGGGCGCTGTCCCTCAGCTCTTCAGCTCAAGGGTAGCACTCTACCACTTGAGCCACAGCGCCACTT
>NW_012267217.1:44913446-44994364 GCF_000151885.1 Dipodomys ordii | reverse complement strand
TACCACTTGAGCCACAGCGCCACTTCTGGCTTTTTTTCTTTTTGCTTATGTGGTGCTGAGGAATCGAACCCAGGGCCTCATGCATGCAAGCAAGCGCTCTACCACTGAGCCACCTTCCCAGCCCCATAAGTACATTTCTTGTCAAACATTGTTACACATTCCTTCCTTTTTCTCCCACTACCCCTTCCCTCTTGACTCCCCCATGGCAGGTTATAAAAGTCATTTCCAATCTATTGTCTTGTGAGTATCACTGTTCACCCTTTGTCCTTGTTTCACTATTTGATAAATGTATACACAATTCACAGCTTACCAGAATAAAAACAAACAAACAAACAAAAAAAGTGACTACTGTGGATAAACCAAAGGGGGAAAAAGAAAGAAAGAACATACTATAGTACATTAACAATCACAACGTCAACTCATTGGTTCTAAAAACAAGACTCACTGCAAATGCAAATATATGCCAAAAAGAAACATAAAAGCACAAAACAAAAAGGCTTATACCCAGCTTCCCAGTGGAACTTAGTAGTACCACAGCAGTCTATCTGTCTTAACAAAAGGTCTTTTTAAAATTATTGCTTTTCTCCTTTTCTCTTTATGAAGGATTGGTTACTCCTGAGTCTTTCCTAGAGCTCTGTTCACAATGACTTAAATGACTCAAGCTTTGGCACCCCCTCATTAAAGTATTTGCTTTGGTGAATTCTAAAATTTCTGTTACAGAGTCTACAACTGTCTCCGAATCAAGCTGCCATCTGTAGTAATTACTGAGCACATGGTATGACTGGAATCCTTGACATTCATTAAGAAATAGTGCAGGTGGGTGAGAAAGAGCAAAAAAAAAATCACAAGAAATGATCAAGGTTAAGTAAATCATTATTCTTCTTAGGAGGATGATTTGACAGACACACACAGGAAGAATCAGCCTCCAGGTTCATTCAACCTCCTTCTTTTGCTCATGGTTTCTCATTCTTCTCACGTGGACTAGAGCATCAAACACTTTTCCTTAAAGATACTGTGAATGGATCAATTTTCTGGTCACTTTTGTATTTGGCATCACTCTGTGATGTGAGGAACATGCAACTGAAGTGTCACCAATTCTCAAAGGAGAAGGAGTTTTAACTTTCAAGGAAGTAATAGAAATTGCACCACACACTGACTACAATACATTGTGTTCACAAAATCCCAAACATTCCCTCAGTCACAGGAAACTAACACTCCAGGATAAAAGTAGTTAGCAGATGAGTTGATTTTTATAGAACACTGAGCTGATAGAATGGCTTTTGTACACCACTGAGAGAACATTCTATTCTTACAAAATAATCAATACAAAGCTACCCTCCAAGAAAAATAGCAATGTTTGCTACCATCTGAATAAACAGGACTGATGGAACAAATGCAAAGTATGATCATATGTGAGCCTGTTAAAATATGTCTTGAAGCAATTTTTTCAAGAGTATAAATACTGTAGGTTTTTCTTCAATGTTCTACTTTAGCTTTTTATTTTTTTGCTAGAGAGTACATCCTTCTTCAATTCTAACTATGTTTTCACTTGATCATTCCCATTTGTGCTTTTAATATTGGATTTTAGAGACATATGAAAGTATGAATAAATTCCCTTAGCAGAAGTCAGCGTAGCAAATGAATAACATCACTAAGCAGCATACTTTGTCAGCCATTATCAATTTGTAAACAATTATTTCTCTAAGGAGGGCTTAAAATAAATGCCTTTTTTATGTACTACTACAAAAATTAGTTTTTGATGAACTGTTGTGCCTAATATATGTATTATTTTAACATAGAATTAATTCAAATTATGATTCATTATCTTGTCTTTGTGATATGATTGATATGTACTTGTTTTCGTTTTTGCGCTAAAACTAAGCTTAATTGCAGGACCTCAAGTTCTCATTTGTCTTTTTCAAACAAGAATGGTGCTTTACCACTTAAGCCATGTTGCCACTTCTAGATTTTTGCTGGAGACGAGCCTCACAGACTTTTCTGACTAGGCTTCAATTTAGGATCCTTAGATCTCAGCCTTCTGAGTAGTGAGGATTATAGGCCTGAGCAAACAAAGCATGGACAGTTGACATCTATTTTGCTCCAACCATTTAATCCAAATGCATAAATGTATTCATTTATATATAGATTTTCCGCTTAGTATAACAATGATTTGCAGAACTTTGCCAAAGCTTTTTAAATTCTTTTTCCCTGAGCATATAATGAGATGTGCTCCCATAAACTGTACTTGGTCAAAGACAGGTTAGCAAAAATGATACATGCACACACACACACACACACACACACACTTACTTCCAGGTCTGGCTCATAGAACTTGCCAGTGTTCCTCCTTGATCTCTGCCCTTCAATTTTATACAATCAATGGGGAAGCAAGACCATAAATGGTGGAGGCTGGGTTCCTGGTTGACTATGAAGAGAATGAACATTCTCCCCAACCAAATACCCAAACAGAATTCGAGCAAGCAAAGTTATGACATATTTCTAGATCTTGTGGTAGCAAGTAGCTAATTCAAACTAGCATACTTAGATGGAAGGAAAGTATAATGTTATTTGTTTTAAGGGTGAGACGGAAGTAATGGATGAAATGAAATACATTAAAGTCACTGTCCCCAGTTTATTTCCTGCACAGAAAATCCTGACAGTAACTACTACAACAGTGGGTGGTGGAGTGGGTGAAGTGAGAGAAAAAAAAAACTAAGGGAAAGAGCATTTCCTGTTTCTCTGCCAACTTCTCCTCCCTGTGCCCTTCTGCTTTCCTGGCGTGGCTCTGGTCTCCTTTAAGTCAGTCCTTATTGACCATTGCTTGTGGCCAAAGTGAGGACTAAATCTGCAACTATCTAAGAATCTAAGGACAGTTCAATGCTTTCCAAGGGTAGAATGGAAATATGCTTTCCTGAGATAGATAGTGGAAGACAGTATTCTTCACCCATGGTTCCACTCTCTGTCTTCCAGTCTCTGTCTCATTGTTTGCATTTTTTTTCTTACAGGGCAGGTTTCCCTCAATTTCGTTCACATTAATCAATTTGGCTTTTAACATATCTTTTCCTGCCTCTACCAAAACTGTTCCGTTGAGTGTTCCTCATGATCTCACAGTGCTGGCTTGTCTTTCTTCCCTTACTTTCTGACAAAACCAATCTCTTTACTCCTACAATGAACAACATCATCACCATGAGACCCAATCCTGTTAATCTTCTATCTCTTCCCTGTAGCTCATTTTTTAATTTTTTCAATTTTATTGCCAAGGTAATGTACAGAGGGGTTACAATGATCTAAGTAAGGTAGTGATTACATTTCTTGTCTAACTTGTTACCTCTTCCCTCAATTTGCTCCCTCATTTCTTCCCCCAAATTGTACAGATCATTCCCAACATACTGCATAGGTTCCCCCTTTGTCCTTTATCTCACCATTTTGTTGTCCCCCTTCCCTCCCCCAATTCAACTGATTCAAAGGCACCAGTAATATAACTTTTAGAATTGAACAAAAAAAGATTTAAAGAAGGGATAACCTTTTTTTGGGGGAAGGGAGTGGTCGGTCATGGGGCTTGAACTCTCAGCTCCGGCGCTGTCCCTCAGTTCTTCAGCTCAAGGCTAGCACTCTACCACTTGAGCCCCTATGCCACTTTTGGTTTTTCAGGTGGTTAACTGGAGATAAGAGTCTCACAGACTTACTTTGCCTTGGCTGGCCTTGAACTGTGATCCTTAGATCTCAGCCTCCTGAGATGGCATGAGCCACCAGTGCCCAGCTAAAGAAGGGATAACTTTTGAGAATTGAATGGACATATAATTACTTTGTAAGACAGGCAAAAGGACCATGAGCATTTACATGGGGTGAGTAGAATTTTTTTTAAAAAAGCAATGATAATAAAGAAAAGGATGTGGCATACTCAGAAAAACAATTTAAGCAGAAGAAACAACAGGTAATTTTGTTAAAAGGATAAAGAGGTAATTGAGTAGGACAGAGGGACTCAGTATTGTCCAGAAATAGCTGCTTTGAGCCCCATCCAATGGTTTTTAAATTAATTTAGTCTCATACTAGGAAAAATTGAAGTAAAAAAGGAAATAATCCGATAAACACTGAACATTGCATGGTAACAGCAGTGAAGAGCATCTATTTACAAGGATCAGGAAAAAAGAAACTAAAAGCCACTGCAAAGTTCAGACAAATGTCCTGGAGGTCATGGAATAGGGATTCAGAATGGGGAGCACACAGTTTTTTGAGGCACCTCTGAACTGTCAGGACTCTTGGTAGACAAGAATAAAGGAATACAGGACTTTGAGGCTAGAAAAGGCACAGGCAAGATGAGTGATTCTGTTGTGGGCATGGGCAATTTGTGTTTGACTATAGGATATCTGGACAATATATCTGGCAATATGTCTTGAAAGTTCATGTTCTGTAGTAGGGAGGTGGACTTGGAGGTGGAGACTTTGAGGTTACTGATGTTTTCATGCCCTTTAATGGTCACTAATAATTTAGGAAGTATTAAGTGGAAGAATATTTATTGCTGTGAATTCTTTATTCTCGTGACTTAATACATCATTCTCTGTAATAATGTTTATGGTTCATATTAGGCCTGAGTGCCTTACTAAATCTTCTCTGTCTCTTGTTGTCCTTACCAATGTGCATGTATATTAGCCTCTTTTCCATAACCCATTCATCTACTGAATTGTAGACCATTGTTCCATTCCTAACCACTACCATTTGCTCCAAGACTTCACTATCCAGGGTAATCAAGCTTTATAATACCACTTTGATCACATCATGCTGCAGCTATGAACCTGTTGTCTAGTGAATTCACATTGTCTAATTAATAAAATATAAACTCCTTCAATTTGGATTTATGGTACCTCCATTCACTTATTATAATTTATTCCTCCTAACACCAGTCATTCCTCTATCTTACAAAACCCAAGTGAAATGGAACTGTTTCTTTTAACACATATTGCAGTTCTCTGCTTCCACACAATTCCTTATTTGGGTTTCCCATACTTTATAGAGCTGAGCATTGAATAAAGGAGGAATTAAAACATATTTCATGAAAAAATGAAAATACTTTTCTCTTATTTCATCACATACTCTACTTCCTTGGGAAAATGTTGTTTTGAAAATAAGTTTATAGGACTGGTATAGTAGTGCATAGTTGCAATCCCAGCTAAGCAAAAGGCAGAGGCAAGAGGATCATCAATATCATGGATAGCCAAGCAAAGTTATTAAAATCTGATCTCAACATCAAACTGCAAGAGGAAGGGCTGGGGGCATGCCTCAAGCGGCAGAACACTTGCCTAGCTTGTTTGAGTGAGGCCCTAGGCTCGACCTCCATCACTTCAAAAGAAGTTCCTGGTTTTTTTGTGAGAATATACATGCTTAGTGGGTATTGTGCTGAGGTTAGAATATAGCCAATGAGAAAAATATTTTGTTCACACTAGGGATGGTTGTTTTGCTGTTTGTGGTGATAGTGTTCTGAGTTTTTGTTTGGTTTTCTTTTCATGCCACTAGTGGAAGAGTAAAGAGCAAAAGAAAAAAATCAGTAACACCTGTGCAGGGAAGATGGCCACTTGTGCCCTTGGGGAACAGACAAGACCACAAGCCAATGGCTAAAGGGTCTTACGTCGTATTCTATCCCATATTAAAGCTGATTTTACTTACCTCAGAACTCTGGTATTAAAGTATCTCAAATTCATGATTGCATTTGCACTGAACTTTGTAGAATGTGGTCTTTGAAACTATCTGCATTGGAATGGTATAAGGTGTGCATGGATCACACATACATTCTCATATACTTTCTAAGTCTCCCTGCCTTGTGCTATATCAAAAGGCCAGAAAGGCCAAGTGGAAGTGTCTTATAAGGAACTTTTTCTCTGCAGTAGAACATGTCACTCTAAAGATGGAATGTTAACTTTGCACCAGTGGTAATCCTTCAAGAAGGATTTTCTAAATTTGCCTAGTGATTTTGCTCTTTATTTTTTACCTTTGTTGCTTTCAATTTCTTTTATTCTTTTTCTTTTCTTTACTTTTTGGTGCCAGTTGTATGGCTTGAACTAAGGGCCTGAAGACTGTCCCTGAGTTTTGTTGCTCAAGGCTACCACTCTATCATGTGAACAACAGCTCCATTTCAGCTTTTTGGTGATTAATTGGAGGTAAAAGTCTCAGGACCTTCCCTTTCCTTAGCTGGTTTCAAACCATGATCCTCAGATCTTAGCTTCCTGAGTAGCTAAAGTTCCAAGTGTGAGCCACTAGCACCTGAAAACTTTTTAATCTTAAAAAGTGCTAATTTCTGTTCCAAGTGGCAAAACAGAGCAAACAAGACCATCTCAGGACTTACAGAGATTCTCAAACTTACTAATATAAAGCAGGGTATATAAAGCAGAGTATGGGAAAGACTTTTAGTATAGTAATTGAGCTTTCCTGATCATCATAAACTACACATGAGTATGTGGGTGCTCATCAGTAATTATACTAATTATTGACGAGAGGGGCTAACAAGATTTTTGATAGCCTGTAAGGGTGCTAGTAGCTATTGAATCTCTGTTTTCCAGATCATTTCTCCTTTTTCATACCCAAAAGTGTATGATACTGGCAAGCATGAATGTAGTAAGTGGTCTATTCAAGTGGCCACAGCTTACCAAGTGAAATGCTCATGTCACCAATTCATGATGTTCATATGCTGTGTATGCCTAGCATGAAAAGGCAAGCAGCTTGGCAAGCTAAGCAATAGAAAAAACTTAGTTTGCATATGTGGAATCAAAAGGAGACAGGGAGTTATTTCATCAGCCTTGAGCAAACAAGTCAATGAGAATGAGGGCCTCAGAGAGAGCTGGAGATGGGAGCCTTAATTCATCATTAGTTTCTAGTTCTAGATCCTCATGCCCATCTGTTCCCCAGCTCTTGCATTTATGTATTATGTCTTCATTTGGATATGGTGTGAATATGTTTCCCAAGGGCTCAGAAAACTTAATCTTTATTATGAGGAATTAAGAGGAGTGGAAAGTTATTATATTTGGACGTGGAATCTGTAAGATATGATTAGAATTAGATAAGGTCATCAACACAGAGTCCCTAAGGGGGAATTACTGATGGCTTAATGAGAAGTAGACAAGAGATCAAAACAACAGTCTTTTCCATGTGATGCTTTGCACTGGACCCTGCCATATCCAGGTCCTTGACCTTGGACCAGAAACATACACCAGAATAACCCTCTTTTTCCTTAAAAAAATTAGCTAGCCTCAAGTATTGTTGCTATAGTAACAAAAATATTTTAATACAAAATACTTCAGGAACTATATAACAATCTTGTTATGCTTAAGCAAAAACGTGATTTGTATAAATTCCAACCATATCCCCAAATTGACTGAGACAAGGTTAGAGCTATTAGCCTCCAAAAATCTGAACATAAACATCTAGCAAGATGTGATCATCAAGGTCTTCTGCAATAAGTCTCCCCTTTAAATTAATTATCATGGCTAGGAAAAGAATTAATTGCATAATAAGCAATTCCTGGACCACCACTATTTTATTCAAAGCATTAGAGAAAGTGCTTATCAGTACCAAATGTTTTCTTTTCCTATTTCCATTTGGCCAAACTGTTAAAAGACAAGACTTAATAAAAGCAAGAGCCAAAGGCTTTTGCAGCAGGTGGCGCCCACCTCCGCCCACAGAATTCCAGCCCAAACAATCTGCTCAGAATTGCTGAGAAATCAGTAAAATGTGCCTCTGACTCAGCCTGTTAAGTAGGAGGGCTGTTATTGTTATTTTAATTCCTGCCAGAGTATGTGGGCAATGCTCCTTCTTTCTGTGCCCAGTTAACCATGAGAGATCCCTCTTTTCCCTGAACTAGGTCTTGATCAAGAAGAGCCAGAACTATGTGGGGCCTGAGTATAGTTTACCAGGTGGTTGTACAGAGTGAGATAGGTTTGCCTAAAGGCTGTTTCTGATATCTTAATTGGCCAGGAAGATTTTGATTTAGAATGCTTGAGCCACATTTGAAAGTCATTTTCATGGAATGTAATGGACGGAAGCTCAATGCTATGAGGTAGTAATCAGTGGGAGTAGATGTATTTATTTTCAGAGAGGATAGTAACAATACCAAGTTTTCATTCTGTTTTTCTAGGCTGTTAGGGAATCATGGTCCTACTATTTGTCTTTCTCTTTTCAAGTGTTCTTAACAGTAAAAATTCTCATTAAGTGCGGATCTTAAGAATACTGTAAAAATAAAACAACCTCCCCAGACGGTTGTGCAAAAAATTAATAAACTTCATGCATCTATGTATGATGATAACATAGAAACCTACTCTGGAGATAAAGAAAAATCTTAATAATCTTGGACGATGTACTGTTATTTAAAGAACTGAAAGAGAAATATATATTTGTACTCTTCAAAAGAGTACAACCCTCATTTGTGTAGGTGGATTTTTTTGTATTATAAATTAAGGTGTGAAAGTATAAGCCAGCAACATAAAAAGTCATGATTTGGCATGGCAATAAAATCAGAACCATGAATATGTTTGAACATTTCAGAAGTGAAGGACTTTGTTGAGCCCAAGTAAAAGCATCATTAAAAGGGCAAAGGCTATTCCCATTATTCATTGTGCTCATGTAAAACTTCTATCTACACTGTTTTAAAGGAACCACTGAAGACCCAGCCATCGCTTCAACAGGAGAGGCTTCATCAAGATAGGTGGGAAGTCTAGATGCCAGTGACATAGCTTGGAGCGTGATGGAATCTCTGCCTTCAGTGGGAGAAGAGGATGTTGATGTGAGGTCAGGGAAGCAGAAAACTCGAGTGCACAGAGCCCTGTGGTGTGAGCTTTATTCTACCACAAGCAAGAATCGGATTTTGAACCCCAGAGTCATATCAATTGATTAGTACGTGGTCAATGTGAGATAGCAGCTTGACAGAAATGCTGAGACAGACACAAGATTCTAGAAACATATGAGCTTGGTAGTGAGATATTATGAGGCTGAAAGAGGTTAAATAATATCCTGATAGATGCTACAGACTGGAATTAGACCAACTTTTAGCCTTTTAGTGCTATTAACCCCTGCACTCTAATAGTGCATTTTTGTGTGAGAACGATGCTGATTCTGGATGAATTAATAAGACTTAAATTTCAGAGACAGGTCAACCTTTACATTTAGATTTATATGTGTTATGTTGGGAGTTTCGACTTCTAAATTTGAGATAATACACTAACTGGTAACATTAGCAAATGACTCCCAAGGACTTTAAATTTACCAAGCATTTTCATTCATCTCATTCTATTTAAGTCTACTGGGCATAGAAAAGTTATATCAAAGACAACTATAATATTAAGGCACCAAGCAAATAAAAATATCTACTTAATAATCACATTAGTAGTATAGGATAAATTTTCACATTCCCAATAGACTGTTTCCTCATTTTGTGTTGATATTGTTTTTTCCTTGCTTCCTTTTTTCTAAACACCAATCCCCAAATGCACATAAAAAGATCCCAATTAACATTGTTAGAATAAATGAAACCTATTTATAAAACACTTATGTGTCAACAAATTATAGAATTAATTGCAGGGTTAGAAAACAACTTAAAAAGATTTTTTGACTTCTATGATTTCTAAGAGAATAAAAGCAATTAACATGGATTCTCCAAAAATATTCATATTGTACAAATTAAAGGAAGCATTTACACTATATTTGGCAATTGTCATTATTTCATCTATGGGGAAATAATACAAATTTCAATTATAATGTTATGGCAAAATAGTGAAAACCATGGATCCCATTAGATTAGCAAGTAAATTAAATAAATATGAATCCTGTTTGGGAAGAAAAGTAAAACATAAAAAGGATTGGCAAAATATCATATGTGAAGTACTATAGAGTCTTTAGCTACAAATCCCAAATGGACTTTACAAATTATGCTTAAAGCCTTTTAGTGTTATTTTTTAAATGTTAAAAGTCATTTAGAAAGAATAATAAGCACAAAAGATTAGTCTTTGTCAAAAATTAAACCAATCAGGTAATTCAGTGTCAATGTACATGAGTATATATACAAAGGTGAGTGAAGGCACAAAATACTAAAGAACCTATGGCAAGGTTCCATTTGTATATCCGTGTGTGTGTGTGTGTGTGTGTGTGCGTGCGTGTGTGTGTGTGTGTGTGTGTGTGCTTGTGTGCACTAGGGCTTGAACTCTGAGCCTCATACTTGAGCTTGGCAGTTTTGCTCAAGGCTGGGTCACCCGAATAGCTAATATTACAAAGATGAACCACTAGTACCCAGCTTGTATAAACATGTGAATGATCATATAACATTTGTTTCTGACATGTCACAAAATATTGAAAAATCATATCACCCTGGGCACTGTTACACTCATTAAGAAGGAAAGAAGGAAGGAAGGCATGGAGAGGGAGGGAGGGAGGAAGGGAGGAAAGAAGGAAACAAAAGAGCTTTCCTTTTTTCTCTGATGGGTTATTCCTTTATAAAAGATTTTCATAGTTGAGTTGTTTAATCTATGTGGGAGATACTTAGGTTCTTTCATTTTTTTCAGTCTTTTGCTTTGAAAAATTTATACATTTCCTTGTTTGAAAATAAAACAGTAGAGAAATAATATAACACAATAAATGTTGGGGTAGTCAAATCAACATCATACTTCGACTGAAAATAATGAAAATATATGCCCTAAAATTACTTAAAATGAGAAATCATCTATTTTTTATACTTCCTTGACTTTGTTCTGTTCTTATCCTAAGAATTTTGAGTTGAAGAAAGATGTAAATTAATGGAGAAAATACTTTCTGCTCATAAATTCAAGAGTCCTTAATCTACTCATTCAAAGTTTTGTTTTTAATGAGTACAAATATAAATGTCTGCTTTGCATTTATTACCATTTCAGCAAATTCTCCCTATTTTTTCCCCATGAATCCAGGTAAAACCTGTTTAAAATACAGGAGAATCTGAATGCTAGGCATTTCTGTAATATGTAATCACAATAATTTTTGGAACTGGAGTGAACCTGCTTCTATCTCACAACCTCAGACATGATCCCTTATCTACCTCAAAGACCAGTTGTAAGAATACTTGAATTAACTTATAAAAAGTAAATCACGTAAGAAGATGCCTAGCCAATAGTAGGTGCTGAGGAAATATTATTAGTAAAATAAGCAAAGCACCAGTTACAGGCTTAGTTGATCTTCATTTCAGAGTGTGGTCTTTTCATTCTAAGTCTAAATTAGTAATGGAATTCATTACCTTCTTAACAAAGTGAATTGATATTTACTTAGAGACAAAAAGTGGTTAGCAAAAAAAGATACTTTTCACAATTTTGGATAACTCACAGGAGATAGTAAGGTCTTACCTAGTCAGGGAAGTAGTAAGTCAGTAAAGTTTGTTATTTTGTCTTCTCAGAGGTGAAAATGTATTTTGGCTACTTTCTGTAAAAGAAAAATTAAAAATAATTTAGCCCTGATCCACATACAACACAGAATTTACTGATAGCTATATCAAGTAGGTCAAAAGGAAATCCATACTCTCGTTTCCTCTTTTAATACTGGGTAGCTATGAGAGAACAAAATGGATTTCACAATAGTTCTTTACACTTCTATCAAACTGAGAATTTATAACCTGATACAAACTAGTTTGGATATTTGGAAAGAATAGGAAAATACTTTCAAAAATTATTACTGTAAAGGTGATATACAGCGGGGTCACAGTTACCTAAATCAGGTAATGAGTACATTTCTTTTTGAACAGTGTCACCTCTTCCCTGGTTTTCTCCCAGTTGTTTCCTCCCAACATCCCTCCTCCAAAAGTTGTTCATTTTCAACATAGTGTCTAGTGAGTATCACTGCTTCATTTGTTCACCCTTTGTCTTACCATTTCTGTGCTCACTCTTACTGTCCACAAAACAGATAAACTTATATACAAAACAAAAAGTACAGAAAACAAAAACAGCAACAAAGGAGAAAAAATAAGCCAAATACTTCCATTTCTTCTTTTTTTTTGTAGGCTCTGGGGCTTGAACTCTGGGCCTGGGCGCTGTACCTGTACTCTTCAGCTCAAGGCTAGTGCCTCTTCCAATCTTGTTTCCATTTCGTGGAATTCATTTTGATAAACATCATTTTACATGCTCATATGCCCAAAACAATTGAACTTTTGTGATCTTTTCCTAAGAATATCCTCCTTTGATCTCATTGTGTAAATGTTTAAAGTCCTGTATAATTTATCATGTCCATGAGTATTTTTTGTCTTTTACCATTGAGTGTGGGAAATATTCTTAACAGGTTTTCTTATCCTTTAGCTTTATTCCAATAATGCCTCAAAAGTATTATATCCAAGAAAGAGTACTTTAATCTCCATCTAATAAAGAACAAGCAATTGTTGTTCTCTCTCAAGACAATTCATTCTTCGAAGTAAATTGTTAACTAACTATCTCCAGTAAGCTTTGAAGGACTAGGCCTCCAGCCCAGTTGGCACTGATTCTATCCAGCACAGGATTGACAGGAAGTTTTTTTAATCAGTTAAATTTTCTCCACAGAGTACTAAACTTACTTTGATAATCATAATCCTAACAGTTGTTCTGAATTAATTTTGCTTAAAAATGCATCTTAAAATAACACAGAATATTGCTTACAAAAGTGGTACCTAGAAAGAAACAGAATGACTAGAAT
Source organism: Dipodomys ordii (assembly GCF_000151885.1). Classification (NCBI taxonomy): domain Eukaryota; kingdom Metazoa; phylum Chordata; class Mammalia; order Rodentia; family Heteromyidae; genus Dipodomys; species Dipodomys ordii. The sequence goes on along the minus strand of NW_012267217.1, from coordinate 44,981,707 downwards.
ATCATAGGCTCTACTGCGTGACCCTTGGGGTGTCATCATCATCATCAAAAAGAAATACTATAAGAGACCCACATATTGCTAGGAATTTCAGAGTTGAGGTCCACTTTGAAGTCTAGCTCTTATACCTTGTAACACAAGTAATATAAATGTGTGTTATCTCCATGTGCTTTTTTCAAGGCCTGTGATTTTACTTCTGGCAGAGTGGATTCTCTTCTATCCTCAAGGAAGATGTCAATTTACAGGCGAACACCTGGAGACTCACATCATGATTGCTTCTTGTTTTTTTTAAAAAATTTCTTTATATATATATATATAGTAAAAATGCTGTACAGAGGGGTTACAGTTCCATGAGTAAGGTAATGAGTACATTTCATAGTGAGCATTGTTACCTCCTCCTTTGTTTTCCCCTTACCATCACTTCCCTCCCTACCTCCCCAACTCCTCCCATCCCCCGACCCCGACATTGTAAAGTTTGTTTTCAACATAGTATCCTATACATCTCATCATCACAATGGGTCAGCCTGCATCCCCATTTAAGCATTCCCCAATATCCCTTCCCCTCCCCAAATTACACAAATGTATATACAAGGTGCAGAACACTGGCATCAAATCCAGTGAGAACAGGGGTTAAACTGTGGGGGAAGAACATACAAAAGCAACAAAAGAATCATATAGTGCACTGTAAATACATTAAAAACACTAGCAAGAAGGAGGAGACAACAATGCTTGATAAGAAATGTACTCATTACCTTGCTCATGTAACTGTAACCCCTCCTCTGTACAGTATTCTCATAATAAAATACTTCTTTAAAAAAAGGAAAGAAAAAAAACCACTTGTATCCTATCTTGGGGTACATTTTGCTTAACATTATCTCATGTGGTCATATGTACATAGCCTTTGACCTTCTCTGCTTATCCTAGACATATACTAGTCATTGCAAACAAGGGAAACCATGGGACCTATGTTTCTTTTGGCCTGGCTCACTTCACTTAATATAATTTTTTCCAAGTCTTTCCATTTCCTAATGAATGAGGCAATGCCATTCTTTCTGACGGAGGCATAGAATTCCATTGTGTATATATACCACATTTTCTTGATCCATTCATCTACTGAGGGGCATCTGGGTTGGTTCCATATCTTAGCTATGGTAAATAATGCTGTGATAACTGCAAGACAAAGGACAGAGCTAGCAAGATCAACAGAAAGCCCACAGACTGGGAGAAGATCTTCACTAGCCATACAAAGGACAAGGGTCTCACATCTAAAATATATTACTTAGAACTCAAAAAACTAAATCCCAACAACAAATCCTCAAAGAAACAACTGTCCGATTAATAAATGGGCTAAAGACTTAAGGAGAAACATTTCTGAGGAGGAAATAAGAATGGTCAATAGACACATGAAGAAATGCTCAACTTCTCTAGCCAAAAGAGAAATGCAAATCAAGACAACGTTGAGATTCCACCTCACCCCAGTAAGAATGGCTATAATCAAGAAATCTAGTAACAACAGATGTTGGAGGGGATGTGGCCAAAAGGGAATCCTATTGCTTTGTTTGTGGGAGTATAAAGGTGTTCAACCACTCTGGAGAATGGAGGTTCCTCAAAAGACTCCACATAGAGCTCCCTTATAACCCAGCAATCCCACTTTTGGGCATTTACCCAAATGATCACAAACAAGGTTATACCAAAGCTACCAGCACAACCATGTTTATCTCAGCATTATTTACCATTGTTTCTTCTTCTTTTTTTGGGGGGGTCCGGTCATGGGCCTGAACTCTGGGCCTGGCGGCTGTCTCTCAGCTCTTCAGCTCAAGGCTAGCACTCTATCACTTGAGCCACAGCACCACTTCCGGCTTCTTTTTCTTTTTTTGCTTATGTGGTGCTGAGGAATCAAACTCAGGGCCTCATGCATGCAAGGCAAGCGCTTTACCACTGAGCCACCTTCCCAGCCCCCATTGTTTCTTCTTTAAGACCCAGTAGGAAAAACCAACTGGGAAATACAAGCTGCAGATAGCCCTGTTCTTCTATGACCCTTTTTGGAACAATGTGTATAAGCATAGGAACAGGCAAAAGTTTGATTTAAAAACAACAAGTATTGACCAGGTCAGATCTTACATTACATGTTTTTATATCTGTTAGTTCATTGCCTCTATAAACATTCATCCACACCTTGTTGTGGCTAACAAGTCTATTAAAAATAAAATTAGGAAGGCTTAATATATATTAAATAAATAAAGAATAGCCTGTAAGTAAGACACACAGAATAATTCTGTATTTCCTGTAGTAATTTGATATGTATTCTATCCAGAAAGGTATAATTGCCTAAATCTTTGCACACAGCCTTTCTATGCTTCTTTTAATCCAACCCAACAATTCTCAATTTTACAAAATATATAACAATATTACACAGATTTTATACTCCATAGTTTAAGACCAACTGTAGTTTATTTTTTTGGGGGGGGCAGATAGTATGCTTTAAATTCAGACTCATACTTGCTAAGAAGGTCCTCTACCAAGTGAGCCACACCTCCAGCCCTTTCTTGCTTTGGCTATTTTTTTTTCAGATAGAGGGCATGCATTTTTCCTTGAGATCATCTTCAATTGATTATCCTACATATGCCTTGCCTCCTGTGTAGCTTGGGTTACATGTATATAAGCCTTCCTAGCTAGCTGGTTGAGATGGAATCTTGATATATTTTTGTTGTTGTTTCCTTTGTGCTAGTTTTAAGCCATAATCCTTTTAATCTCCACCTGCAGAGTCATAGAACTTAGACATTCATTTGGTTACTTAATTTCCTGTTTTGATAGACTTTGTCTAGTAAGAAAAACAATGAGAAGCTGGGATCCTGAATGGGACCCCTGAAGACTCAGCATAACCTCAACAACTAGCCCCAGGCGATTCAGTCTGCAATAACATTGCTTGCTGAGTCCACTATCAACCTGCTCTATGGACTTTTGAGGAATTGATGGAATCCAGTATTACAAAAGTTTAGCTACTGAAGTCTACATGCTACTAAGCCATTTCTATAACTTAATATGCTTAGAATCAATTTGTTATCTACTTATTTCCAAGTATAAGAAAGCCAAGGTAAACCAAAGTCACTGCTAATAGTAACTGATCTTTCTTGGGATTACTGTTAAAATTCCTCCTAACACAATATTACATTTCTTGCAATGAACATATATTTCACATATATACAGGGAAGAGTAAGAATTGTTAGCAAAATCCCTATTCAAAAATATACAGTTTTCAGCTAAGAAGAGAATCTACATATGGTAGATAATATAAATTGTGCCCTTTCATTTCCAAATCTGATACTATGGGCTACTGATACTGAGGACTAGCAAGCTGGGTTAAGCTGATTTAGTACAAGTGATCTACTTTTGTCCAAAGCATCCTCTCCACATAATTCAAGAGAGTAAAAATAGCACACAAGGAGGTAGAGGATAAAGGATTAGATTTGTCAGGAAAGTCCGTCTTAAATCTCTGAGGCTTTATAGAACACACAGGTTGATAGCTTGTTCATACAAATCCTGATGAGAGTAGAGTACCTCTCCCATGCAGTGCCCAGACCATTGGGTACCAATAATATACTTGTCGTTCAAATAAAGGCCTGCAGGATTACTGAAGGTGAACAGACACTTGGAAGGCTGAATAGTGGTTCTAACATGCTTTAATGAAGAAGTGACCCACATCACTCACTTCCTGTCATACTCCAGAGAATATCACAAGAGGCTGAACATGGTTTGGCTTAGGTGCAAGTGGTTGTGAAACATGGAGGATAAATGGATATCCTGTGTAAAGCAAACATGAGGCTGAATAAGACGTAATGAGACTGACCTATTAGCTACCTTTGATTTCTTCCTGTTGACAAGAATGATGCTCAACGCTATCAGTTAAACTGCGCTCGCTAAGCCTTTTATCCTAGCTGTTCAGGAGGCCATGGCCCAGACAGAGCATCACAGTCGAAGACTAGCCTGGAGGAAAAGGAGTTCATAAGATTCTGTCTCTGAAAGAGAAAGCTGGACTGGAGGCTTTTTGTTTAAGTGCCTGCCAAGCAAGGCTAAGTGAGCTCAAGGATGTGAGTTCAAACTCCAATTTCCACCCCGACCATCACCAAAAAACAACAAAAGAACCCCACAAAGCTTTACTCTGCTCAATTGTGAAGGACTATTGATTCTGACTATGTATACATATTATTTTATAAATAAAATATGAATTGACACTGTTATTTGAAGAACCTTGGAGAGCAATGGGGCATATGTGTCAGTGTTTTTGCTTATTTATATATTACACTGAAGTTTTCTGCCCAGAATCAGAATGCATCTGAGAAAATACAACACTTCCTTGCTTGACAGGAAGCCATCTGTTCATTTGTTTCTAATTTTTACACAAACATCAACATTTTAGTTTTTATCTGTTTTTAGGGTGACATAAAATTATATATTTGATATATGTATGTAGTTTACATACACATACATACACATATGTACACCCCCCCACACACACATGGTCTGCCTTTTTAGTACATTTTGTATCTGCTGCTTCTTTGACCATCACCATCATTCTCCGGCCCCCAGGTCAAACATACACAGTATTATGGCTGCTCAGTTGATGTGGGAAGCTCTCTGTCAGTACTGAGTTATCCTTGTGTTTAAATCATTGTGCTGAGGGTTTCCCTGCCCTTAATTTTGTAAACTTCTGTCTCCCTATAAGCACGTAAAAGTGAATGTGCTCCAGTTGAAAAAGTAAAACTCTCAGATGTATCAAAAGCTGCATATCTTCAACAAATCAAGTATCTTCATCATAGTACTGAACTCTATATACCGAGCATGTGTGGGTATTTTTTCTCACTGGCAGTCAGTTTACTTGGAACAACATGCCTGTCAAGGGTCTCCTATATGGACACGCTCACGTGCGTGTACACATATTCTCTCTCACACACAGAATGATTAGCCAAGCTAGTTAGCACAAATATTACTTTACACCGTTGTTTCTGTGGTCAGAGGACAAAATACACTTTTAGTATTTTTCAAGAATGTATCATTACTGTATTTGATAGGGAGCAGCATTCCACAAGAGATGGAAAAAATGAATTAGGACTCTAAAATGGGGGACGAGATCACAAGCTCTCTGAGGCAATACTGTAATTAAACTTTCCACCTCACAAGTAAGTTCAGCCTTGTAGCCTCTGTCCTAGGGAGGAGAGGAAGTTCTCACAGGTAATCCCACTTAAGCACCTGAACTCCAAAGGCTAATGCTATTTTCTCACTCATCTAACAAACTCACTTTTAGTCAAGTGAAAGTATATTTGTAATAGGTACTTATGCTGTTCTTGCTGCAACAAATGAATTAAAATACGGGAGAAAATCCTGACATGTCTACTTCCATTTTGTGCTTGTCATTGCTCTAAGTCATGTATGGTCAAGTTCCAATCACCTTGGGGTCCAGGAAAGACACTTTTTTTTTGTCAGTCACCGGACTTGAACGCAGGGCCTGGGTGCGGTCCCTGAGCAATTTCACTCAAGGTTACTGTTCTACTACTTATGCCACAGCTCCACTTCTGATTTTCTGATGATAAATTGGAAATAAAATTCTCATGGACTTTCCAGCCGGGCTTCCTCAGATCTCAGCCTCCTAAGTAGTTAGGATTACGGGTGTGAACCACCAGCACCCGGCTTAGCCAGTAACACTTTTATGACAAGGGATAGACATTACACCAAAGCAGCAGCAGAGCTCTGTGAAACAAAGCACCCTCCAAATGAAGATTAATTACCAATATCGATCAGGCTACATCCTGGGGCAGAAGAAGTCATCACATGGGAACCAGACTGCTCCCTCAAGTGATGAGTGTGAAAACAAAGTCTACAGACTCCAGGTGGGTGGGTGCAGGTGAACCAGACCCAAAATCACATCCAGCCAGATCACACCTACCTGTAACTGTGACTCTTAGCATTACCTTTCTTCCCTGCCCCTAATTTTTTCTCTCCTCAAACATAATGCTGTACCCCAAAGGTGGCTCAAAATAAAGTGCTGTCTTCCTGTGGTACCATGCTATGTAGAAAGCTCCCTTCTCTGACCTATTCCCAATAACCTTACCCTTTACTTTAACTACATTCCACATCTTACCTAATCAAGACTGATTGGCTGTGCCAGTGTTTCTACAACATTATTAACTAGACACACCATGTTGCTTAGTAGATTTCTTGAATTTCTTCCTGCATTACTAAATTTCTGTAACATTCTTTCAGCATCTTAGCATTCTCACTCGCATCACCCCAGTCTCTAGTAACTACTGTTCTACTCTCCACTTCCATGAGATCCACTGTTTCAGAGTCTATGTATCAGTGACATCATGAGGCATTTATCTTTGTGTGTCTGACTTATTTTGCTTCAGATAAATGGTATCTAGGAACATCTATGTTGCCACGAAGAAAAGGATTTTATTTATTTTTATTTTGTCACTCATAGGGCTTAAACTCTGGGCCTAGGTGCTGTGCGCTCAAGGCGAGCACTCTACTACTTGAGCCACAGCGCCACTTCTGGTTTTCTGGTGGTCAATTGGAGATAAGAGTCTCACGGGCTTTCCTGCCAGGGCTGGCTTTGAACTGTGATCCTCAGATCTCTGCTCCTGAGTAGCTAGGATTATAGGTATGATCCATCATTGTCCAGCAGGATTTTATTCAAGGATGAATTTATGGATTGCATTGTGGATGGAATCTCATATGACAATGTGTATACTGTGTGGCACATTACCGTAATTCTTTAAATATTCATCCATTCTTTAAATATTCATCCATTCAAGGACACTTAGGTTTATTATGTGTCTTGGCCATAGGGAATAATGTTACAGTAAATATGAGAAAAAAAGTAGATTGCTTTTCAATAGATTGAAACAATTTCCCTTGTGTGTATAGCCTTTGATGGGATTACTGGATCATATTGCAGTCCTATTCCAATGTGTGTGTGTGTGTGTGTGTGTGTGTGTGTGTGTGTGTGAGAGAGAGAGAGAGAGAGAGAGAGAGAGAGAGAGAGAGAGAGAGAGAGAGAGAGAGAGTTCTAGTCTTGTGGCTTGAATTCAGAACCTAGGTGCTGTCCCTTAAGATTTTTGTTCAAGGCTATCACTTTACCATTTGAGCCACATCTCTACTTCTGCATTTTGGTGGTTAATTGGAGATAAGAATCTCATGGATTTTCTTGTCTAGGCTGGATTTGAAACATGATCCTCAGATCTCAGCCTCTTGAGTAGCTAGGATTACAGGCATGAGCCACTAGAGCCTTACTATGTTCAATTTGTGTGTGTGTGTGTGTGTGTGTGTGTGTGTATGTGTGTGTGTGTGTGTGTGTGTGTGCGCGCGCGCTGGTCCGGGGACTTTAAATCAGGGCCTGAACACTCTCTCTGAGCTTTTTTGTTCAAGACTAGTAATGTTCTACCATTTGTGCCATAGCTTCACTTCTCGATTTTTGGTAATGAGAGACAACAGTCTCCCGAACTTTCCTGCCCAGGCTGGCTTTAAACTATAATCCTTGGATCTCAGCTCCTTGAGTACCTAGGATTACAGGCATCAGCTACTAGTGCCCAGTTGTTTTTAGCTTTTTGAGCATTCACCATATTTCAGTACTAGTTAGCATTTCTATCAACAGTGTGCAGGAACAACTTGTTCTCCATATCCTCGACAGATCTTCCTATTTTCTGTCCTCGATGATAACTTGCTAATGGAACTCCAACATATTGCACACAATAGAATAAGTTAATGCAGGGAGACAGGAACATGTAGTATAAGGCAAAGACATTGAGAAGAAACACAAAGAAACTGAGCAGGTTCTATAGGTTGCCCTAAAATACTATGCCAAAGTCCCACCTAATGATCTCATTCACATCTTCACAACTCAAGCGTCTGGAATGAAGCTGTGTAGAAATCTTGGTGCAATACACAGTGACTGTATATTCTTGTATTGTGTAGACCTTCAACTTTGAGGATCTTTACCATTACCAGTGAAACAAAGATTATCCATAAGTCCTCTCTTGGAGATCTAAAATTAAGGGAAATCATTAGCAGAGAAAAAGGTTTGGCAAATCGGGGGAAACTAAGAAGTGTCAGCAGCAATTTCAAACAGTATTGCTTTATCATTTATTTATGTGCCCTTAGGACAGCTAAGTCTATGAGCTGACAGGGGAGAACCTCTGTAGTCATGCTAACTTGTGGTTTCTTGGTTTCAACATATCACCTTAGCTTTGCTGAGTATCCTTGTGTCTTTTAGACATAGGGTGTCTCTGAGAAGGACTATGCCAGAGAAAGTGTTTCATTCACTAACAGCCTAGTTTCACCTGCTGGGAGCCATCTGTTGACCTGCAACAGCACTGAGGTATCATAGAATAGGCATTTGGCTCAACCCTGATGACTGAGCACCAGACAATTTTTTTAGGTCAATGTGAGCATTGGAAATGCAGCTGTGGCCTAAAGAAACAGAATTCAGCTGGCTGATGTTCAGTGCATGCTGACATTCCTGACAATAGGTAATTTGGGAAAGCTGACACTTATAAAAGGGGACCATACTCCATGCCAGAAAGTAGACTGTGCTGCATTGTCTAACTGGGGAAAAACGAAATTTGGACATATCCATTTTGATCCTGAAGAACTAAAAGCTCAAGGAGCAGAGGGGCAAAATGAGTCTTGAGGGGAAACTTACAGCTAATAGTGGTTTCTGGAAGGTACCAGTCCTCCATTTTTTGCTGCCTGATATTCAAAAGGAAATGTGTGATAACATAATTAGCCGAGTGGGAAGTAAGTTGGCACCCGCACCCCACCCCCAGCTTTTGTAATACCAATTTGAAAAACTTTCTTTGCTTTTCCAAATTATTTTCTTAACAGTGACATCTGATATTTTATTACTTAGGAAACTGCCCTTAGTAATTGATTTTAAAAAGTAAGTATTTCTTAATCACAGGAGAAAATTTACTTATTAACTGAAAAAATATCTCAATATACATCGAGCCTTGAAATAAGTCTGAATCCACTATATTAGCACTTTTAAATATGTGGGAATTCTCTAACAGCATTACCACAGGTACAATACCACAATTCTTGTGCCATCAGCCTTAAAAATATTAAGGTCCATATGCTTACTTCTGGATCTATAGACACATTAAAAAAAATACAGTGGGACATGATAAACTACACAGGTCTCTAGGCATTCACAGAGTGAGACCAAAGGAGGATATTCTTAGGAGAGGATCACCAAAGCACAATAGCTATGTGACTCCAATAATATAAAATAGTATTTATTGAAATGAACTTCAGGAAGTGGAAACAAGAGTTTTTTTTCTTTGTTGGTGTTTTCCTTTTGTCTTGTTTGTTCATTTATCTGTCTTTAGGAGGGTAAAGAGAGGGCACATAAATTGTGGGGCAAAAGGTGAACAAATGTAGCAGTGGTAGTCACTAGACACTATGTTGAAAATGATTTATACAACTTCATGGTGGGGAGAAAAACCAGGAGAGAGGAAGAGAAAGGGTGACATTGTTCAAAAAGAAATGTATTATTTATCTGACGTATGTAACTATAACCTCTCTGATCATCACCTTTACAATAACAATAAAAAGCATTAAAAATAGTAAGGTCAAGCCAGGTGCCTGTAGCTCACTTCTGTAATCCTAGCTACTCAGGAGGCTGAGATCTTAGGATCACAGTTCCAAGTCATCCTGGATAGGAAAGCTCATGAGACTCTTATCTCCAACCATCCACCACAAAGCTGGAAGTAGACATATGGTTCATGTGGTAGAACACCACCTGCAGGGAAAAGGAAGACCTTCCAGACTATGAATTCAAGCTCTAGCAATAGTACCTAAATGAGTAAATGAATAAATGGTGCACAAGGATGTACCATAGAATTACTAGCACCAATATATATCATATAATATGATATAGCATATATTAAGATGCACAGACTGAATTTCACCCCAAAAGGGATGGAAACTGACTTGGCATAAAGATGTTGAAAAGGGAGAACAGGAGAACAAAATAAGTCTGTCTCCCTATAAATAGGCGGTAAAGTAGGAGGCAGATGTCTGCAGCAGCGTTCTTTTTAAATGCCCCCCCTTTATTATTCTGTCGGTGCCTCTGCAATTCCCCTCCTTTGTGCTCTTTTCAGAAGGGTGTTCTATTATTATGCTTTGTTTAATTGGCTCAGATTTAAGTAAATAAATGCCACTGAGAGGAAGGGAGACTGGAATGGAGCAAGGAAGGCACAGAAATCAACAAAGGAGGTGAGGCACAGAGCCACATGGAGGCAGAGATTGTAAGGGTATGGTCACAGTGCAGGGCAAGGAAGTGCAGTTCATGGAGGTCTTTACTCTAAAGCTCCTTGTGGCCACTTCACATCTATAACCAAGCCACATGTGTCTGACTTATACAAAAACATATGAAAACGAAGTCAAAGTCTGAGCTAAGGAGCCACAGCCAGTGTGCTAATAAGGCTATAAATACTCCAGCCATCCCAATGACAGAGTTGTAACGTGAGGGCTGCTGTCTCCTTTCTTGGGGTACACCCCCTCCCCACTCTCCTAGAACCACGTAAGTTATTTTCAGTATTTGCAGGGATAAACATCTGCTTCACAGGTAGATTTCAACCTCATACTCTTGGAATGAAGTTTAGATGCTACTCTGAGTCAATGACTGCTTGACACACTTTAAAGTGTATTATTATTGAAAAATCTATAGCTCTAAATAACTATATTAGAGTAAAAGAAAATCCACATTTTAAGTGTTTCAGTGTTGGAACTCCAAGTGGTGGCCCCTGAACACCCCTCCCATCTGTCTGGAATCTCCTAGCACTGTGAGGACCAGCAGTGATGTACTTGATTTTGCCTTTAGCCAGGGCAAAAGAGTACACAAGTTCTTTTCTTTTATCTTTCTTTCATTTTTCTTTATCTGTCCTCCTCTCCTCTTCCTTCTCCTCTCTCTCTTTTAGCTTTTCTTCTTCTTTCTGCTGGTCCTCTTCCTTCTCCTTCTTCTTGTTCCTCCCCATCCCTCCCTCCTCCACAACCACTTTCTTCTTTTACTTCCAGAAGGATGCTTACTATGTATCCAAGTATGGCCTGGAAATCCATTATCCTTTTGCTTTAGCTTTCTGACTGCTGGGATTACAAGTGTGGTCCTTCATGACAGGTAGCAGTTATTTACGACTGATGAGAACATGGAAAGGAAATTTAAAATGGGAGATGAGAGCCCACGGGTTCTGAAAGAAAATATTGTAGCTGAACTTCTGACTGTAGGTGACCTCAGCTCTGTAGACTGGACCTAGAGAAAGAAATTTCTTATAGGCGATCTCTGTAAGAACTCAATCCTCAAAGCTAAGTGCTCTTATTCTTACTCTGGAGGCAACCTATTGAAAATGTCTTTGAATCAGGAACTTAGACTGATGTTGTGGCCAAAATTAACTGAACTGATCAATATCAATATCAGTATGACAAGGACTAAAATTACTCCTGAGGAACAGCATGAAAATGATGAAGCTGTATCCTTGATCAGGAAAAGTCATCTCGGGGGAACCAGACTGTTCCCCTGGAGTGATATCAGCAGTACCAGTAACTTCTGTGGAACCCAGGAGGTAATGGCACTCCAAGCCATATGTGTAACCTTTGTTTCCTGCTCCTAATTCTTACTTTACTGAAGCCCAACATGTATATCTGTACCCTGAAGATGGCTGAAGATGAACTGAAGCGCCCTTCTGCTGTGGCAGATGCCATGTAAATTCTCCTTTGTCTATCCTACTTCTTCACTAATAAACTTGACCTTGATTTTCATTAGATACATTTTCCAGTTTTTTTCCCTACATTTCACATCTTGAGCTGTACTGACTTTCTTGTAACAGTGTCATTGTGTTTATGGAACGCTGTGGGAACTACCGGAGAACCCTGATCTAAAACAAGGTAAGCTTACCAACAGATAAACCTCAGGAATTCACTGAAAGCCATCACAGAATTAACAGAAAGCCATAGGATAGGGTAAGGGCTCATTAGATCCTGCTGTAACTCCTAAACAACACAAAAATATAGAATACATGTTTCTGCAAATTTCCTTGTAAGAAAATATCTATAACTTTCCTGCTAGCCCCAAAGATAAGGTTACTTAACTGTCAAAAGGAAGTTACAACTTTCTTCACTCTTCAATAAGCTTTCCTTTAAAACTTCTTCAAACACGACATTTGCATGCTCTTAGTGAGTCAGTCTTACTATGAAAAAAAAAAGCTATTTGTCACCCAATCTGCACTGGCAATTTATGGCACTAGGTAAATACACTGTATACATAAATAGCTTTTTGGAGGCAAAACAAGTGAGGAGACAAGGAAAGTACATATATTTCCTTCTCACGTCTGCTTCTGGATGTCAAATTGCAAGAAGAAAAGAAACTAGAAGAATCTGCTTCTTCTTTGAGATGGTAAGAAGCTGGGAACTTTTCCCTTATTGAGTAGAAATAAAAGGAACAGAAGGAAGATCTGGCCAAAAGGAAGCTCTGTGATATTTGGTTGGGTCTCCCCTCACTTGCCTACCCAGCATCAAGGTGTAGTAGTTGCTAGACGATTTGAGCTCTGTATGCATCTACTCAGCTCAGAGTATACAAAAGCTTCCATTTTATAGGAGCTTCAATTTTGAGTCTTCAACTTCCTTTTTTCTCTCCACGAAGACCAAATGTGTTTCTGCTCTCAATTTCTTCCTATTTTCTCATTTCGTAGTAAAATAAATATTTATTTGCGAAGACTTCCATTGAGCAAAACTTTCTTTTTCCTGAGATACCTTGAAATAGTTTTTATGTGTGGATCTCAAGGACCAATTATTCTGTGTGGAAAAGGAAATCTGAGGGAACTCTTTCATCTGGTAACAATTTCCCTACAATAATTTGAAACAAAATCTTTTCCTCCAAAAGAAATAATCCATGAAGAAAAGTATTCTTATATAAAAAGACATTAAACCTTTAATCTTATAACCTCATGACTGAGATACAAATATATCTAAAATTATAACTGGAGTAATAACTAGAAATGTGTATGTTTGTCACTTTGCAAGTGTCATTAAAATTAAAGTTACAAAATAGGATTGTCAGATTTTTTTTGTATTGGTGGGGCTGGGTGCCGTCCCTGAGCTCTTTTGCTCAAGGCTCCTGTACCACTTCCAGTTTTTGAGTGGTTAACTGGAGATAAAGAGTCTCTTGGGGACTTTTCTGTCTAGCTGGCTTTGAACCACTATTCTCAGATCTCAGCCTTTTGAGTATCTAGGGTTACAGATGTGAGTCACTGGTACCAACCAGATTTTTTTAAATGAATAATTTCATTATTAGTTCCCAATAAAAGTCTTGCATGAAATAAAATGCAATTCATGTCAAGAGCTCATATACATCACAATTGTCTTTTCTTAGCTGTACTAAACCGTCTATTCTATAATATCCTTTTAGAATATTTTTATTATCTTTAAGTTGTTGTACAAAGGAGTTGACATTCACCAAAGCAGTTAGGAGTACAGTACATCTTGATCAACGTCACCTCTTTCAACATTCTCACCCACCCCTCCCAACCCACACCTTCCTTTACTTACCTTAGTTTTAGGTAATGTATTGAATTTTTGCTGTTTAACAAAGCAGTTTATGTGTACAATGCATCTTGATCTGTGTCAGTTCAACATTTTCATCACCCTTGCACCCACCATTTCCCTTCTATCTCTCAATTCTGTTTGGAAGAGGGTAAAATGCAGGCAAGAATTCATTGCACAAACCACAGACTAGACTATTACCTTTCTTAGGCAAAAATCTTATAAAAGCTGGTGTTGGAAAAATATCCAATAGCCCTGTTTCCCAGCTCTTTTGTCAGGTTACATACAGCTTTACAGACATACATGCTGGCTGGTTATTGGGTTGCTTGACATAGTGTAACATTTGGTTTCCATTTATATACTCTGCTTCCTAAATTGTAATAGCTTGAAGCAATTTTCTCATATTCACACCATTCCTGCTTATATAGTATTACTTCTGAAATCTTTAGGAAAGTGCTAGACATTGATACTTAGCAAGAAACTCGTGTTATACCTTGCTGATGAATCTGTAGCTTTGTGGATGACCATAGTTTTCAGTGAATGCTGATTTAAGGCTCATAAATAGCTCCATTCACTTTCTTTTTCTGGATCCTTCTTTTTATAATTTTTAATTGTTATTATAAAGGTGATGTACAGAGAAGTTACAGTTACATAAGTCAGGTAAAGAGTACATTTCTTTTGGACAATGTCACCCCTTCCCTTGTTCTCTCCCAGTCTACCCACAAGTTGTATAGTTCATTTTCAACGTAGTGTCCAGTGAGTAGCACTGGTGCATTTGTTCACTCTTTGTCCTTCCATTTCTGGATTGTCGTGCACTGGGAAACTGGCAGAGAGGACACAAAGGCTATGGAGTCAGCTTGATCTCTGTGCAGCAAATTATTTTAATTTCTCTGGTCCATAATTTCTTCATCTACAATTTTTGGATAATAGTATCTACTTCCTTATAGAGTTATTTCAAAAGACTAGGAATGGATTAGATTAGCTTTCTGCACAGGATCCATTTATTTTATCTCTTGCTTCTATCTATTTACCACTCTAGCATTTATTACTTTGTACTAGTATCACACATCTCAGTGAGCTGGGTAAAGCTGGTGCGTCAAAGGTTGAACAGGAAGGGTACTGCTCCTTATTACCATTGCATAGCCCTTACCAAATATGGGTGGGCACCATAACACAGCTTAAAAAAGTTGGAGTGCTGAGTCCCATGGCAGTGACTCAGACTCCAGAGGTCTGGAATGGGTTCAGGAATCTACTTATAGTTCTAACAAATACTCAATATGATTCCTAGGAGTATAGAGATCACAGTTTGAGAAAGAATACCATATAATATAGAATTAATTCTATCAGTATAATCTTGACTCTATTTTTGAGGAAGAGTACTGAGGTTTGAACTCAAGGTCTCATACTTGCTAAGCAGACATTTTGCCACTTGAGACTTGAGCCATGATCCTAATCCTGTCTTTTTGGGTTGGGGTGGGGTGGGGAGTGGATGGTTACTTTACAGGTAGGACCTCAGACTTTTGCATAGGTTAGCCTTGATTCTCCTACTTATGCCTCCCAGTAGTTAATATTATAGATGTGAACCAACACATTTAGTTATGGATTAAGATGGGGTTCTCTTTGAAATGGAGTTCTTACTAACTTTCCCTCATGCTAATTTAGCCAGAAAACTCCTCATCTCCTCTTCCCAAGTGTTCCTGGTTACAGGTGTTTGCAACCACATCTGGCAATTATTTTTTATTTATTGGCTTTTGGGAAGCACTGGAATTTGAACTCAGAGCCTTATGCTAGGCAACCTCTCTGCCCTTTGACCTCCATTCAGCTCTTTGGTTTAGTTTGTTTTTCAGACAGAATCTCATACCTGTGCTTACGAGGCTTCTAGAGGGCTGTCTTCTCTTAACTATATCTCAACTCTACTGCCCAAGCAGCTCAGAGGAATTGCAGATGTGAGCCACCACACCAGGCTTAATCTTGATTATTCTGACCACCACTCTAACTCCTTATGAAAAAGAAAAAGAGGTTATTGTTCTCAAGATGTTAATTTAGTAATCACTGTTAATGTGAATGCTGTCACTGCGTTTGGTGATAGAAGTTTAAACTTTCATAAATGATAGAAAATAAGCATCAGTATTTTTTCTTAACTTGTTTTTCTCTGAACATATTGTTTGTAATTTTTATGTAAGTGATAGACACTTCATAGAATTTAACAAAGCTTTGAATTCATACCCCTGTAAACCTGACCTTTATTTTCATAAAAGCCACATGGGTCCCATTCATTTCTTCCCTGGGAACAGTGTGCCTCAAGTTAAAAGCACTTGGGCTAAAAAACTAGGCACTAACCATTTGCAATTTAAAGAAAAGTGTCTCTGTACTACTTAGATTTTGCAGGTCGAAAACATGATATTGTACAATGGAAAAATGTGACCTTTATGTATCTATTTATTACTTCTCAAATAGCTTTGATTGCTTTTTCTGTAGGAGGGTTGGAAAGAAGTTCTCCACAAAAGTGAATTCAGAGTTCTAATAAGGGGCTGTTTATTCTGTGAAAATAACTCAAGTTTCTACTTCGGATAACAAGGGACTCAGTAAATACAGAAAATGAGAACTTAAAATGCTACAGATTATACTATAAGTTTTGATATAAGAGATACATACTAGCTAATAAATTTTGCCTTTATTACCTTAACAAATCATAAAAGTACTAAAAGAAATATTTAAAGGAATATGCATTTTCTTTTTGTTTGTATGACTCCCGGAAATAGAAGACTTTAGTGGTCCGTGTTTCTTAGAGAAAAGTTCAAAAATACTCTCATTGCCCTGGAAAACCTGGCCTTCTCTGCCTGTTTTATCATTCTCCCCTTACATTTGCTCTCTTCTTATACTGGCCTGGGATCATTCCTTTAGACCAACTTCCCTCTTATAGCCAGGGCTTCCTTATATTCTTGTCTTTTCTGGTTAAAATACTCTCCCACTCTCTTTAGTTCATTATCATTTACTCATAGGTTGAAGTTCAGTTATCCTCCCAGAGAAGATCAGTTTATCAATCTCTCCTTTGTAATCCTTTTCATGATCCTAAGTCTACATTTCTTTGTGTGATTATTTAAGAGCTTATTCTCTCTTCACTAGAGTAGAAGCTTCATGAAGACAAAGATTGGGATTGTTTAAAAAAGTTTAACCAAATTGTCAAGACTTGATGCTCCTCAAGTACTTAACTAACTCCAAATCTAAAAAGCTGAACATCTAGAAATCCAAAAATTCCTGTTTAGGTCTCAGTTTCACATGTTTAAAAAGGAAAATCAGCTGGGCATCCATGGCTCATACCTGTAATCTTAGCTACTCAGGAGGCTGAAATCTGAGGATCAAGGTTACAAGCCAGTTATGACAGGAATGTTAAGTCATGGATGTGGCTCAAGTGGTAGAGTGCTAGCCTTGAGCAAAAATAAAAAAGCTCAGAAACAGTGTCCAGGCCCTGAGTTCAAGATCAAGGATTGACATCAAAAAGAGAAAATTAGCAAGACACCAGTGGTAGTTCATACTTATAAATCTTGGCCATTCAGGAGGCTGAGAGCTACAGGATCACAGTTGGGAGCCAACCTGGGCATAAAGACCTCCCAACAACCCATCTCCAAAATAAGCAGCAAAAAGCCAGGCTAGAGATGTGGTTCAAGTGCTAGAGCATCAGCCTAGCAAATATGAGGCCTTTAATAAGTTTAAACTCCAGTACCACTCAAAATGATAATGATAATAAAATAAATAAACCAATGACCTAATGCTTAATGTTATTTGAGAATCTTCATACTGAAATCATAACTTGCTTCAATTACTGTTTTATTTAAGAGATTAATGGTATTTATCAAAGCCATTTCAGTCCAGCAATGGTGAAATATACTTACATTAGAACAAAATATTCAGAATAAAATTTTGTACATTTCTCTCACTATATATCAGACACTGAACTGTATCCTAAAATGCCTTTCCTAAGCTACATAGCAGTGATTTACACCCATAATCCTACCTACTCAGGAGGCTGAGATCTGAGGATCATGGTTCAAAGACAGCCTGAGTAGGAAGACTTATCTCCAATTAACCAGCAAAAAGCCTGAAATAGAGATGTGGCTAAAGCAGTAGAGCGCTAACCTTGAGCAAAAACGTTAAGTGACAATACTCAGGCCCTGTGTTCTAGCCCTCATATCAGCACAAAACATTGACAACAAAAATCATCCTTCCTAACAAAGGAGGAGGCTACAATGATTGATAAGAAATGTACTCATTATCTTGCCCATGTAATTGTAACCCCTCTGTACAGTATTTTCACAATAAAAAAAATCATCCTTCCTGATTTCAAGAAGATGATAGGATCATGTCTGGGACAATTATTAACTACAGTTCAAAGAGTATACAGGTAAAAGTATAAAGCAGTGGCTGTTCTGAATAACAAGGAAGAATATGTTCAACTTTAGTTCTTCCAAAGAACAGCGTATTTAAAATAACCTTTGTTCAGTTACATATGATTTTGTAATGGGATAAAGAATAGAAGAAGAAATTAAAGAACAACAAAAGCAAAAATGTGAAGCAGTGAGGAGACAATGAAAACCACAGGTTGTTAATGTACAACATGGAATTGTGGAAGACCAAGTTAGAAAAGTAGTCTGGGGCCACATGACAGAGGGGTTGAAATGTTATTTGGAGAAATTTGTGGGCATTTCTGGAGTAAGAAGAATTTCTTGGAGATTTTAGGCTAAGGCATAATCAGTTTCTGTCCTCTAAAGTCTAATTTTGAATTGAAATAAATAACTAACTACATCAAATAGATGTGTAACAAGAATCTTGGGACAGACCAATTGTCTGGTTAAGGGGTAAATAAAGACAAACCAGTAAAGGAAAATGATGAAGACAACTCGCTATTACAAAATCTAATAACCAGAGATTTTTAAAGGAAGTAGGTAATCATTGATGATATCTTTTTATGTAAGCATACTCCAAGTCTGTATATCAGACTTTTGATGATTCAGACTGAAATCTTTGTGGCAGTAAACAGAGGCAATCAGTACAAAGAATTGGAAGAAAACTTTCTGTTATTTTAAAATATGATTATATAGGCAATATCTCAACAAAAAAAAAACCCTATGGCTTGAATCTTAGTTACTCAGACTTAGAGGCTCGAGAGTTGGTGGCGAATTGAGAGAGTGGAGCCACAAGGATATGGGGCCTGATGGGGAAGTGTCCCTGAAAAAATCATCCTATCTCTTTTTTTTTTCTTCCTGGCTTCCACAAGGTGAGGAGCGTTTCCCCCACTACACAGGATGTTCTGCTTCGCCACAAGCCCCAAACAATGGTACCAACCAATGTGAACGGAAACCACGATCCAAAATAAACCTCTTTTTCCTATTAAGTTGTCAATCTCAGGTATTTGTCATAGCGACAAAAAGCTTATAGTGGGTGGATAAATGAAAAAAATCATCTACTGAAACACTAAAGAAAAGGTGACAGATTAAAAACAGATACAAAAACAAATCCATCAGTGGAGTGGATATGTTACAGAAATTTAAATAAGAAATGGAAAACCAAGAAGAAAATGGTGGCTAGTTTTAAGTTGGGACATTAGAAATGAGGATTCAGGGATAAAAGAAGTCTGGTCAGGATCCAGTAACAGTGTAGCCTGGTATAAATCTTGAAGACCTTCAAGAAGGAGAGACTAAGATGTTATTTTTCAAAATCTGCCACAGATTGATCCTAGGATCCAAAGTTTGATTATGTCTTTAATAATCTCATCTGGATGAGTGGTTTCTCCTTGTATTTCAGTATGTCTTTTAAGACGCTCAAAGACAAGTATGACATTAAATATTCTGAATATGCCTAGACTTTTGAAAATATTTAAAGCTAAACCATATCTAATAATTCCTCAGTTCCTAATTCTATTTGAGAGAATAATGCCACCCGCTTAGAAATGTACCTTGAGTATGTACAGCCTAATGTAAGATGATTTGGTGAGTACATGAGTTTTGTGGTTTCTATCTTACATGAACTGGTAGATTCTTTTGATAATCATTAAAAATAACAATCTCAATGCCCTCTTGAAGTTAATAGATTTCTGCTGGAGATGAATAGGAACATGTCATCAAATGATATATTTAATGTCATTAATTCTCTTAGTTTATTTCAGATGCTTCAGTGGTAATCAAACCTTTATCATGTATCATTCGAGTTAGCATTTGACATTTTGCTGTTATTGTTCCTTTCAGTGACAACTTAATTATACAGGTACTCAGTTCCAAAAGGAGAAAAACAGATTCATGGGTGCAAAACCAAATGACTCATAGATGTGATCTCAGCTATAAAGTGTCATTATTTTTTCATTGAGAATGATGTCACCAAAGGAAAAGACTTGTACAGATTCTTCTGAAGTTCTTCTATGTGTCCAACTTAGTAGAGATGTATGCTAAATAATTATATTCTGACTACATGGGGCTATAGCATGAAGTAATTAAATGTAGACTACAATTTCCTCATTCTTTCTTCACATTTTAACATCAAGAAGAATAGTCCACTCTTTCACAACTACTGAAAATCAAATATGTGTAATCTTACCTGGAACTTGTGTATTTCTTTCATAGTTTTATTCATGGACACACATCGATGGAACCATATAGTAATTTCTTGAAAGAGCCATCGATCAAAAAGAGTGAAGGCTTTATTACTAACAATTTCTTCTGGAGGGTATCAGTCAAATGGGTGTTCCCTTAAAGTCTTGATATATGAATTTGAATGAAGAAATTCATTTTAGAAATTTGGCAATTTGTGCTTTGTAACATGAACCCAGGCACTAATCAACTGACCATTTCTAAAACAAGCCTTTACTGGAACATCCATGCATCTTCTGGGCAGCCCAAGATTCTATTCCTTCTCAAAAGGTCAAGGTTTTGTTCTTTATTTGATTTCCAGTGACAGTCAGAACATTTATCAATAACTGACAACACAATGAAAATTGGACATCCTATAACTGTCTATTGAATTATAAGTCTTGCAAAAGATACAGGATTTTATGAAGAGCATTGCATTGAGGTAATCCTGGAGAAGTACTGAAAAATGGACAAATTACAATCTCATGACTGATGTGATTAGATCTGCAGCAGTGGAAGGGAAAGAAAATCAGAGGAAGAAGGATGCACTTTTCACTTTAATAGATAATTATCCATAAACCACAATAGTAATAGAAAATCTATGAGAAATTAATTAACGTCTTAAATTTTACAAAACTGTCATTTTTTTGTGTGTTAGTACTGGGGCTTGAACTCAAGACACCAGGCAGTGTTCCTTAGCTTTTACGCTCAAGGCTGGTGTTCTGCTACTTGAGACACAGTTCCTGGCATTGTAGTCAGCAATTCGAGATGAGTCTCATGTACTTTCTTGTCTAGGTTAGCTTTGAACTGCAATCTCAGATTTTAGCCTTCTGAGAAACTAGGATTACAAGTGTGAACTACCCGTGTGTAGTATTACAAATAATCTTTTTTTTTTTTTTGGTCAGTTGTGGGGCTTGAACTCAGGGCCTAGGTGATGTCCCTGAGTCTCTTTGTGCTCAAGGCTAGTTGCTCTACTACTTGAGCCACAGCGCCACTTCTGGTTTTAGTGGTTTATTGGACATAAAAGTCTCTTAGGGACTTTTCTTCCTGGGCTGGCTTTGAACTGCGATCCTCAGACCTCAGCCTCCTGAGTAGCGAAGATTACAGGTATGAGCTACCGGTGCCTGGCAAAAAGCAATCTTTTTTAGAGACATGTTGAAAAAGCCAAATTTGAAAAAACAGGTTAAATTACCTTGTAATAAATTTTGTGGGGGAATTATTTTCAACAAATGGAAACACACTCAGTTCTTTCCTTTCCTTAGAATAAGCATATGTTTGTGATTATAATGCAAATCTTTCTCTTTTTTTTCTTTTTTCTTTTTTTTTTTGGTTGGTCGTGGGGCTTGAACTCTGGGCTTGGGCACTGTCCCTGTGCTCTCCAGCTCAAGGCTAGCGCTCTACCGCTTGAGCCACAGCGTCACTTCCAGTTTTCTAGTGGTTTATTGGAGATAAGAGTCTCACGGATTTACCTGCCTGGGCTAGGTTTGAACCGCAATCCTCAGATCTCAGTCTCCTGAGTAGCTAGGATTACAGGCATGAACCATTGGCACCCAGCTTAATGCAAACCTTTCTATGTATAGTTATTATAAGCCTACTATCATAATACCCAATTCTTTTTTTCAAACTTAACATTTATTTCAAATCTTTCCACTATTTTTTTCTAGCAAGACTTGGTTTGTGTTTGAAGATTGTCTCTTAACATTCTCTTTTGTGATAGTACATATTGCTTGAAAATGGTGTTCTTATACATGTGTTCTGCAAAAAAACTAAGATATTAAATTTCACTAATATATGTCGATGGGGGAAGACTAACCAGTAAAGAAACTGTTGTGGGTTTTTTTTTCCCCAAACTGTTTTTTAGAATAGTCCAGTTCCCTTTGTCCAAATATTTTCCTTTCAGAGTTTATTCACATTTGGTCATACACATACTTTAAAAATATAGTGGAAAACTCTTGACTATGTTTAAAAATCCTCACCTCTTTGAGCATAATATACCATAACCATCTAAACTTGTTCAACAACCCCTGAAGGTTTTTTTTTTTTTTTTTAGCATTTTTTTATGGGAAGGTTGTTAACTCTGCGTGTTTGTTTCAGTTTCCAGAAGCATTCTGTTTTGGGATTTGCCAACAGTAACATTTTGTCTTTCCTGTCTGCTTATACAACATGCCTGGCAAACTATAATTATCAGCATTTTATTTTACAGCAGGATACTTATTTGTTATTTTTACTTAAGCAATAAAAGAAACTAACAGTGTTCTCTCCATGAAATATCTGTGCAACCAGGCTTCCAGCTGC
Source organism: Dipodomys ordii (assembly GCF_000151885.1). Lineage (NCBI taxonomy): Eukaryota > Metazoa > Chordata > Mammalia > Rodentia > Heteromyidae > Dipodomys > Dipodomys ordii. Next base: position 44,959,205 of record NW_012267217.1, on the reverse strand, counting down.
CCAGGTGCATGACATGGGAAGATTTCAGTTCTTCATAAAGCACACTACCATTGCAGGTTACCTTCCTGCAACGGGACAGGTATTTTATAAGAACTTCCATAGGAAAGCAAGATGGTCACATTCAAAAGGATTTGAGTTCCAATAACAAAAACATACCAGCAAATAAAAGTATCACCAGAATAAATGCTGGTAAGAGGCCAGAGACCAGGATCAAAATTCTTTTACTACAATTTCTGATTGTGTAGATGGTGTACTGAATGCCTAATGTGACAGTCACTTTGGTTATCTCCACAGCAAACTACTAAATCAGCTCATCTGGATTACTGTAGATTAGCACAAGGATCGGCACAGCATTCCTGTTTCTAGGGTACTGACACAGATACCTGGGTACCTCTATCTCTACCTAGAGCTACCTTTAAACAGATGCAATCTTAAAGCTATATGTCTTTCATAGTTCTTGGTCCTTATTATAATCTTTAGCCCCTTATGTTACCCATCTTCTTTTGAAATAGAATCTCCCTATTAGCTCAAACTCCCAATAATTCCTGTCTCAGCCCTCCAAGTGTTGGGGATCCTAGGTGGGAACAACCATACCCAGCTTAAATCCTTCTTGTTAATACCTCTCCTTACTGCTGGAGAGACCTAGTGACCCTCACAGGAAATCAGTGCAAACTAGTGTATTCAAGAGGTAAAACAAAATCCTTCAGGAGACCACAAGACCTTCCACAGTTCAGCAAGGTAGAGCCTGCAGCTGAGTGGATGCCACTAAAATCACATAAAGCAGGATATCTGTGGCTTTGCCCTGATGAGCAAACAGCTGTTTAAAAATAGTTGTTTTTGTTTGTTTGTTTTGCTTGGCCACAAGAGCACATATAGCTCTTAGATGATTAGAACAACTTTGAAACCTCCAACAGCAACTATAGTGTTTTCCCCTTATAAAAAGACTGAGAGTAGGCCTCAAAAGGTTCCTCTTAGATGTATCATAAGAGGTATTCTGTCAAATATGTGAAAACCTTTGACTACTCTAATATGTGGTTGAAATGGGGGATGTGGTTCCAAGGAATTAAAGATTGAGAGTCACCTCTTTTTAACTATTACCATTTATGGAGTAAGAGCTACACTGTCCCCCATCTTCCCCCGCCCCCACCAATGCAGAAAGTTTGTTCTGTGCCATTTCCCTTTTCTACATCATAGAAAAGATGAATGGAATATCCCTGGGGAAAATCATTCATGTACTTCTGTCTATTTTTTGTGAAAAGCCCATTTTTTTGTCCCCTTGAAGATCCTCCATCAAATGTCACAGGGACTATGAAGACACATTGGAGATGGGAAATGATGGGTGCCATTGTTTTCTTAAGCATCTTTCATGGGTAAAATGCTGGGTAGAGAAACAAGTAATAGCTATGCATGCTCATTTTAGGATTCTACATTGCATTTTACTTTTAAATGGACTTCGTTTCTCCCATGAATCACTTTGTTCACATCAATTTGGATAGTGAATCCTATTCAACCATTAAGCATCCCATGGATGAAGCAAGCAAGTTTGGCTCTAGGTGGGAGCTAAATGAAAGGAGGGTTATGCACAGCCCGAGGTACTCTTGCTTAAGAACATAGTCTCTCTTTTAGATATTTACAGGTCATCAGTTTCTATTGAAAATGACTTTACATTAAGTCATTGATTTATGCGCTGGTGATGTGTGCCTGTGAGTCATTAGCCTTCTTCCCAGGGCTATTGGGTCACCACATATGACTTGTGAGCCTGGCTCCTATTTCCAGATAAACTGGGTAATGCTGATTTTAAAGAAGTGGCCCAAGGCTCATAGGCAGCACATTATATTGACACCTGTCCCACTGGAGAGTTTGTCCAGTTTGACTATGATCAGAATCCTTCTAGGTTCCTACAAGAATTTGGGTCTTCTTGGTCTCTCTCAGTTGTCAGGAGAGATGGCTTCTTTCTTCTCTCAGCTCATTAAAAGAGACTAGTAATGTGCATACACACTTTTGTTGATAATGGGAATTAGTTATCAATACTAGTAACAGAAGTTTAGGATTTATTTTTGTGCCCATGTTCCTTATACTTCTTTTATTGATTTTATTTATATTAGCTCTTTTAAGTGCTGGAATTTTAATCCAATAAAATTAGAAGAGCATCAATCTTTCTGACATCTGAAAGATCCACAGTGGCTCCCAGCCTGGCTAGAGCAAACCTGTGAAGTTAGTACTGATCATCAGTATTTGCTTGAGTGCCAAATGGGAAGCCAACCCCATCTATTCAGCCTTAACTAATTGAACCTCAAATAGATGATAGATAGATAGATAGATAGATAGATAGATAGATAGATAGATAGATAGAAAAGAAGAGAGGGGGGAGGAAGAAGAAGAGAGGCAGAAAGAGAAAGCTGGGGATTGAACTCAAAATGACTGTAATTCCAGCTATTCAAGAGGCTGAGATCTGAGGATTGTGGTTCAAAGCCAGCCCAGGCAGGAAAATCTGTGAAACTCTTATCTCCCATTAGTCACAAGAAAACCAGAAGTGGTGCTATGGCTCAAAGTGGTAGAGCACTCACCTTGAGCAAAAAGAGCTCAGGGACAGTGCCCAGGCCCAGAGTTCAAGCCTGAAGACTGACGAAAAAATAAGTAAATAAATAAAGTTTTACACTGTAACTTTTTTTTGCTTCTGTTATTGTTCTAATAGGGTCTGGCATATAAATTCACAATGATCTGAACTGTGATCATCTTATTTATACTAGCTGATATGAAAGAAACGAACTTTTATACCCAAGTACCTAGGATTACAAGGCATAAGCTACCATGCCCAGCTTAAAAACCAAGTATATTTTAAACTCAACTTTTCTAACTAACTCTAATAACTTTCTTCTTTTTAAACTGAGAGTTAATTTGCTTCATTTGGAGGAAACATGTAAAAAGGAATAGTAAATAGCTAATAGTAAATAACTAGTTGGGTCTTGTTTGAGATTACAAAAAGGGAGGTAGCACATGTTAATTTCCTTTTAACTAAATAAACTTTAAAAGAAGAACATGAAATTTAGAACAATATTGTGTGATTTTTTCAACAAAATGTCTATGAACAAACTGATTTATTTAAATGAGCTTTTGAAGCTATGAAGGTATCATATAGACAATCACACACATAAACAATCTCTGTTTGGTTTTTTCAGTACTGGCATTTGGGCTTAGGACCTTGTGCTTGCAAGGCTGGAGTCAAACTTTTGATCCTTGTTTATTACACTGGTTACGGTTGAGGTTTTTATGTGCATGTATATGGACTAGAATCTGTTTATTAGACTCTCCGTAGTTGCTGAGGTCAAAAGGGGGTTCTACTCCATTCCACTTTCCTCTTTGGACATGGATTATCTCAGACTTTGGGGCTCAGGCTTTTGCAATACAATTTTGGTTTGAAAGTACAAAGTTGTAAGGTTGTTGTTTTGTTTTTGCCAGCATGAAGGTTAGAACTTGGGGCTTGACAATCACTCAACTTAGTTGGCTTGTACTTTTATCATTTTAGCCATGCTTCCAGTCTAGCTTTTATTTATTTTGGAGGTGCAGTTTCTTGGATTTTTCTGTCCTGGCTGGCTTCAAACCCAGGTCCTTTGGATCTTAGTCACCTGAGTAGCTAGGATTACTTAGGGTAATAGATATAGATATAGATGAGATAGATATAGATACAGAGGTATATGTGTGTGTGTGTGTGTGTGTGTGTGTGTGTGTGTGTGTGTGTATGTAGTACTTCTTCACAAGAAATGAAGACTTCCCTTTACTGCCTGTATTACTTGGAAGAAAAATAATTATACATTCTGCTAACCCTGCAGTAAATGAAGAAATCATTGTGGATGGAACCCAGCATAAATCAGCATTGTCTTATTTACACACCGAGTAAGTCATTAGCAGCACCAGGGGAAAACATTAAAGACATAAAACCTCCCAGGGGCATACCTTCATATCCACTGCATTTCAGACATAACTCATACTAGTTCTCATTATAAACTACAAAGAATTTACCTTCACACATTAAAGATTGCTAAATATCTTTAACAAGCAAATAGCAGTTTCTCGCTAGACACATATTCTTATGCCCAAAGTATAAAAAGTATGGTTAGAATTAAGCAGAATAGATTTACTTCCATATAAGGTGTAAAAATGACTTGAAGATACTTCAGGAAAATCTTCAAAAAAGTGTAATTCTTTATTATTATGACTAAAATCTGATTAAAAGGGAAAAACTAGAAGATCCATCCACTGGTGTTTATTAATAAAAATAAGTAGAATGCTAGCCACATTACTGCCCATTTCTGTATCTAATATGGCAAGTATACTCCATCAATATACCATTTATGCATGAGAATACCAGAAAGTACTATTAAAATTTGATGGTGAAAAACCTGTCCTGAAGAAGAGCTTGGCCAAGGACATGCTGCTGTCATTGGAAGGTAATCTTTAATTGAGTTAAGCTATTACCTCTCTACAACTGCTAAACAAAAACAAGAAACAAACCCCCTCCCCCCAAAACAAACAGACAAACAAACCTAAACAAGGAGCTGTACATGCAGAGAAACTTTCAGTTAAGGACAGGCAAGGCCAAGCCCTATTCAGATTCAGACAAGGCACTTTGTACCATGGAGACAGGACAGAGCTTCTAAACTCTGGGCAGACCACCAGCGTCCCTACCTGCGGAGCCTGCAGATTCCCGTCCACTCCCTCCATGCGCACCCAAGTGTCCTTGCTCTAGCAGTCCATGCAGGTCTACCGCTTCTCCGACTGAGACTGATGGAGAATTCTCATAAAAGATAACATCTATCTCAGAGAGGCAGAACAGGAAATCATTCCTCAATAATCTAATCTGTCTTTAAGACAGTGCTACATTGAAGGATCGGCAATGATTTTGATACTAGTGAAAAGGAATATGTTCTGCCTAGAAGATGTTCTTGGTTAGTAGATGACCCCAGAAGAAGGGACGACAAATCCTGTTAAGCCAGCTGGGAAAACCAGAGAGCAGCTGGTCATCCTGAGGCTGAGAGCGCTTTGGAGAGGCTCAGACAATCTGCATTGCAGATAAGCCTCCCAGGGACAGCTGAACTCTTTTTACCCATTCAGCTCCCCCTCCACGCACCACAATGGCCTCAGGTGGTGTAATTTAGCGTGTGTATCATTTCCAGGCCTTCCTGGTGACCTTGTATAATACACAGTTCCAGCTTTTTCTCTTGCTGCTTTCCACTTGTCACTGTCCTTTATGTTTTGCTTTGGTGGTGGTGGTAGGTAAGGTAGAGTGAGCAGAAAAGAGGGAAACATAGTAAACAATATTGTGCTGTAATTACGCAATGCCTTCAAGGCTGCCTTTATTAGTCTTACCTTTCTTGAATGTTAAGCTTTATCTTCATCAGGTTTTATCATTTATATTATATATCCAAACTATGAGCAAAACACAGAACCCCTCTCTTATTTGCTAAGGAGGAGTAGATAAATATAAAGCTGGAGAGTCATAGTAAAATCACTACCAATTATATAGTTAATGCTTATGTACATTGAGTTCATTAATTCATTCAATAATCAAATAATATTAGTATTATCATTCCTGTCTCACACATTGGGGGGTTTGACAAATTCCTAATATTTTTATGTATATATTTCTTTTTAGTTATCCTTAAGTATTTTGTACCAAGGGGATTCAACTCAGAATGTCAGTTTATGAGTACAATGCAACTTGATCAGTGTCACTCCTTCCATTCTTCTCCCATCTCTTCCAACCTCCAAATTCCTAATATTTCCCACCTGCCATGTAAGGGAAACCCTCTATTTGAACCCAGATACCTAACTTCACAATCTACTTATTCACTACAGTATAAACCAGAATTTGTTAGATGCTTCTTGGAGCCTGCTGTACTGCTTGCAAAAAAAGAATAAATTCATAGATTTCACATATTTCAAAAATCTGTATTCTGTTGGGATAAAGGCAACTATAACAAAAGGCTTTTTAAATACAGTCACTTAAAACTTTTCTAAAATACTTGGTTTTCTAAGCATGTGTTCTCAGTGATAATTTCAGAATACTGTAAATACATGTCTAGCACATGATCTCAAAAATGTAAATATCTATTTAAAAGGCAAGAGCATATGTATGATTTTGGTGGACAAGAGAATGGATGGAATTTTGAAAATTGGGACTTGGGTTAGGATGCTAGTGAAATATGCTTTTTAGGGGAAGAGAAGAGGATACAGGGTAAGTTAGCAATGTTTGCTGAGCACCTGTTTGGTACCAGTTTATGAACTAATTGTTGGAAATCTATTGGTTATAGGGTAGATACTCATGGAGACTCCAGTTTCACAAGGGAGATGTGCTCATCTCATACATATAAGTAAGAGAAGTGTGGGAGCTATGAGGAGTGAGTACAACTAAAGCCTAGCTTAGCCCAAGGGATGAGAAAAGGCATGATGAAATCTGAGACGAGACCAGTCATCAGGACCTTGGGAGTAGAGAGGATAAGAAAGGGCATGGAAAGCCTTTAGTCACAGTGTATTCTGCTCCTCCTAAAGGGTGCTAGGGGAAGAATTAAAATAGATAAAGCACAGAAATATCATGACTCAATTATAATTTGAAAAGATTAGTGCAGCTATTACTATGTGTCTCATGGTTTCTACAGGAGAATGGATGCAGGAAGCTGTTGCAGCCCTGGGGATGGAAGATGAGGGATGTATGAACTAATTCAGTCCTCACGGGCAAATAAAAGTGTACGGGACTGAGGAGTACCTACGAAGTAGAGATAGTAGGACTTGGTAACTGGATTGGTAGAGTCTAGGAAACAATTGTAATTGTTTTCTTTGTTTGACTTTTGTTTGAGATGCCGATCTCAAAACAATACTAGGCCAACCTGGGTAGCTCAGGCTAGCCTAGAACTCATGATACTTTTGTGCTAGGATGACAGGCATGGGCTACTAGGCCTGGCTGGCTGGGTAAGCATTTTAATATAAAAGTGGTTTTATGTACATAACAATGATACTTGAAAGTCCTTGAAAGCAAATATAAAGTTGAAAATTGCTATACAAATAATGAGTAGGTTGGAATAAAAGTATCCCTAGCTAGTACTATCCTTAGCAAAACAGAAGTTTTGTATAAGATTGTCAGGTTTAAACTGGCTATTAAAGTTCCAGCCATTATGTCTGAATTCCCACACCCAAAGAGGAGAAGGGAATGATGGACATACTTCCTTTTAAGTTCATGGTGTAAATTTCACAAACAACTGCAGCTCATACCTGGCCAGCCAGCGAGTGGTCATAAGGCCAAGGGAGGATGGAATTTCAAATTCTATTCTGAAGAGAAGTGTGTGCCTTTGCATTCCAGAACAGCAATGGTCTTATTATTACTGAACAAATGTTGGCAGCAAAAGTAACCGGTATCACATTAATTATGGGCAAAGATACTAGGTATGGACTAGGAAAAAACCCATAAATTATGGCAGTCTTTTGTCACAAAAAAAATCAAAACACACCGAGATAAACTTGCTTTGAATTGGCACATTTTGCCTTTGTTTCCCAGTACACTTAAAAAAATTCATTTGCAGATTAGGTGGCATCTACATTATCGATTAAACATGCTGTCCTACTGCTACAAGGCAGTCCCAGTCCTAATATTGGAGCACTGTTGTTTATGTTTTAATTTTCTTTTATTTTAGTAGTGGCCATAAAATGCCAGATAAATACATACACATTCTTCTGGGAAAACACATGAATTTAAAGTATGTTATGCCACTAGACTCATGAACATTTAACTAGGCTGGTGACTTACCTTTGCAACCCTTCAACTTTAGGATATAATGAGCAACCACAAACAGAAAAGGAGGATGACAGGTTAGGCTACTGTGCATTTACCCTCAGCACACATCCACACCGATTTGTTTCATCCTTCGTTTGCTGCAACCTCAGTTTATTGTAAGGATAAAGACTGTAATGATACTGTAGTTAAATAGATTAAGGAAAACCCTCCTTTTGTCATCTACAAATGGTTTACCTGGATGTTGAAGTCAAAAGCTGCTAGAACTCCTAATTTCCTCTTTTCTTTTAGTATTTCTTTAATTTTTGCAATCAAGCCAACTTCACTCATTATTATTTGTGTGTGCTGGTACTGTAGCTTGAACTCAGGGCCTGTGTGCTGTCTATGAGCTTTTGTGCTCCACGTTGGTTCTCAACAACTGGAGCCACAGCTCCACTTCTGGGTTTTGGTAGTTAACTGGAGATTAGAGTCTCTCAGATATCTCTGTCTGGGCTGGCTTCAAACTGTGATCCTGGCTTCTTCATTGATTTAAAGAAATAAAAAATGATGAAGACATAGAACAGAGAGTGAGACAGTACATCTGTAATGCTAGCTATTCAGGAGGTTTAGGTAGGAGGATCATGATCTGAGATCAGCACAGGCAAAAGTGTGAGAACTTCTATGAAAAATAAACTGAAGTAAAAATAAATAAATAATAAAAAGAGTTAGCAGGTGTGTTTCAGGTGGCAAAACATTTGCTTAGCAAGTAGGAGGCCTTCAATTCAATCCTCAGTTCCACCAAAACAAAGGCGGGTGGGGGTGGGGTGTTAGGAAACTCAATGAATAATAAGAATATATTTAGAAAATGACTTGAGGGCTGGGAAGGTGGCTCAGTGGTAGAGTGTTTGCCTTGCATGCATGAGGCCCTGGGTTCAATTCCTCAGCACTACATAAACAGAAAAAGCCAGAAGTGGTATTGTGGCTCAAGTGGTAGAGCAAGCGCTAGCCTTGAGCTGAATTGCTGAGGGACAGCAATCCAGGCCCAGAGGTCAAGCCCCATGAACGACAAAAAAAAGACATGAAAAAATACAGATATTTAGAAACTGACTTGAAGAAATACAGATGAAAGAAAATGGAATTTGTAGTACAAAAATCTCTCTCAGATTTGAAAGAAGGTTACCTACTCTAAAAATAAACATTCTAGTAGGGGGTGGTGGTACATACCTATAATCCAGCACTCAGTAATGAACTCTAGAAGATACTCTAGACATCACAGAACATTTTAAGTTGAGCCTAGAAAACTGAGCAAGAGGTTGACTCCAAAATAATGAGCTGAATGGTATGGTTTAAGTGGTAGAGCACTTGTTTAACAAGTACAAACCCTGACTTTAAACTTTAGTACCACCAAAACAAAGCAACAAATGCATATCTTTCCTAAATTAATCATGGGTTGGGCTTGGTAGGTCACGCCTGTAATCTCATCATTCCTGAGCAAAATATTCACAAGACCCCTTGCTCACCAGTAACTTGGCATAGTAGCATGCACCTGTTATCTAAGGTTCAGGAGTAGCTGAGATGGGAGAGTCATAGTTCCAAGCCAGCCTGAGCAGAAAGTTCAAGACATTCTCTCTATCTTTCTGGAGAAAGTTTGGCAACCATCTTTGTGTGCAACCATCTTTGAAGTTACAGTAGGAAACATAAAAGAGAAGGATCTCAATCCAGATGCAAGCCAGGACAAAAGTGACACCATCTTGGAAATAACCAGAGTAAAACAGGACTGGAGGCATGCCTCGCAATCTTGAAATCCTGAGTTCAAATCCCATTTCTACCAATAAAACAAAATCATGGAAAACTATTTAAAAGGAAATAAGAAAGACTTCTTGGAAACAAATATATAACTATCTAAATAATTTGAATCGATTGACAATATAATTGATTAAAAATAGGACTGATATGGCTAACAGAAAATTTAATGATCCTATTGTTGGTAAAAAAGACAAGATGGGTGCAAGAGGTCTGGCCCTCGAGGATAGAAATCCTCTAAACATAGAATGGAAGCTGGAGTAGTGAAAAAAATCAAAGAAAATCAGAGAGTTTTTCTGAGTTAAAAAGATATAATTGAAGGGTCTGTTTATCAAATGGTGAGAGTGACAAATCTTCCATTTGGATACATTGTTTTAAAAATGATGTGTCACAAAACTACTAAAACTTACGAGAAAGAAAAATCCAATGTTTTTCACAAAACAATGAGAACCTGACTGAAATCAGACTTCTTTTCAACAGAGGATGCTCAAATAAAATGAGACAAAACCTCATACCTGATCAAATTATGAATGAAGCAGAAGGACTCTGTGAAGATACTTTGGACATGTAAGAACTCAAATTTATCGGTGACCTGTCACACATGAATAAATGCAACTCCAATAAGTCAGAAAAAAACCACAAGAAACTATGACATAAGATAACCAAGAAAATGAATGTAACATAAAGCACAGATAAGCAAAATATGTTTATTGGGCCAAATATAGCTGTCATGTGGTTATATAAATAAAGTTTTATTGAAACAAAGCATGCCAATTCATGCACTCATTATGGCTTCTTTCATACGTGATAGTGGAAACAGAGGCTGGTATCAGATTGCATGCCTATCAAGCTGGGGGTATTTACTGTCTGCCCCTTTCTAGGAGAAGAGTATAGTACACAGCCTAGAAATAAAGTATTAGCTCAAAAAAAAATTAAGGACACTGAATCTTGACCATCAGGATATATCTACTTGAAAAACAGAAGTTGGGGTGACACAGGATTAAATTTACTTCTCAGTAGTTCTGATAATAGCATTTAATTCAAAGAGAAATATATTTTCTGATTCAATATAAAGAACAATTACCGTTTCAAAACAAAATATAGCCTAAGTAATGATAATATACAAATATCGTAAGTAATGAAGATGGAGAAACAGTCTTAGCATACTGAGTATCTGGCTTTTTTTAATTGTAGAAGCCAACAGATATTGTCCCAAACTAGGAAAATGAGCTGCACTATTTAGACGTAAAATGGCAATTAGAACAGCAATTGCTAAAATTACTAAAAATTACTAAAATCACTAGAATGTGAAAGTGGGAGTGAGGAAAAGAAGAAAATTTTCATTTTTTAGTCCTTTTGTTTGCTTTTAAAAAATAAATTTTCTGGGCTGGGAAGGTGGCTCAGTGGTACAGTGCTAGCCTTGTATGCATGAGGCCCTGGGCTAGGTTCTTCAGTGCCACATAAGCAGAAAAAGCCGAAAGTGGCTCAAGTGGTAGAGTGCTAGCCTTGAGCTGAAGAGCTGAGGGACAGCCCACAGGCCCAGAGTTCAGGTCCCACAAAATACTCAGTTTCAGAATCAGACAGACCAGGATTTCAAGCCCAACCAACGGGCAATTTGTCTTTGGGAAATATAATGAATCTAGTTTCTTTTTCAGTGAGATGGCAATCAAAAACTATTAGCAAGCTTTGTTTCCTTGGTTTTATTTTTTGTTCTTATTTGGTTATACACGAAGACAATTTATATAGCCGACCCCTAAAATGCACTAAATAAATTATTATTTTAATTACAAGTACAGTAGTAATGAGAAATTGTAGTAAGAAACTGAGTGTTAAGGGAAGTGAGGGATAAGGAAAGGACACTGGCTTCGAACACATGGGTGAAGGGTCTGGTCTGGTTGGGCTTTCCCAACATTAGTATGAACATTAGTATAATATATATAAAGTTTGATATTTAAAAAAGAATATGTCTATTGAGCCCTCAAAATGTGGCCACTAGGATCAAGTGAACTTTATTATTTTTAAATTGTTAATTAAGTTAAATTTAAATAGTTCCATTGGCTAGTGGCCATCATTTTTAATGAGCAGTTCAAACTCATGAGCACCACCAATGGGGACAAAGAAGGTAACAATGAAGAGGAGACATGTCCTCTGAGGGATGAATGTGGTCACTGTGGTTACAATAGGGAGAGCAGGAGAAGGCATTTGAGAAACCCTGACATGCTAATGACAAAAAAGATAAGAGTGATGGAAGAAAAATGAGGAAGAGGTGAGCCATGGAACCAAGGATGTCCTTAGAGGATGGATGTGTTTTTGTGTGTGTCTCTCTTGGGGCACTTAACTTCAATTTTAACCCTAACTCAATGATACCTGAATTTAGCACACTTGTTACTTAGGCTGTCCTGCCATATGTCTATCTATTTTGATTATATTTTATTGTCAATATGTAGTTGTTTAATGGAGCAGCCATTCAACACAGCAGTTTCTGAGAGCAATACATCACATCGTGATCCATGTCACCCGCTTCTGTCATTCTCTCCCATCCCTCCCAAACTCACTTCTCTCCTTAGTTTCCTTAATATTGTAGGATAGGCATGGAATTGAACCCATAGTATCTGGTTCCGTTTTTCTTTATTTTTTAAAAAAATTCCCTAATAAGAGTCAAACACATTGCCTGTTTAAAAAAATGTTTCTCCCATTTTCTGACATTTTAATCATTTCTTTGCTAGCCTGCATCCTTTAAAGTTCTTTACTGCTTATGGAGAAATCTGGTATAGTTGAACAATGGATTATTACTTCTCTGTCATTCAAATGCTTTTTAGAATCGATACAATTCCAATTTCTTTTTTTTTTGAAACTCTTTTTTTTGGGGGGGGATCCAGTCGTGGGGCCTGAACTCTGAGCTTGGGCGCTGTCCCTCAGCTCTTCAGCTCACGCTAGCACTCTACCACTTGAGCCACAGTGCCACTTCCGGCTTTTTTCTTTTTGCTTATGTGGTACTAAAGAATGGAACCCAGGGCCTCATGCATGCAAGGCATGCGCTCTACCACTGAGCCACCTTCCCAGCCCCAACAATTCCAATTTCTGTGATGTATTTCGCATTATCTTTTAGTATAGAATTGTTTAATCATCTCAATAATAGCTAGGTTACTGTTACTGGAATTTAAAGGGATCCATACCACATGAATGCAGGACTGAAACGAAGTGAGTCTCTGTGGGAATGACAATGCAAGCCATTTAGTACAAGTCACCAATACCTTGAGCAGATTCTTTATTTCAGCAATGGAGCATTACTAAAATACTCCAGATTTAGGACAATACACTCATTTATCTGCTGTGACTACAAAAACAGTAGAAAATACAATGTTCATAGTCAGGGCAAGCATCGAAACCCAGATGCATAACTTTCCAACAGATGTGAGTAGGTCATTTGCATTATTCTTCAAAATTTGGTTTTGGCATCTGGAATAAATATGACAATAAGGTCTGCCCTTCTCAGTTCATAGGTTGTGAGTTATTTTTTGCTACTGAAATACCCACTTTCTTATAAGAGAAAAGGACAGCAGTCTAACAAGAGTTAATGACTTATTCAGGATCATAACTTCTATGTGATTTTTAACATTTTCTCATGATTAGGTCTCATATTGCCTCAAGTATAAATATCATCCTGAAAAGGCAATCATTTTAGGGATTTCTGCCCCCACTATTTAAAGTACAGACCCATACCCAAGGTTCTATTTTTAGAATTATAGAATAGCACAAAAATATATCTGCAGTTATGCTCAAAATTGTGCTATTCTGAAGTTCCTAAACACTGTATGGGGGAAATCATTAATGCCTATGTATGGTATCTTATTCTCTGTATGACAGAGCTATGAAATTTACCATGAGGAAATACTGAAAAATAAGGAAACTTTTTGGAAACCTAAATCCAACCATTGTTCACCTTAGTAATAAAATGAAGATCTTTCCAACATGGAGCATCATCCCCTAAGTTTCTACACATTGTGAAGAAATGCACTTTGGCTGTTAAACAGAGTTGCTTTAACAACTGCCAGGTACACATCAATATACATCCGTTTTCATCCAGAGTCATTGACACTTGGAAGGAATTTTAAGACAGGTGAATTCAAACCATCTGAGGAAAGCCAAGTGGAATCTAACAAGGATTGATTCAGACTTTTTTTCTTTTTTGATTTCTCTTTCTCTCCTTTTCTTTTTCATTTTGAGAAAAAGACAATTTGTCAGGAAGGCCAGAGATGATGATCCCATGCTACTCTAAGACTCTTAATGATTAGGTAAAAAGGCATCAACAAACATTTTTGGAAATCTCACCAATTCTAGCTTGACTAAGAAAAAAAGAACAGCACTGTCCTACAGAAAGATTAGCCTTACACTTCACACAACACACACACACACACACACACACACACACACACACACACACACACACCACCTTGCCTTATCATTTGAATTAAGTGCCTTTTCTGTAGACAGGGTGAGTGAAAGGGCATCCATGACTTAGGATCTCTTTTAAACAATTTCCTAAGTACTCTTAGAAAAATGTCATGAATCAATTTAAGTTGACTTCTGTTCATATGAAATTATTATTTCCATGGAATTTTTAATTTCAAGTGTCTAAGGTTTAACACATGTAGTGTTTAACATATGCAGTCATAAAATAATAGTTATAAGTCTAGAGATGTGGTCATGGCATTATCTAGAGAGAAAACTAACCTTTAACCAAGGGATAAATGCTAATAAGGTGGAGAAACCACGGATGTTTAATATATATTTGAGCTGCTCTTTCTTGATGGGTATGTATGCTATGGTTGTTATTTCGTAGATAGTTTACAGTGGTATGAAAGAACTCAAACAGATCAATGACCCTAAGTTCCTGCAGCTAAATTGGAAGAGTTTCAGTCTAGTACTTGAAGCAGAAAGATAACATTCTTTCTGGTGGTATATTATACCTTCTTTAGGACCCCTTTGCCCTCTTGAATACTGAGCTGTCTACAGACCTGTTTATGTATCCCTGTACAGTTCTAAAGAATTCTGTAAAGGAAATCAGGTTGCTGTCATCAGACTGAAGTCAACCTATCAAAGAGAAATGATTTTGCTAGAATAAAAGCATTCCTTAAATCAGACTCTATCTTTAAGAATTCTCTGTGGCTCTAAGCAGTTACCAAAGAGTTGAATGAAAGAAAGTAACATGTGGAACCCCAAAAACTTGACACAAAGGAGTGAAATGGATGACAAGGGAGAAGGAGATGGAGAGTCTCTCAGTTCAGTAATGTGATGAACAACCAGGCAGACATGTGGGCTGAAAGTCCAAACAAATCAATGCAGTTAATGAACAGTGTTGTATTTAAGAAAGTAGGACAGGGTTATATAAAATCACAGCCCCAAACCTGTGCCACAAAAATTCATTATATGGTATAATGAAGTGTGGAGTAGAAGCAGAAAGAATTAAATGTCAGTAGTGCATTAATCTGGTTTAATGGATCCTTTATAAAACTGGCTGTAATTGAACAAGCTCAAAAGCAGAGGCCAATTCTCATCACCAGAGATGTTTACGAGTATGTAATCTTCCTATACAAAGAGAAGAGTTCACATTGGACTTGCTCATAACAACCATTTTCATTATTTCTAATTCTTTTTGATTGGGCAGGGTGCTTTTGCCTTCTAATATCTTACTAATGAAAGCAAGACCCAGCAACATCAAAATTACCCGGAAACTTGTCAAAATACAGAACTTCTGATCCCTTTTCCAAACTATTGACTCTGGATTAGCATTTCAACAAAATCTCTTTAATGTCTGGGAAGTAAATCTGTTAGCATACACTTTTCTCCCCTCTTATAATCTTTCCTTGCATGACAGCCTAAGTAGTCATCTACCCATATTACTTATCAATCCACTAATTATTTCTCTCCTCTAAAAGGTGGGATCCATGAAGACAGGAAGGAAGTATGGATGTTGGTGCTCAAAATATATTTACTGAAGGAATAGTGAATTTGCCTGTAGTCTAAGACAAAGTAGTCTAAATGACTACTTTACTTCACCATGTAAAAGGTCTGCAAGTCTTTATGTCTTGCTCTTTTTCTATAGGTGCATTTTGCTCGCCAACCTCAATTCCTTGTCTGTACTCTTTATCATCTTTACATTAAGACTCTGTTCTAGAAATATGTTTCTCTTCTGCTTACATATGCAGATCCCTTTCTGTCTGACCAATCTATCCCTTGGGATTCCCAATGTTTAAAAACAAAGGCAATGGTGTCACTACTTCCTTGGCTTCTATTATTTATCTCTTTCCTTTGAGTCTTGGGCTTGTTGTTTATTTTCAGATGGTTTCCATACCTTTGCTTAGTTGTTTCCTGCATAAGATCTTGGCTCTATTTCTATAATATGACTGATTTGGATTCAGATATTTAGCTAATCTCCAAATATGTGCAACCCTATGGGGGTTTTGTTTCTTCATTCATAAAGTAAGTATAAGTCTTAGTGATAAAAATGTCTGCCCCAGAGTGGGATATGGCAAGTGCTAATATACTCTCATATTCTCCTTTTTTGAAGAAAAGTCAAAGTTCATTCTGGTTATTACTATTAATATTTAAGTAGTTGTACAAAAGGGTCTCAATTAAAAAATGTCAGTTTATGAGTACAATGCATCTAGATCAATGTCAACTCCTCCTGAAGGCTCATTCGGAAATCAGCAAATTTTATGTAGCCATGACTTTGACAGAACAGAATAATGATTTTATTGTTCTGAGAACATTCATAGAATAAACTTTGAACTATTGGGTAGGCTTAATGTTTAAATGATTCCATTGCAGTATTAGGATAATAGTAAAAAAAATTAGGAAAAAATGCTCAGTGTCTGTGTGTGAGAATATAGATGGGAAAATATTCTAAGAGTTGCCTAAATTACTGTCAAATTAACAGAGGTGGAATTCAAACATGCTTCCCTGGGTCCTGATGAGGAAAATTTAAATGCAATAAGATAAAAAAAAGCCCAATTGTTCAAAAAGTATTACCTCTAATCTCTGTATTATAAATTTGTGAATGTTTACTACTTTCTTCCTTATAGTCTTCTTAATTTCATCAGTTTTATAAAATATGAAATACTGTTTTTATATTATTGAAATAATAGATAGTATAATATTTTTATTATTCTCATTTTTTTCTGGAGAAATTTAGTATTAACTTTGTTCTCTATTACACTGTCTGTCTTGTTTCCTAAAGAAATAGTCTTCCTCCAACTTTGTAAATTCTGGTCTCATTCTGTATCTATAGTGTGGATACGCCCACAAATTTTTCACTCTGGTTTGGAGCTCATTATCTTTCTTGGTAATGTCATACCTATCTATTTATCTGTAATAATTTTGCTGGTCACTATGGGCTGGTATGACATCATTTATAGTACTATACTTGAGAAAGATAGAGAGGCCTCCTCTCTACTACAATAGATACTTGGCTGAAGACATGAGCAATAAACAATGTGAAGTCTGGATGTTGTATTCCAGAATCATCCATAGCAAAGCTCATGCTGCAGTGGAAGCGAAAGGGGAGCTTTCAGAAACTCTTTCCCTTTCAGCTTAAACCCAGAGAGGTCATATCTCACATAACCTAGAGAAATTTCTACACATGGTTCTTCTTTTCTACCCAATATTATTTTTTCTTACTAATTACTAACTAGAAACATATGAGCAATATTTTAGCAAACTACAAAACAGCAAGAAGTACCTAATGTCTGTTTCACAATGTGTCATTTCATGAAAAGCAAAAGCAAAAAATAATGACAGAAAATGCTGATTGATTCAAATATCCATTAAACAATTAAATAAATACTCAGGAACTGTTGTGGCCCTGACACTACTACATTTGTTAAAGAGATGAGTGGAAGAAAAATCATAAAGCAATTTACTAATGTCAAATATTGGTTAGAAATATCATGGTGTTGACATCTGGCTCTGTTAAAAATCAATTAATCAAATTTTGTTTGGCCACCCTAATAGACTATTTTAATAAGGGTTGTTTTATTGCACACAATGTTGGTGCACCCCTAGATGAATTTCAAAATGGTTCTGGAAATGCAGGCAACAAGAACTTCTTGGTTAGGTCATGTGCCACCTCTCTAATACCCAGACAAATCACGACAAAGTTTATTCCTATTGATAATATATTACAGAACATTGTTTGTACTTAAATAATTTCATAGATTTCCAGTTCTTATATCAAGGTTCAAAATTAACATGATGACGATGAGTAAGTCTCAATATAAGGAAACAGGCCATGAAATGTATGCTATATGGATTTAGATAAGAATATACAAATGGATTGCTTTTTCTACAACATTTTGAAAATTTTTCCCTTACTCTGAGTGAAACCTTCAAAAAATTGGTCTCTAGAGTTTTTACAATATCCAGGAATCACAACAAATCTTGTTTGGAGATTTCTTATGCAAAATAATGAATAATTTCTGAGAGGAAAATACTTTCATCTGTCTCTAAGACTCGAATATGTTCAATATCTGATATAACTCAGTTTCCTTTTTAAGAAAGGATTTATTTTTAACAGATTTAATTTAACAGTTAATTCTCCAGTTCACAACTCCTATGTGATGCTGCCTATGCTCTGGAAGGCTATGGACAGTGTCAGCTGTCCCTTTTCTTTCTTGCCCAGTAATACCCACAGAAGCTGAGATCTTCTGAAATGCTCGTGGAGTGAATACATTAAAGTCCTCATGATTACACATTGCGGAGAAAATCAACCAAGGACAATGCATTCGTCTCCCTCAGTTGCCACCAATACTTCACAGGTAAACACCCAGAAACTTATGGTAATTTAGGCAATAGTTGACCACTGAAACTACCCCTTTTTTATAAAAAATTCAAAAAATACTAAACTCACTGTATGAAATATTTTGGATTGTTTGTCTTGAGGGGAAATATTGTCTGACTTCCAAGAGTGAAGATATATTATTGATCTTCTCAGTAAGGCAGAAAATGTCTTCCATTTTAGTAAAAGGCAAATTAAAATAGAGAATTTATGAACATGAACATATGTTGAAGTCAAAGATATTGTCAGAGAATTAGAGACAAGGCAACACCCATAATTTCCCTCTGAAATCAATATACATCCTGATACTGAATTTGAAAATTAGTATTTTTTATGTAAAGCATAAGGCCCAGGATCAATGAATTCATGTGCTCTCATGCAAGATGAAGGATTGCTTTCTAATGTGGTCAATTCTGAACCCATGAGATAAAAAAAATGGCTCATTTAAGAACTAACAACCTTGGCCTTTCCATATATCTATTGTTCAACATGAAAACATCATTGAAGAAGTTACTGTATATGATTTGTAAAACGCAATAATACTGAGTCATTCCTGGGCTTTAGTCTCTACTATTCATTTCACTGGGAAGGGTTAAGTCATTTCATGTAGTCTTTATAAAAAAATTCACTTATCAACAGAAAGCCTTTAGATAAAACCATAATTTAAAATATCTTAAACTCAAATAACTAATTTTCTTTAGAATATAGAAATTGGGGCCCTAAAAAATCCTGTTTCAATGGCAAAATCCAAATGATAAAAAATGAGTCAGACATGTTGATATTTCTAACTAATTTGCAACTCAGACAAAAAAGAAATCCTTTTTAAATACATTTTTCTAATCAAAACATCCTTGGCTTGCAGTTATCTATATAGTAAAATTACATGGCATAGGTGACGATCAATATAGCTTTATAATAAAAAAACAACATAAAGAGAACCACTGGAATAAAAAACATCACAATTCTCCCTGATTTTCCGTTATTTAAACATCTAGACAAAATATATCATACCTTTTAATTTTCTGAGTGAGTAGTTCCCAATTAATACTTCCTCAGTTAGAGACGAGAAGCTGAAGAATCTACCGGAACAAAAGAAAAAAAAAGTCCACATATACAGATTTGTTAACTGAATATCAAAAAAAATGTCACTCACCATTAATTATCTTTACATTCAGAAAATAAATCTATTCCTTGAGATCGGAAATAAAACACATTGCAGCACACGAACCTTTCAGTTCAATGGCGAAATTTAAAGCATTTTACTCCATGATCACATAAAGCAGATCCTTTGAAAAATGGATTAAACATAAAGCCAAATAGAATAAAACTGCAAAATCCTCCCCAAACCATTACCCGTGCATATGCAGCAATACCCTGAGTCTAAGAATTGCTGCAGAGCCTTCTCCGGGAGCCGTTCCCAGCTCCAGGCAGACGCAGTGTGCAAGCCACCAGCTCCTGTCTCTGTGTGTTGGCGAAAGGGAAGCTGCAAATTAGAAAAAGTCCCCGCAGTGGCGAGAAGGAAAATAAGGCGAGTGGGAGAGGGAGAGAGAGCTCACTAGCATCAGAATTTTCGAGAATGATGACAAGCCACTCCGCTCCGCCATCATTCATTGACAATGGGCTGCCGCCCTGGCTTACGATTTAGTTCTTCGCCATCAGGGGATTCTGGTACCAAATGCCTGACAGGCATTTTAATTGCCTCCATCCAAGTGTGTCCCCAGGAGTCGAGTCTCTAAGCCTATGAATGTCATCATATGGTCTCCTTTGTGTTAATGCTACACACACACACACACACACACACACACACACACACACACACACAGGTTTTCAGGCATACAGGATTACAAAATAAGCTATAAAAACTGGACATGACTAAATGATAGTTTATGGGCTTTGCTTTTATTATCTGCAAGAAGACATCAGTGATTCTTTGATGTTTTATAATTGCTATCTAAATACAAAATTTAGAAATCATTGCACATTGCCCATTTGCATTCTCAAATAAATGTGTTCATAAAGATATGTGTATTCTTATGCATAGTTCTCTGAAGAAAATTCAATCCCTTGGTAACTACGATAATTACACACTTGACAATTTTCCTTACAAGGAAGAAAGCTAAAACTAAAAAACAGAGAAAAAAACTAAGAAACCAAGGGTTGATAAGTGATTTCTGTGAATAATCTAGTTTATTGTGGTCCCAGTCCAAACAAACAAACAACAACAACAACAAAAAGGTGGCTTAAGTACTGGGATTTTGCATTACCCCACGATCAATAGAGAGAATTAAATCTCTCATAATCCACCTCTTCTGCATGTGAGCTACTGAATTTAACAGTTGAATATCCCTAGTTTACCATGCCCCATATGTAGGGAGGTTAAGTGTAAATAATTCCCTGCATTTATTTCCTTGAGAAAAGCGAAGGAGAAAAGGTTAATAAATTAATTTTTATGGCTTTGTGAGCATCCTGCACAAGTGAATGGAGTAAAATTCGATGTGTACCAAAAGGGCCAGCTGTGAAGAGGGAGCTTGCTGAGAGGAAGCATTACCATGGTTACCAGAAACAGAAAGAAGGGGGAAAAAAACCTACCACGTGGTGATGATAGAGGAGAATGAGACTACAGTAAAGGAAATTTAGAGACAAAAAGGTATACTTCAATTTTTCCTTCTTGAAAGAACTGGCTCCATACATTTCTATAGCAGATTTTGAATTCACTGAGGCTGCATTCTCCTGTCATTGCTCTTCCATGTATTTTCATTGATCACTAGCTAATTTTTTGCTTTCATGAATATTCAGATTTTGGTTTCTTTGTATGAGATTGATCCTGCCACTCCTTCTCTCTGTCCATAGGTTGAATTCATGAAGGTGACTCATACTCATTACAGCATATAGGTGAGAAAGAACAAAACCCAGGGAATTTGACTAAGGTTATAAGACAGACATACCAGCCTGGCCACTAAAATCAGTCTACTGTTCAGCTTCTTTCAGCAAGGGAAATTCTTTCCCTCCTCTCATGCTACTTAAAGGTAAAACTGACTCCAGTAACGTCTTTTGTCTTTGATAGTGTAAACTTTTCACTTGCTAGAGCAATAGTCTTTCTTTTGAAAAACACAATTGCAATCATTCTGATAACTGGCCTAGCTTAATATCTGTGCTAGGCTTTATTTGTGGTCTGAAAAATCTGGAGTAATTATGTCAGCAGTTGTTCTTTCATTTCTAGTCTGGAAATCAGTTGAAAGACAGTCTGATTGCCCTTTTATGGACCTATCCTTTTGAATCTTAATAATCATATACTGAGTTCTCTATCATCACTGGCATCGATCTTTCTGTAAGCATGAAACTGGACAATCAAATTGAATTATCCTCCCCAGACTCCTCCTACCTAGAGAGGTTGTGAACCTTCCTCAGGTGATCTGAAACAATAAGGCTGGTAAGGCTGGAAATTGAGAACCCAGGTATAAGTGTGTGTGGGGGGGCAGGGGGGGGGGAGCCGGAGAGGATAAATAAATGAATTTAAAAATAAAAATCAACCACTGGGGGGCGCAATATTTATTAAAATGATTGAACTACTCAGTAAAAATTGTGACTAAGATTTTGACCTTGTTTTTGCTTTCTTTCAAAGGTTTTCTTTCAGGGATAGAAATGGCACACCATATTCTTTTTTTTAATAGCATTTTTATTGTGATTAGGTGATTACATAAATTTCACAAATTTCACAGTATTGTGAGACAGTGATATTTAAAGTCACAAACACATTCTAACCTTCATGGGACAAATTGTCTTTATCGTGTACACCATATCATGTCTTTATCAGTACACCATATCCTTAACATGAACAAGGTCCTATATTTAATCTCCATTACTAACGATCCAAAAATATTTTTTCTTTCAATGTTTAATTCTTATGGCTCCTTGATTTTCAGATAATTCATCTATAGGAAGGGTTAAGCTTCCTAACTCCATTCCTCAGCTATAAAAGGAATACATTACACTATATATATATATGTATATATATATATATATATATAGAGAGAGAGAGAGAGAGAGAGAGAGAGAGACAGAGACAGAGACAGAGACAGAGATTGCCAATTACAAGGGATTTTATTAATACCTTTTTTTTTTTTGGTCTGCATGGGGCCTGGACTCTGGGCCTGGGCACTGTCTCTCAGCTCTTCAGATCAAGGCTAGAGCTCTACCGCTTGAGCCACAGCGCCATTTCTGGCTTTTTCTGCTTATGTGGTGCTGAGGAATCAAACCCAGGGCCTTATGCATGCAAGGCAAGCAGTCTACCACTAAGCTACCTTCCCAGCCCCATTAATATCCTTTTAAATATTATCTGTGCTGAATGTTTATTTTTCTTCAGTGACTTAAGACAATATGATGAGTTTCTTTTTACAGTGAATGTTTTATTTTAATATACTATCATCAATTAACTTAGGAACACACAATAAATTATATATAAGACTCATTTAAATATGAATCACATTCTATCAAGATGCTATCAAGGACAAATAATAGTCATGATCAGTTAAAACAGCATCACTTGTGAAAGCATTTAATACTTTCTCAGTTATTTAATTTAATATTTAAGTACACTTTGTTCTATATATGGGTTGATATGTTCTCTTTTTTTGTCTTATTTTGTCTAAATGAAACAAGCACTATTTGTAAAATATGCCCTTAAATATGTCATATTCTAAAAGCAAAAGGTAACAAATAATCAAATGACCTTAAATATGTCATATTCTAAAAGCAAAAGGTAACAAATAATCAAAAGATTTCCAAGGATTTTTAGAATTTTTTCATATTTGCTTATAAGCTGAAATGGCATCTTCCTTACCCTTCCTATTTTAATCTTTGGCCTTAGGGCCAGTCTTGAGTTTGCTTGGTCAATACCTGTATTTCAGAAACTGAGAAGTTTTAAGAGTGAAAGTGAATATCACATTTCCTCCTCAAGGAACTTCAGTGGAGAGAAGACAGAAGTAAACAGAAACCTACCTCCACATCTCTTTTTTTCTTTGGATAAGACACTGACTCTGCCCCTCTGTGACAGCTGCTCTCTCACAAGAGCTGGTTTCTAAGGATCAAACAGAACTATAATCCCTGATTCCCTTAGTGGCTTTTTGCTATGACCTTTTTTTCCATAGTATTTTTCACTGCTTATGAGTTTTTCATTGTTACGTTTATTTTGTTCCTGCTAGTTCCACAGGGCTAACAATCCGTGGCACATTCCAGATCATTACAAATTAACAACTCCAAAAGCTGTTGATTTTTTTTTCTCTTTTAAAGGAAGTAGATTCTAAGATTCAGTAAAGGTACTAAAAACCTTCAAGATATGTTTCTTTTAGTACCAGGTCTCTAGATTTCAACAACAACAAAAAAATGTTTTGTTTTTCTGGGTTGGTGTGATGTCATCAGTAAAAGTTACATGTTATAAAAAACATGGAATTAAGTGATGAGGAACAGCTCTCAGAATTTCAAAGACAGGTGGGTACTGCTAGGCTGATGCATGTAATCCTATCTATGAGGAAGCAGAGATCTGAGAATTGAGGTTTGAGCCAGCCCTAGTGGGAATGCCCTTGAAACTCTTCTCTCCTATTAACCAGCAAAAAGCTGGAACTGTGGCTCAAAAGATAGAGCACCAGCCTTGAAAGGAAAATGTCAGTGAAGAGTATAAGAAGTTCAAGTCATAGCCAGCACGCACACACACTCACACACACACACACACACACACACACACACACACACGTATGCATGTGCACACCACACACAGAAGTTTCAAAGATAATCACTCATCACAAGAAGATAAATTTATATAAATAAATAGATCACATTATTTTCTTAATACACTGTAAAAATCATTAATTCATACCATCTACAAAGCTCAGTTACCAATGATCAAAGGTAAAATAATGTTGAGAAGTCCCATAAAGGATTTTGACACCAGATAACAGATGAGAGATAAAATTACTTCCTCCAAAATAGGAACCTGAATCACTCACCTCCTGTCCAAAATTTGTTTGTGATGATTGGAAATTAAGTGCACTGATTAGCCTTTTGTGCAGACAATGTTTTGTTTACTTTTACTAGATGCTATGTGCCACAGCTAGACTATCAGAGTCTAAAAATAGAGTGATATTGTCCAGGCCCTGAATTCTATAAATATTTCCCTGAATTTGAATTTATTTTAACCACTTTTTGTACACACAATAAAGCAGAAACTATTTTAACCCCAAATATTCAGTATCTTCAATGAACTTATATGAAATCAGAAATAAAGTGTGTTTATCAAAAAATAAAACAAAAAGACCAAATTGATGTTAAGGGTCATTCAACATAGGGGCTTCTTGATTTCTGCTCACAAAGGATCGGGCTCATGGTCCTCCTCTTTGTGATAGTCTATCCTCCTGGTGATGACAGGCTACCACCCAATCATTGTGCTTTCTCTGTAGTTAGGATAACAGGTGTATGACTGCACCTAGACATTCAGTGGGATGAGGCTTGTGAACATTTCTGTCCATACTAGCCTTGAACCATGGCTTACAAATTTCTGTCTTATGTGGCTAGGATTAGAAGTTTGAGCCACTATGATCAATTTCCACTGTGATTTTGTATAGACTTAGCCTGGAGTGGGTAGCATGAATTTATTCAATCGAGAGAGTAAAGGGTTGGCAGGGTTCACCTTCTAATTGCTGGTGAATCAGTCTTTAACCTTTCTTGGTTATGACAATAAGAATTTGGCTTTCCAATTTCATTTTAAATTTCAATATGGATGATTTTCTTTAAATATCAGTATATTCTTATGCAAATAGACATATGGAACATATTTCAAACTATCTTTGGATTACACACCATTCTGAGCCTCAGAAATAGTCACATTTCACCAGGCAATATTGTTTTAAAAATAATTTGCTCTTATGTCAACAGTGATTTAGTTGAATTTTCAGAGTGAAGCAAATCGGATAATAGAAACAGAGGAGATAGTTTCTGCTTGTTAGCTTTCATTAAAAAAACAACATTTGACAGCAGATTCGTGAATAAGCTTGCTGAAAAGCTATTTCTTTCTATGTCATTACCATTTAGCTGAAGAAATGGCTATAACTAAGTTCTGCTCACATACTTTCAGCAAAGTAAACTGCAGCTCATTTCTTTTTTTTTTAACTCCTTTTCTGAGACAAGGCTATGTAAAGTGCAATAATGAAAAATAATTATTACTTCATTTCATGAAGTCATAATCTCATTTTACTTTAAGAACGATGCTGGAAATACAAACACTCCTCAGCAGTTGAAAATAAAAGAACTGTAAGAGAACAACTGGAGCTCTCTCATGTTACTGGTGACAGTGCAAATTAGAGTAAGTATTTTGGAAAACTACCCAGTAAAACTAAATGTATGTTTACCCTAGGACTCATCAACTTCACTTCTAGATAGATACTCAACAGAAATAAGTACATAGGTACACCAAAACACATTTACAAACATGTTCTTAGTAGCTTTATTCATAACAACATAAAACTGGAAGCTACCCAAATCTTCATTCACAGGAGAATGGATTATGGTATATTCACATAATAGATTACCGAATACAGAAGGAGAAAAGAAAAGATTATTTTGACTAACTCTGTGAATCTCACAGTCATAATTATGAGTGAAAGAAGCCAGACCTAAAGAAAGGATGTACTTTGTAATTACACTTACCTGAAGTCCAAGAATAGACAAAAATTATACTAAGAAGTTAGAGTAATACTTACTTCTGTGGGGAGCTGGAGGAGGGATGGAACTGGCTGGAAAGAAGTATAATGTTTTGTAGTCTGAGATAATGGTGACTTGTAAAGATTTATTCTATGAGATGTACCAATAACTAATAATAAATATAATGGTGTCATTGGTTTGGAAACTGTTCGTAACACGTTTTAGAATCTGTAGTGAGTATCATTCAAACAATTTCTGGTACTTTCCAAAATGACCATGTAACCGTGGTTAATCATGCAGCCATGTAACTACACTACTGCATAAATGAAGGTGGTACGATGTTTACATGAATGTTAGTGAGTTATAAAGGAACATTTTTTTACATTGGGGTTTGTGGGGGGTGCACGCGTGCACACGCACATTGGAATTTGGACTCAAAAGCTTTGCACTTGTCAGGCAAGCATTTAACCGCTTGAATATGCCTCCAGCCCTTTTTATTCTGGCTATTTCTGAGATAGTAAGCGTCATGTTTTTTTGCCTGGACCAGCCTAGCTCTTGGTCTTCTTATTTATGCTTCCTGCTGCAGCTGGGACATGTGCTGCCACACCCATCTTTTTCTCTTGAGATGGGACCTCATGAACTTTCTCCTGGGCTGACATCGAACCACAGTCCTCCCAATATCTACCTCTAGAGTTGCTAGGATTACAGGTGTGAGTCACTGGCACCTGGCAACATTGACTTTTCATAAATAAATGGCAACTGTGAAGTAAAATAACAACAAATAAAAAAACCAAATGTATATTTTAGGAAGATATCAGTAAATGATAGTATTTGTCTTGCAGCAACTCCTACTGAACTACGCTATTATGACCCCCCAAAAAGAATAAATAAGACACTTTTAACAGCTCTTTATGAAAGAAAGAAAATATTTGCCTTGTGATGATAGCTACCATACTTGATAGCTTATTTCAGGCATGGTCTTTTTCCTCTTTAACCTAAGACTTTTAATCCATCTTAAAGTTCTGCCTCTTTCATAATGGCTCCCAAAATCCCCATAGCACACAGTGCCACAGAATTCTTTCCTTTCTCATAACAACAAACAAAAATAAATGAACAAAAATTTTAAGTCAGAATTTTACTCTAACATCATATTTATGAAATCGGGCTGGTATTCAGTTAAGGACCCATTGAAAAAGCATAAGGGCTGGAGCTGTGGCTCTGTGACAGAGTGCCTGCCTAGCAAGTTCAAGGACCTGATCTAAAATCAAATCCCAGTTCAAAAGGAAAAAAGCATAAGATATGCTTCCAATCTAAATGACTAAATATCTACGATGTACATTGTTTTATTGAGTTATATATATGCATTTTACAAGGAAAATGGCTTAATTAGGTTTAGTAATAATATGCTCAAGGATACATAACTGGTATTTGTGTAGCAGAAATTCAATCCCTGGACCTCTAATTAGTTATTCAGTCTAACACTTAGAAAGTATCAGAAGAAGAAGAGATAAAGTAATCAGAAAACTAAGAATTTTCCATTTACACTTATAAGGCATTGGAGGAGGAAGAGAGAAATTAAACATAGAATGAAAAATTTTCCATTTTAAGGCAGACTACATATTATATAAGTAGGCTGTGAATAAAAGATAAGACTAGAAATATAGGTTTTACTTTCCCAATAATTTCAGATTCCTTCAGTTCATATTTAAGTAATTGTATATATCTGAGCATAAGCATTTCTACAGCTGAACAAAAGACATCACAATTAATTTTCAATCTTTCTGGTGTATTTTTATTATTTTTTGGGGGGGGGTCCGATCATGGGGCCTGAACTCTGGGCCTGGGCGCTGTCCCTCAGCTCTTCAATTCAAGGCTAGCACTCTACCACTTGAGCCACAGCGCCACTTCCGGCTTTTTTTCTTTTTGCTTATGTGGTGCTGGGGAATCGAACCCAGGGCCTCATGCATGCAAGGCAAGCGCTCTACCACTGAGCCACCTTCCCAGCCCTATATTTTTATTTTTTATTGCAGGAGAGTCTCAATATCTAACCTAGGCTGGCCTTAAACACCCATTCTTTCTTCCTAGAGCCTTCTAGATACTAAGATTACTGAAGTATGCTACCACATATGGCTTTATACTCTATTCTTCACAAATAATATAGAGTCATTTGAGCGAAATACACTTACAGCTGTTGCTTTGTTGGTTTGTGCCCGAACTAGGTTTTGAACTTGGGGTCTGTGAGCTGAGTCTTAGCTTAAACACTCAAGGTTGGCACTCTATCACTTGAACCTCAGTTCCACTTCTGGATTTTTGCTTCTTTTCTTTTTGTCAGTTGTGGGGCTTCAACTCTGGGCCTAGGTGCTGTTCCTGAGCTCTTCAGCTCAAGGCTAGTGCTCTAGCGCTTGAGCCACAGTGCCATTTCCAGTTTTCTGGTGGTTTATTGGAGATAAGAGTATCATGGACTTTCCTGTCTGGGCTGGCTTTGAACTGTGATCCTCAGATCTCATCAGCCTCCTGAGTAGCTAGGATTACAGGCATGAGCCATTGGTGCCCAGTTCGGTTTTTTACTTCTTAATTAGATATAGGAATCTCATCATCTTTCCTGTCTGGTCTGGCTTCAAAACTATGATCCTTGTATCACAGGTTCCTCAGTAGTGAGGATAATAGGTTTGAACCACTAGGATCCAGCATTTATTTGCTTTTAATGGTGTTCCTTGTTTGAAATATGGACTTTTTACATGTGTTTTAAGTACAATGTTGAAATTAACCCATATATCACTGTTATTCTTGTATCAGCTTAGAAATGATGAAAAACCACAGTGAATCTTAGTGTATCCAAAAGATTATATCAACATCACATTATGTAATACATATCTTGTACAAGTTAAAGTATTTTGTACTTAACTTTTGAGTATAGACAGTTTTATTCAAATATACCTACTCCCTCAGATATTATCTCTTTAATGGGGGTTTGTCTAACTGCTTTTGTTATCTTAGCTATAGTGCAAGGGAAGGTGGGGAGGATAGTGGTTCTAGACCAGTCCAGGCAAAAAAGTTAATGGGACTTCATTTCAATGGAAAAAGATTCATCTCAGTGGAAGAATATGTTAGTCAGCACTTCTCATCCAAGCTACAGTGGGAAGCAAAAAAAAAATAGGTGGATCAAGGGTGGGAAACACGACCCTATCTAAAAAATAACCAGCAGAATAAAGGGCGACATGTGTGGCTCAGTAGAGCACCTAACAAGCAAGCTACAGGGGAGGGTCCTGTGAAGCTCAAACTCCAACACCACTGAAACTTTATGTATTTATTTATTTTATCTGCCTGTGAATCTTTAGTTATAACTTGCAAATTGATCTCCATCTTTTCAAGAACCTCAAAGTGTCTATCAACTAGTGTATTTTTCTGCTAGAGATACAGTCAGTATATAGGCAAGTCATATTTGCAATATAAATGGCCAAGCCACAAAAGGACAATTAAAGAGATTAATATGGATTTTTTAAAACTAAATAAAAGTCTCATTTAGTAGTCAGACAATCACAATCATCCTCATGAGTCATGAGTTTCTTGGCCAATCTTCCTGAATTCAGGAAATGAACATTTTTTTTTATCAATGTCTCCACAAGTAAGGACCTTATTATTTAATGGAAGCCTGGCTGATGACACAAACAGAAATGCTACAAAATGACTTTCTGCATGACATCAGACCTAAATTCCTGATTCTTTTTTGAAAGCCATTAGAGGTTCTGTTTGCTGCTTCCCTAGCTTTGAAGATTATTTATCTCAATATTTTAAACTCTTGTCATTCCTTCAATCCTCAGAGGTATAGAAGTGAGACCGCTAAAGCCATTCCATCGAAATGATGCCATCTTTAGCTTCTAAACTATTCTAAAAGGTTTCACTTAGGAATAATCTCACAGTGTCTTGTTTCAAATTCTAAAACTTCTAGGCTATGGGTTTAGCTGCATTGTAGTGCACTGACCTAATACAAGTGAGGTACTGTGTTCAATCCTCTCCCCCAAATAGAACATTCTAAACAAATCATAACACATTTGTTGTGAACTTTTAATAAGTACCACATCATATGTACATGATTTCTGAAAATATGTATTAATTTATTTGAGGAATAGTTAACATCAGTATTGTAACCATTTATGAATGTTATGCTATCTAGGGGTAGATACTAGGATGATAGCCATTAAAAAGTAGACAGTGCCAGGAGCTGGTGGCTCATGCCTACAATCCTAGCTACTCAGGAGGCTAAGGATTGTGGTTCAAGGCCAGGCCAGGCAGGAAAGTCATGAGACTCTTAGCAGTGAAGCTGTGGCTCAAAGTGGTAAATACCATTCTTCAGCAAAAGAGCTCAGGGACAGTTTTTGAGCCCTAAGTTCAAGCCCCACAACTGCTAAAAAAATTTACAGATGTCATTTCTTAGTCCTATCTCCCCTCTTCCTCCATTTCTTGTGCCCGAAGTTCCATTACAAATAAACAGAGATATTAAACCTCTGTTATTAAGGGCTCCTTGGGTGATCATAAACAGATCATAAACAGAACTATGTCACACGTTGAATTCATTCACACCTAACACCTAACCTAAACCTTCACTAACATCACAAATTTTCATATTTATCAATTCTCATATTTATCGGGGTAGATGATAGATTTCAAATCCTTTGTATTAGAAAAGACACTTAGAGATATTCTTCCTATTTTTATTAAAATTTCATGTTTTATCCTATCATTTGATTTTAGAGTCACATATATACACATGTATGCAAATATTACAATGAAATACTTCTGTACAACTAACATATGCTAATGAAAAATTTAAAAGGCACACTAGCATTGTCTTTAACAGGAAATATACAGGAATAATGTTCATATACTAATATTCTTCAACAATACTATTGTTATCTAGAAAGTTACTGTTTGAATTCATGCTCTATTTATACTACCATTTCCCCTAGTTTTGTGACATTTTCATTTCTATGTTGAAAAACCAACATATTACTGGAGAACTAAAGTTTTATAATTTAATATTTTAGAGAACTTAAATTTCTAAGTCATTTTGACTTATATTTCACAGACTGCAAAAATAAGTCATTGTAAGAATCTGGGGTAATGGATCTCTTTAAGACAAAAATTTCTACCTTTACTAGACCACTAACATTTTCCTTAAATTGTTATATTCTTGGGTGTTGTTTGCTTTCTCTGCATGCTTCCATTCTTTTTGTACAACCTACCCTTTTCCAACTCATCCTTTTTACCTCAAAGGCAGAAGAAACATGGGCCAAAAAAATGTTTAAGGGATCACTTAGAATATCTTTCACATATGTAGATCTCTAGTGTCATGTTAGGTGGGAGTAAACTTCATGCATTTTCAATCATTTTCATCTTTCCATAATATCTGAGAATTTTTTCTTTCACTGGTATACAATACATGTTAATTTGCTTTGTGAATACTGACCTACAGTAAATATGGAATGAAAGTCAAGAAGAAAAAATACATTGTATTTATATATGTGGTCATTGTACAAAGGACTTTAGCCCTGTAATTATTTTATTTAACTAGTAGAACTAAAATAAATAAATTAAATGATCAAATATTCAGCTTAATACTTTCTTCTGAAACACCTGTCAGTTTGTAGAATACACATTCGAAATAAACTGGAGACAACAGTATGACATGATTTTTAGAGAGCAATAGCTGCTATGATCTTCTTACTATTGCTTATTTTAGCTTAAGGCTCATCAATAAAGTGTATAATGGACTAATTGGCCCAGGAGAAGGGGATGTGAATCCATTATTAAGAAATGCACAAAGAAATTGGAACCTATGATGTTCAGTCCAAAAGCAAGTGGAACAAAAGGGAAATTTAAAAAAAATGTGAGTGTGAAGATGATTTAAAAGGAAAAATATAAGCCCAGATATTCTAAGTTCATTATCTGGGTATCACCTATAAAAAAAAGGAAGTCAATGAAAATTGATGGAGCATGTTAGCAGATTCTCCATTCAAAAGGAAAAGCAAGAATAAAAGAGATCACTAGAAAGGAACTAGAAGACCATTAGCAAGAAGAGTTTCATTTACAAGACAGCAAACCAGTCTGACAGGTGAAGCAGGCACTTGAAAGTTCTTTTTCAGGGGCTGGCATTGCTGAATGCTCAGCTGGGTCTGAATGAAAGTAGTTTTAAACAGAAACATTGTTTCAAAGAAATCTTGAGTTTCAATTGCCCTCCCTTATAAACCTCACAGAGCTTGTATCTTCATCAACCACCCGCAACCAGCATTATTCCAGAATTTGCTAGACACATCAAGTTCCT
This sequence comes from Dipodomys ordii, assembly GCF_000151885.1. NCBI lineage: Eukaryota > Metazoa > Chordata > Mammalia > Rodentia > Heteromyidae > Dipodomys > Dipodomys ordii. The sequence continues at coordinate 44,926,790 of NW_012267217.1, read as the reverse complement.
GACAGGAAGCATTTTAATGTGGACTGTTGGCCCTCTAACAGGACTGATATGTATTGATGATATGCAAATGAGCTTACTCCAGTTGCATCAATGGCATAAATTAAGTGCATCTTATCTCAAGGTTTATATTAGAAAGACAGAATGTCACCATGAATATGTCTAAGGCCCGGAGATGCAAAAAGTATTTCACCACCATTGAGTGGCTGGCTGCACCATCCTTAGTTTGAATACGTGATTGCTAATACAAGAACATTCACATAGAATCATTTTCTTTTTAGAGGTCTGTGTGTCAGTCAAGAGATTCTAAGATACTTTGAGGGAGCTTTGGTACTAAGTACTTTGGTCCTGACATTACACAAAGGAATATAACAGGGAAAACAAGTCGTAATTGTGATCTATAAACTGAGAGCATAGTTCACTAAGAAATGGCACCATCTAGCATGAGACACATTTTGTACTACCAAAATCTGTCACATTTTTCTCAGGAACATAGGGTAGTTAACAAAAAACTAAAGGCCCTAGAGAACAAGGCCACACAGTTGTTGCCAAATGTGAGGAAAAGCAAAAGGACTTTGGAACTGGCACAGTGAATCATGTCTGTAAATCCTACTTGGGAGGCAGAGTCAGGAGAATAGTTAAAACCAGCCTGGGGAAAAAAATTAAAGACACTCTAACACAAAGAACAAGAAGGATATGTGGTAGACAGATGTAATCCCTGCTATTTGGGAAGTGTGATAAGAAGGTTCTTGGTTCAAGACCAGCCAGGGCAAAAATTGTAACACCCCATATAAAAATAAAGCACACATAAAAAAGAGCTGCAGGCATAAATCAAGTAGTAGAGAACTTGCTTAGCAAGCACAAGATCCTGAATTCAAACCTCAATAATTCAAACAACAAGAAAAAATGAAAAACAACTTTAGGTTAGAATATACATATGACAGATATTTTTAAGAACTCATAAATCCTGACTGGGAAAAGCTGACTAAAGAAAAACCAGATATAATTCATTCCATAATGTGATTTAAAGACATTTTCCATTGAGTTTGCAATTTCACCCAATACACATCAGCCAGCCAGCTTAGAATACCATCACTGAAAGTTTTTAAAAGAGATCAAATGGTGAGCTTATTCATGGGACTTGATCCCAGGTGAACCAGCCAAGTGGGGAACCTGTTTTCAGTGACTGAACTTTGTGTTAATCACTATGGGGAAGGAAGACAACTGAGGATCCCACAGCAAAGGGCATGGGAGAAGTCAAGCCGGGCAGGAAGAAGTCAGGAATTCAATGCAGCTATAAGAAGCTTTGAACTAGTGGATCATGGAACCACACTGGGCAAAACAGGCATCCATAGAAAGGTTTGTCCATCACGGCCATACATCCAGCAAGCTGCAATGAGGGCAGGCAGTGGTGGAAAATGAAGTGGCTCTCAGAGATAACACAAAAACATTAAAATAACATGAGGCAAAGAAAAGAGGCTGTTGACTGGACCCTGGTGGCTCATGCCTGTAAATCCTAACAACTCAGGTGGCTGAGATCTGAGAATCACAGTTCAAATCCAGCCTGAGCTGAAAAGTCCATGAGACTCTTATCTCCAGTTAACCAGCAAAAAATCCCAAGTGGCGGTGTGTCTACAGTGGTAGAGTGGCAGCCTTGAGTGAAAAAGCCAAGTCAGTTCTTAAGGCTCTGAGTTCAAGCCCCAGTACTGGCACAAAATAAATACATCATAATAATAATGAGCAAGAGAGCGAGAGAGCCAGAGAGAGCGAGAGAGCAAGAAAGCAAGAGCGAGAGAGAGCAAGAGCGAGAGAGAGAGAGCGAGAGCGAGAGAGCGAGCAAGAGAGAGAGAGAGAGAGAGAGAGAGAGGTTGCTGTGGCCAAACAAGCATATGCGAAGGAAGATCTGGGTTATGTGCAGCTCTTTTGCATATGTCCTTCAAAACAAGGACAGCAATCTGATATTTGATGAGACGTTACCATTATTTCAGAGAAATGAATGGGAAATTGGAGAGCATGGCTGTGGGTCACATCTTTTTTCCTTGACTCTTCAGAGCTGGGCTACAATGCAGACAATGGGCCCCGTCCCCTCCAGATGGTTAATCCAAGAATCTAGAGATGGTCCAATCCTTCATCAGGTGCATTATTGTTTTCTAGCAGCCCAGATTATTCTAGAACCCCTGGTTCATAGAAAACAGTTTCAAGACTAAACTAACTGAGATAAAGAAGCACTTTTCTCTCAAGCCAATGAAACCATCAAGAGGCTCCAAAATGTGTGGTTCAGTTCTGAGTGAGTGTGGACATAAACTTGTACAAGGAATCAAACATGAGAGACATCGACGTCTTATATATTTTAAGATTATATTAAAATTAGAAATTCATCTTAAAGGATATGACATTTTACTTCCTCCATTTTTTCTTTTTCCCTTTTAATTATCTCTTTGTTATTTGCCACAATCAGTAACAATGGATAAAATACATGGGAAAAATTAATTCTAATCAAGGACATTGTAAGATTACTTGACCTTCACTTTACATTGAATATTGAGACTGATTAAGATACAAAGGATTCTTAAATTTTATGACACATCCTTTAAAAAGAATCTATAAATATTAGCTGGGTGCTATGGTGCACACCAGTAATCTGAGCTACTCAAAATGCTGAGCTCTGAGGACGGCAGTTGTAAGCCACAACTTTAGAATATGACTAGATTTTGGAATTAGTTATCAAGAGAAGTGTGGAAATGAGATGCTGGTATCCCTAGATCATGAAGAAGAATATTAAATTCTTGTTAGGCCACAAAAATCTACTTAATGCATAATGAGTTTGAATTATAGCACAGATCTGAAGTGAGGGTGCTCTCTGTTAGCGCTGTTTGAAATATTCTGACAAATGCTGAGTGAAGGAAAAAAGTCTGAAACTTGATTGAGAATGTAAAATTAACAAATTAGAACTTTTATTGTGATTCTTTTTTATTGAAAAATTATAGATAATCAGCATTCCTGGTAGACCAAAACTATCCTTTTAGGTCTGCATGCCCTCAGTGCTAATTTGCAATCACAAACCCCAGTCAAGACCTCACTCAGGACTTTCCATCCTCACAGAATTTTCCAGAATACAAAGTTTCCAGGCTCTTGGCCACAATTAAAATTATGACCCTATGACCTTGAACAGATCATACCCAGAATGTATGTGTGAATGTATATATGTATGTACACATGTATGCATGCACATGTATTTAGGATAAAGTGTTGGGAATTTTTTATTTTCATACATACAATAATCAGCTCAAACATTTGGTTTATGGTTGAGATAACATAGGAAACATGTTTCATCAATTCCACCACGAAGTCCCTATAACAGTGTCATATATGTATATACATACATATATACACAAATATGTATGTGTATATATATTTAATTTTACCTAAATAATATTTTTTCATGTTCTTGCAAGTCGTCTCAAATGAGAGTTTTCTTCATTTTTATGGATGAATTGTATTCCATTATATAATTTGCCACATTTTCTTTATAATTCCTTCTCCTTCTATCTCTTCCTCATCATAGTTTTCTTCCTCCTCTTTTCCCTCCTTTTTCTTTTCCTCCTGTCCCCTCTCTTCCTTCATTTGCAATGCTAGGCAAGAGATCTAAGCTATAATTCTAGCCACTTTACAATGAAAGTTTTAACTCATACTGTGCCAACCCAAACAGTAGGTTCCCTGAAGTAGGGTTTCCTAGATTTTTTAGAGTTCTCCAAGCTACAATTAATTTTAATTAGGTTTAAAAATAAGCCATTTGAGACCAAGTCTTAGTTACACACACAACAGAACTTTAAAAAGAAGGGATATATAAGAAATGATGGCAGTGACCCACACTGCAAAACAGCTACAGAAACTGGCTGTCTTTTTGACACAAACTCTGATATTATTAAAGCATAAACTCATTTAAATCTTCTTGGCTAAGTCTGTTCCCAAACCTTAGTGTTTAAAAATTGAGGCTAAAAGAATGAATGCTGGAAGACATTCTCAGCAAAAGTTCCGGAAAAACCAAGGACAGTTTCACTCATTAAAACAAACACACACACAACAACAACAACAACAACTGGGACTTACAAAGCAAAGTAAAATTGGATAAGTCTTTTCACAATGAAGTATTATTTTATTATAGATATTTTTGTTTATAAATGTTCGTATCCACAATCACAGAAGGGGGGTTGTGGAATAGTAGAATATTTGCTCTCCATAAACATGTGCACAAACTTTCTTGCTTTGACAGAAGCATCATGCCAGAAGATTCCATAACAAAAATAACTCATTATATCAAGAAGTGAACCATGTAATTTTACAGGTATACTGAGTGATCCTTGCCTTTGGGATGAGTCTTAAATTTAAAACAGAATTCTGTCATTATAAAGCTTTATAGAAGTTAGGCAGCCTCAATTTAACAAATCTTTGCTTTACAAGATCATTGCAAGGAATAAGTAATTTGATATGTACAAGTAACAGCACACCACATGCACTCCCAATAGTTCATCCTCTTTTTTCTTAATTGGCCACACCACATCTGCTTTCCCTTAAAGAAAATCATGTATGATTTCCAAAGAGCTCTTTGGGGCATGTAAACTTGTTCCAAACATAGATGCTTTCTTTAGTGGATTGCTACTCTTTAAAATACAGCTATCTATTTAAATCAAAAGCACAAACTTAGGGCTAAATAGCATTGTGTGTTTTAACTCTGCTTGTAATAGAATTACCAACATTTTTTCTAAAACAGAATAGGTACTGGAGGCCTCATTGGGTTTTATACAAGGATATACAAAATTTGTTCAAAACAAAATCACTTTTGAAGACTTAATGAAACAGCTCATCATAGAAATGAAATAAGCACTCTAAGGTAAATAAAAAAATGTCTTGAGGAGGTACTGTTTTCTGTGCTTCCTTTAAAGGACAAGAAAGAAATTGTTACATGACATGTATAAAAGTAGTTCATGAAAATAGAGAAAAAAGTACACCGAGACAACACTGTTTCTCACTAGGGTAGCATTGTTAAACAGATAACCATAGCAGTTCATCTTTAGCTAGCAACAGGCAAGTCTTTCACTTTCATAGGTTTCAATATTCTGCAAATTTCAAAAGATGGACTGAACTTGTTTCTACCTAGCCCTGTAACTTCATACCCCAAATCTGTTCTCCCTATGCTCAGAAGGAGTTAATAGCACAGTAGCATGGAATCTATCTTCCTCTGATTAGGTTTTGTTTGAACATTGTTCAAATTATCTTTCTTCAGTAGATCAAAAGATCTACTAAAATATTTGTGTATTAAAATATCACACAGTATTTGTATATCAAAATATCACATGGTATCTTAAGAGACATTTATGCTCTTATTACAGTTATAATGAAAATAAAAAATAACAAGAAAGAATATTTAAGTGCATATGATGAGAGAAAGATGAGAAGGAATCAAGGTAGTGACCACAATATGACCCGAAAAACCTACCCACATATACCTCCTTAATGGGAGGAGAACATACTATTTAGTATCATCTTGGAAGAAGTAAGATCTAGCTAAACTTTTAGAAGTTTTAATTACTTAATTATATTGGATCAAGCAAAGTACATGATGAAAACTGTGACAAGTAGGAAGTGTTTCCAGAAATATTTAATCCATGACAAAACTAGTTCTATTCTTGGGTTTTTCAAATATTGCAACTGTTACAGCTTTTGGTTAACGGCAGCAGCTAATCCTGATCATTTATTAGTCATCTAAAAAACAAGACCTTTGCAGCATTTCCTGAAGATCCAACTATATCTGGATGGTTCTGGATTCAAAATTAAGAAACACTATCTAGGAGGATGTTTCATGTCAATTCTGAAGCACTGTTTTAGGCTCAGAGAAAATACCAAATGTAGGAATTAGATAAGTCAAATATTTTTGTGAAAGAATATGCAATGAATTTTTTTTATTTCTTCAAGGCTTTTTAATAGCTTTAAGTAGACCTAATAGTACATTTCTAACACAGTATTCATGATCATGTACAACGAAGTTCACAGTAAAAATTACCTTGTAAAGCTACATATACTTTACTTTTTTAATCATAAACATACGGAATCTTAGCACATTCATTGACCCTTAAGATATATATTTTGAATAGATTCAATATTTGAATATGGTTGGATAGTCTCAGAGAAGACATCAGGAAGTTGTTTTTGAATGTGGTTTTTTATTTTATTTATTTGGGTCCAGTCATGGGGCCTGCACTCTGGGCCTGGGCGCTGTCCCTCAGCTCTTCAGCTCAAGGCTAGTGCTCTACCACTTGAGCCACAGCTCCACTTCCGGCTTTTTTTCTTTTTGCTTATGTGGTGCTGGGGAATCAAACCCAGGGCCTCAGGCATGCAAGGCAAGCACTCTACCACTGAGCCACCTTCCCAGCCCCTGATTGTGGTTTTTTATTAAGTATCTTATTATAACAGCAATCACATTATAAATGTCTCTAATATAAATCCACCAGACTCATCAATAATGGGATTAACAGATGTTTGCTTCCTACCTCTAGACTACTAAATATGACTTTTAAATTTTCTTAGATAAATCTACAAATAGGCTATATTGGCTCTTTGTATTATAATGAATCGGTAATTATTCCATCTTTTAAAGAAGCATAAAGCCAAAAGTTGTTATTACAAAGTGTTCAGATAGCCTTTCCCACATAATGCCAATGCACCATTCTGATAGGTTTGGTCTTGTTCATTTCAAATTGTGAAGATGTGTAAGCCTGTGATTTCCAGAGGGTCCAAAAGAGAAGATAAGCAAACTAGAGTTGCTTTTAAAGTGTTTAACAAGGCAGAAAACTGGAACGGATGTGCCACATACCAATATCCATTACCACAAAGCCACCGCTAAATTTTCTTGTAAAATAGCTCTCAGCTGGCCTATTCAGCATGATTTTGTTACAGCTAAAAAGAGCATATAACTTGTGATTGTTGCCATTAAAATAGCAGACAGCGGAATATACAGTAGCTGCAGGGAGGAAAAACAATATGCTCCAAGAAGTGTTCTGACAGATATCTATATCAAGTTCTCTAAAGATCGGGAAAATTGAAAACATCTTTTTGAAAAAGACTTTTTTCCAGGCATCTGGTGTGGTGTTTTATTTATGAAGGAACTGTGCCTTCCTGATTATCCCTCCAACGTAATTCAGTTTGATTTTCACATAGATGTAGAACGGATTTCAGTGAGTAATTGATTGATTAATGATTGGGTATAATTTGGTCTGGTTGAAGCTAGCAGAGTCAGAGAGGGTATTCAGATAATCTTTTATTTTTTTTTTTTGTCTTCAGCTAAGGGTGAGATCTTGTGCAAACCTGTGCTGATGAACAGACCTTGAGGCTTTCATTGTCAAGGAAAGGTGTGGCAGACATTGCCCACTGATTATTTGAGGACCATATTTCCCTTGCCCAGTGGTTGGTTGAGTGGTGGGGAAAGGATCTTGCTCTGGCTAACAAAATACAAATGAAAATCTCCTGGAGCAAGCCTTGTTTCCTAAATCTGTTTTGTTTTTCTTTCAGTAGGAGAAAAGCTAGATCCTGCTATTTTTTGTCTAGAATAACAATAAGATATCTGAAGGTGTAGTATATACACTGTTTTACAAGTATTAGGTAAAGAATGCTTTTTAAGAGGATGTTCTAAAAAACACAGAAAGATATAAGAATACTCTATCTTCAATTGTATCACTGGGCAACTGATAGCACAGTTCTAATATAGTGCTGATATTTTGCAATTGTGTCATTTTACTGATAACTGTGAAAGCTTTTCCATGTTCATTAAGATGATTCAGAAAGTTATGCACAGATGAAGAGTATAAGTTTTGCTATTTGCTAAGCAAAGGAAAAAACACAAAGAATAGAATATCTAAAGATCAGCAAAACAGGATAAAAAACACACCAAAACAAACAAAATCAAATGCAAAGCCTTTTAGGCAGGCATTGGTGCTCATGCCTATAATCCTAGCTATTCAGAAGGCTGATTTTGAGGATGGTGGTTCACTGCCAGCCAGGTCAAGATAGCACATGAGATTTTATCTCCAACTAACTACAAAAAAAAAAAAAGCCCAAAGTGGAACTATGGCTCAAGTGGGCACTAGAGAAAAAAAGCTCAGGGACAGCACCAGACCCTGAGTTCAAGCCCCAGCATGGACACCCCCCTCAAAAAAAAAAGCCTTTAGAGACAGGCTGTCACCTTAGCTCTTCACCTGAATACAAGCCAATGTACTCAGATGAAAATGAGGGTTTTAGGACTCCCTATTTTTCCTAACAAAGCTGAGTGATTTATTTCTGGATAACCTGCCTTAGGAGTTGTTATTACAATAACATGTATTTGGTACTGAGGAACTATTTTCCTAAATGCTTAGATCCTAAAATCTCAATGGAATGTTGAATAATTAGAGTAGATGAACTGAAGTAATCAGAACACTTCTGTCTTGCCTTGAATAGCTAGAAATAGTGTTTTACTTTTAAAAGCCGCTGTGTAAAGAAGCATTTTAAGTAGAAATAAATTATTATTTTTGAAAAAAGGTCAAGTATATTTTAGTGCCAAAATCTATTAGAGAAGTCTAGCCTTCAACTCCACTCACAAGTTTTTATCCATGTAATATGTCATATTTAACCATAATTATAATAAGAATGACTTTTAAGCCACATTCACTGTGACACATATTGACACAGATTTCTCATGTAATCCTTCATAGATTCTTGCAGCTTCTGTAAGTTCAATTTCCTCCTCTTCACAGCAGAAGGTAAGTAACACGGCCAAGGACACACAACGAGTGAATGGTAAATGAAGAGATACTTGAGCACAGGTGCTCTGACGTGTAGACCTTTACTTTCAGTACAAAATACAACACTTATATTCCAATGTCACTTTTCCTCCTCTCCATCTTTGAGACTTTACAAGTGTCGCTGTAGTTTGAACATGTGATTATGTGGGGCTCATGTACCTTGGAAAGGATGATTTTACAGCTTGTGAAGAACTTCAGAAGTGAGAAGAAGAGGTTCTCTGGGGGTTTTCACAGTGGGAAGCACAGACTTTTAATTGAGGTGAATATTTTGTTCTGTTTCTTTCTAGGGTGGTGGGCGCCTCTGTGTGAAGTTTAGATGAATAGAAAAAGGGTGAGAAAGACTGATCCTAGACTATTTCTCAGAAGCCACAGCTCTGCTGGACACTGCCTCCAGAAACAAAACCTCTCCCTTCATGCAACCTTTGTGCCAGACAACATGAATATTTTGAAAAAGGAGAGGCTACCTCATAGCTATTTATTAAAACATAATTATATATGTATATTTAATATCATCTGGCGTGATATATTTCATGTTATTAAAATTTCACCTTGACACAAAAGATCATGAACTTTTCAGTTTGACTTTTTGGGTGTTTTTGTTTGTTTGTTTGTTTTTGTTGGTCCTGGGGCCTGAACTCTGGGCCAGGGCGCTGTCCCTGAGCTCTTCAGCTCAAAGCTAGTGCTCTCCCACTTGAGCCACAGCACCACTTCTGGTTTTCTAGTGGTTTATTGAAGATAAGAGTTTCACAGACTTTCCTTCCCTGGCTGGCTTTGAACCGTGATCCTCAGATCTCAGCCGCCTGAGTAGCTAGGATTACAGGCGTGAGCCACTTGTGCCTGAGGAAACAAACCAAGGCTGATGTTGACAGCAAACAAATTCTCAGGTTAATATGTAACCATGTGACTTAACTCACAATTTTACAAAACTGTCAAGATGCATTGTTGCAAAAATATTTTTTGTCACAAGGTCAACGGATTAGTATTTATTCAAAGCTTTACACTATGAAAATAAAGAAAAACAAGCTGCACTTAAAAATAATAATTACTTCTCTCTTGAAATGTCGTAAGACATGTGGTCTAATTTAGCGACCAACTAGTGCAGTTGGGTAGATTTACAAAAGCAGATGACTAGGATAGTCCTAGAAGAGGATCACAATAGCTCAATAGCTGTCTCTGTCTATATATGACTATGTAAGTGATGCTAAATGAAATGAACTCTAAGATATGGAAGCAAGAGGTTTTTCTTTGTTGTTGTTTTTAGTGTGTATGTGAGATATTTCTTCTTTCATCTTTTTCTTCTTTTCCCCTATGGTTTATCCCTTGTTGTCATGTTATTTGATTTTAGTAAGGGAAGGGGAACAACAAAATGGTGAGACAAAGGACAAAGAGTGAACCAATGCAACAGTGATACTCACAAGACAATATTTTGGAAATGAACTTTATATTCTGGGGGGAGGCATTGGGAGGGGAAGGAAAGTAAGAGAAAAATGAGGGAGGGGGTAACAATGTTCAACAAGAAATGTACTCACTATCTTATGTATGTAATTGTAACCCCTCTGTACATCACCTTGACAATAAAATTGAATTAAAAAAAATGACTTTCCAAAGGAAGATTTCACTTTCAAGAGGATACTATGAGGCAAAATCTATTAAAACCCAAGACACAGACAGATGGTAAAGTGTAAATTAAGATTCTTCACATTATAGGGAACTCACAACTACCTTCAGTAATTGGTAGAGCATAAATAGCTTAATTTAAATGTGTAAAAGAATCCAGTGACTGCCAGATCCTCACCCACCCATCCAAAAAAGAAAACTTTTATCATTATCCTTTAGCTAAAATTCGCTTAAAATTAACTATAGTGTTTTTCTTTCAAGTAAAGCAAAAATAGCTTGGATTCCATTTTATCTGCTTTTCTTTCCACTGTTCATGTTCTGATAGATAACTGAATGAACAGCTAAAAGCTCATAAGAACATTCCAATTTGACAAAGGCAAAGGCAATCTGGTTGCTGTTATACTTTGCATCTCAAATGCCCCTCGAAGGTCATGTGTTAAAGGCTGGTCTCCCTACCCACCCCGTCTGTGGCATCATTGGGAGGTGTGGAACCTTTCTGGGGGTACAGTGTAGTATAAAGAAGCTTGGTTATTGAGGCTTGCTTTTGAAGGGTATGGATGATGGGGTCCTGATCCTTTCCTCTCTCTCTGCTAAGGTGAGTGGCTTTGGTCCATGTACTTTCCTGCCTAGATACATAGTGAAGATTCTCTCACTGATATACTTACATAATGCTATTTGTTGTTTTCTTCACCTGCCTGAGATTCACCTGCCAGTACATTTTACCAAGCAACAGCATTACAGTCTTATGGCTTGAGAGGAGCTTAATTCCTTATTGCTGTGTATCATATAATTTTCAATAAGCACTACTTTATATTGACATCAACATATTTGATGTTTGGTGTCAGGGACATGGATATGGTTGTCTCTAATCTTTAAGTACTAACCAGTGCTTACCTTGCCTGGGTGCAGTAATTCAGCCAGGATTGGAGTGAGGCATACAATCTGGTAAACCACACTGGGGCGTCAACTAAAGAATATTTTTATCTTAAACTCAGATCATCTCTGGACACACCCCATACATAAAACCACTGGCCAATTTTTATTGAGGGAGACTTTAACATTTTGGATTTTTGTCTGTGAATATTTTCCTTATTGAATACTTTGCAAGTGGTTAATGTAGCCATGATATAGTAAGATAAATGAATTACAAATTTGAAAATAATACTTAGAGAAGAGATGGAAAAGAGGACTAGGCTCACATTTTGGGGTTCATAACCTCTGTGGGAACCCATGTTAACATTCAAAGAATTACTGGTCACTTTCTACTATGACTGACTTCTTGCTATTTTATTTTATTTGCTTAGATGCCAGCAACTGTCTCCAATCTCAATGGTGAAGTGAGCTTAATGTCTGATATTTGTTTTTTGCAAGTTGAACTAAATTCATAAATCAGTTTGTGGGAATAAAAAGAAATATACCTCATTGTTTTTCAGTATGATTTTGGATATAAGTATAACCATAATGAATTGGTTTTAGAGAAATATGCTACACACTGGAAAGGGTGAACATAATTGTCTGGTACAATTTGGATTAAAATATTTACCACTCTTCTGCCTCTACAGTTAATAAAAACACATTGTGAAACAGAGATGTTGGAAAAAGTGAGTAATTTTTCCTAACACTGATCACACTGAGTCAAATCTATTTTTTTGTTAAGATTGTTCAATGAGGAGGAAGCTAAACAATTCTTAATTAGATATAGATCAGAGTACTTAAGAATGTCATTGTTGCTATTATATTGGTTAAGGAAAATTATCAGTGGTTTCCCACATGTGTTTGAAAAAAGAGTCATTTTTCCAGCTTAATCAACTTTTATTTTTAGATTATACCTACACAAGTGATTTTTCAACAAAACTTAAAATAACATACACCTTTTCTGTGTTATCCAGATATATTAAGCAGAAAAATATGATTTTTAAGAACTGATGGCATTCTAGACTAATAAGTCAATTTTTAAGTTAAATCTTGTGTTCAATTGTCCTAATGATTTTTATAGAGATAACTAGTGGGGTTTTTTTTGTTTGTTTGTTTTGGGTCCAGTCGTGGGGCCTGAACTCTGGGCCTGGTTGCTGTCCCTCAGCTCTTCAGCTCAAGGCTAGCGCTCTACCACTTGAGCCACAGCGCCACTTCTGGCTTTTTTCTTTTTGCTTATGTGGTGCTGAGGAATCGAACCCAGGGCCTCATGCATGGAAGGCAAGTGCTCTACCACTGAGCCACCTTTCCAGCCCCAGAGATTACTAGTGTTTTTTTTGGTTTGTTTTGTTTTCACAGAATAACTTTCAAGACAAACATATAAACAACTTATTGACTTAATAATGTTTGAACTTACTTAACTGTATATTTTTACAGTAGATGTGAATATACTCTGTATATAACAAATAGGGTCTTAATACTATATCCATATTTGTTCCTTCCTAATCCAGTCTTTCATTTGACTTAATGTTTTGACATTAAGTCTGGACCAGTCATTTAATATAGCTAGTATTTCCTAGAGACAACAATGAATAATCTCTTCTTTATATCTAACTTAGGTTCGTGTCCTCGATGTAACTAATATTCATAGTTATCAAGTGATCATCCGATAAAGGCAATTTTGTAACAGATTTCAAAGATGCATCAAAGAATTTAAGAATATATTTGCTCTTGATATCATTCTACTATCACTTAGGGGGAAAAACCTGCACAAAACACACTTTTCAGAGTATTTCCACATGGAATAAAAATAACATATTCAATTAAGAAACACTAGTTTGGTACAATCCAATCATGAAGAAACCAAAGTAAAATGAGAAGATAAAACCTTCCAAACTGGATAGTCATAAAAGCATGACCCTTCAGCCAACTTAATGTTTACTTATTTTTTTTTTAAATTTTATTTTATTTTATTTGTGAACAA